>NC_140271.1:3821354-3826354 GCF_964030765.1 Micromesistius poutassou | reverse complement strand
GTATGCTTGATGTAAATCTGTCTGGACATTGGCTCCGGGTGTGTGATGTGTGTTGACCTTGTCGTGGTCATTTCTTTATGAGATTTTGCGTTAAGGACAGATGAGACTTCTGAATGCAAAAACATCACACAATAGTTGCATAAAATTAACCTTATTTAATGTATCCATACAGTATCCATACATCCGAAAAATGGATTTTGCCATGACATTTGATGCGTGTGCATGAGAGTGTGGGATTGATGCTGTAAGCATGAGTGACACGCCAGATGCGTGAAAGTTTGCAAAAATGAACAAATTGATACATCTTTGTACATCAATTTCGATTTGAAAATTTTCAATTTGAACATTTTGTCTATTTTTAAAGCAGAATTTCAAAGTTCTCACTTTCAAAGTGTTTTTCCGGAGAGAAATGCTGAATAAATGAATCATGTTTTCAAACCAAAAATTTTTTTTTTTTGAATAATTGGGATTTCAATATTGTCCAAAATAATCGTGATTCTGATTTTTTTTTTTGCCATAATCGAGCAGCCCTAACCTCCTCCTGTGCTCTTGCTTTGTGCCGCTCAGCTGGCGGGCGTGGCGTGGCGGGGACAGCATGGCTGAACCGAGGCGAGAGAGCACAAGCAGCCTGCAGAGGAAGAAGCCTCCATGGCTGAAGCTGGACATCCCCATGGCCCAGGTCTCCCTGGACGAGCCCCACCCCTTCGTCCAGGTGGGTTCCCCCTGCTGCCCCCCTGTCCTGTCTGGTGGCGGCGGCAGCTGCTATAGACCTCTGAAGAACAAGTCCCGCCTCCGAGGCTCCCAGTTCCCTCGGTCAAATGTCTATGGGAAATAACATGGGGTTTTTGAACGATCGTACATAACAAACTCTGTAGGTGGCGGAGAAGTAAAAGCTGCGTCACATTTTCAACTACAACCGTTTTCATCTAGTTTCAACTGGGTTTTTTGGATTTTTGGTGCCGTTAAAGTAGCATTAATAATCGTTTACTTCTTTAACAGCACCGACAATCCAAAAACACAGTCGAAACTAGTTGGAAAAAGAGTGTAGTTCAAAACGTGACGCAGCTTTTACTTCTCCGCCACCTACAGCGTTTGTTATGTACGATCATTCAAAACAATGAAAAAATGTTATTTCCCATAGACATTTGACCGAGGGAACCGGGAGCCTCGGAGGCGGGACTTATTCTTCAGAGGTCTATGACTGGTTTCCTACATGTCAGTCGTCACAGGCATTGTCTCGGTCTGTTTGACTGTACTAGTGTGCTGCTGGGATAACCTGCGTGTGGATGTGTGTGTTTAAGTGCTTGTCTGTGTGTGTGAATGTTTATTGGTTTATCATATTATCTTTTAACACTTCCTCTGTGTGTGTGTGTGTGAATGTTTATTGGTTTATCATATTATCTTTTAACACTTCTTCTGTGTGTGTCTGTGTTTTGTTTTTTGGTGTGTGTGTTTGTATGCGTGTGTGTGTGTGTTTGTTCCTGTGCTTCTGTGTGTGGGTGTATGCATGTGTGTGTGTGTGTGTTTTTGAATGCGTGTGTGTGTGTGTGTGGGTGTGTGTGGGTGTATGCATGTGTGTGCGTGGGGGTGTGTTGTTGCATTTGCGTGCACGTGTGTATGTGTATGAATGTGTGTGTGTCTGTGGATGTGCGTGTGCGTGTATATGTGTATGAATGTGTGCGTGTATTTCGGTGGGAATTTGAACCACGTCAATCGTTTCTGTTTTCCTTGACCTCCCCAACGGTGTCAACGAAAATGCATAATCAACAAATGGCAGTTGGCGGAACAGAATGTGAAAGCAGAATTGAATGTGTGTGTTTTTGCCTGTGCGTAAATGTGTGTATAAATGTGTGTGTGTTTTTGCATGTGCGTGCGTATATGTCTGTATAAATGTGTGTATATTTTTGCATGTGTGTATAAATGTGTGTGTGGGTATGTTTTTTCCTCTGCGTGTGTATGTGTGTATAAACGTGTGTGTGTATAAACGTGTGTGTGTTCTTGCCAATGTGCGTGTATGTGTGTATAAACGTGTGTGTGTTCTTGCCTGTGTGCGTGTGTGTGTGTATAAACATGTGTGCGTGTATGTGTGTATAAACACGTGTGTGTTCTTGCCCGTGTGTGTGTGTATAAACACGTGTGTGTGTTCTTGCCCGTGTGTGCGTGTATGTGTGTATAAACAGGTGTGTGTGTATTCTTGCCCATGTGTGCGTGTGTATGTGTGTATAAACACATGTGTGTGTTCTTGCCCGTGTGTGTGTGTATAAACACGTGTGTGTTCTTGCCCATGTGTGCGTGTGTGTGTGTATAAACACGTGTGTGTGTGTTCTTGCCCGTGTGCCTCCAGCCGGTGAAGCGCCAGGGCTTCCTGCGCAGCATCAGCATGCCGGTGGAGACCACCCACCTCCAGTCCCCGCCCCGGGACTTCTTCGACACCCGGAGGCCGGCCTTCCAGAGGCAGTCCTCCATCACGCAGACCATCAAGAGGTAGAGGCGCGGCTCTCACACACACACACACACACACACACACACACACACACACACACACACACACACACACACACACACACACACACACACACACACACACACACACTGATCCCTCTTCATGAAGCGCCACATTTCAGCCGTGTGGCATGGAAGTCCTCATCATTTACGCTCCCACTCCCAATATTTGTGTCCTTCTGAATAATTATGATTAATAATAATAATAATAATAATAACGTGATGTGTTGGACCGCGTGCAGCTGCCGCCAATGTTTCATCCGTCCCTCCATTGTGAGACGGTAATCATATTATTATAATGATATTGCGTTCCAGCATTGTGGATGTTAATCAGAGGCCGTGTCAAATAAACAGAGGCTGTTTTTCTTAATCATTCCCCCGATTATCACGGCTCATCGTTCATCAACGTAACACATCGCCCAGAGCTCCCCGTACGAACCCGCTCCCCCACGCCGGCCACGTGCCGCTGTGGATTTCATCTAACAGCATCTTCCAAAAAACGTTTCCACGTTTTCCTCTAACCTAGACTTTCCTGCCATCCCGATTCCTCTCACCAAACTCCTTCTCCTCCGGTGGCCTGATTAACACAATTGTTTGTCGTGTCCTCTTGCCTGCCCGACGAGTCTGTTTCTAAACCTCGTTTCTAACGCTTTTTAACACCACGTTTTCCCCACCAGACCTCTGTTCTCTGCATGCCGAGTGCCACTTGCCTCTCTTACCGTCTCCCCCCCCTTTGTCTCTCGTCCCTCCTCTCTTGTCTCTTGTCTCTTTCCTCTTTCACTTTCACTTTCACTTTCCCTTTCCTCCCCCTTTTTTTCCCTTCTCTCCGTCCCTCTCCCTGCTCCGCTCCCCCCCCCCCCACCCACCCTCTTCACAGCAGCAGGCGGGTGCACTTTGAGCGGATTAACACGGTGCCCATTAAAGGCCAGAGGGCCGCCCGCCACGCCTCCAGAAAGTACCACTCTCTCTCCAGAACCCTGCTCAGGTACTGCAGGAAGCGTCCCGGACCCTCAGGTCTGGCGATAGGGTCCCTTAGTGTGTCGGTGAGGACAGTACACTGACCGCCACTGGCTGTGCTTTGCTGATGATGATGATGATGATGATGATGATGATGATGTGTTTTCATGTGTGTAGGAGACGTTTCTTTTTTATTGGGTCACTTTGATAGCACCGAGGGGGTCACTGTCACAAACAGGTTGGAGTGAAAGGGAAGACAATGTTTTTTGTTTTTTTATCCCACTCAGGAACGCACAGGAACAGATAGACTCGGTCGATGTTTATTTTGATGCGTTTGCTTCGGATTCAGATTTTGGACGCAGCAACTCGTAAAATCTTGAGGGAATTAATCATGAAAGCCACCGCAACAGCGGGTATTGCCATTCTGTGGGTGAATTCGTCAAACACCCAATCCTCGAGTCACTAAAATGTCGGCCAACGGGAAAGTCCCTGCAGTTTGTGACTGATGGATATGCAGGGGAGAAATAGAGAACAGGACGGGAAGCTTGGTGAATGTATCTAGTTGCAGTGAGGCATTGTAGTCAAAACAGGAACCCAAACCCTAGCGCTGCTGTTTCGCTTCCATGTTTTTTGGAATTTCACTCTCAGCATTCTGTGGATTCAGTAATAACCCCCAGACCGGAACCGGCACACACAATCACACGATTTCCTGCGCATCTGTCAAACAAAAAAAGGGTATAGTGCCCGGAGATAGAGCACTGAGAGCCAGGGGATTAGGACGGGGGTTTGGACTCTGGGCGGTCCCGGCCCTGGCTGCCGGCTTGTCAGATCAGACAGGGGATGCGAGTTCTTGTAGTGGGCCAAAGATTGGATGACTCTGGCCTCTAGCCCGGGCATCCAGGTGTTGGCCTATATAAACAGAAAGGGCACCGGGCACGGGCACCAACCCAAAGCAAAGCGGAGAGGGAATTCACAGCTGCAGAAATGTCTGCTATTTGACTGCGTCACACCGCACATATTTTGGCGAGGGAGCCGAATGGCTCCAGGGCCAGCGAAAAAACTAGAAAATACAACCATTAGTTTCACAATTGTTTTTCGAAAAACGTTCAACTTGGTTAAGTCAAGCAAGAAGGAGACACTTATTTATGACTCGATTTCTACATCAATCCGAATCTAAGTATTTGTTCACCGCATGTGTTACTAGTTAGGGCTGGGGACTGTGAGGCGGGGCGGGTGTTGACCTTGCTAATTAGCTTGTTTATGAGCGTAGCGCGGTGCCGTTCCCTCCTAAAATGTTTGCTCTTTCCCCTGGCTCCGGGATGTTTTGGGTGTTGTGGGAGTCTGCCCGTGTTGCTTAGGAGGATTTACTGCGTTGGGGTTTCAACATGGGGTTTTAATTTGGTGGAACTGGGTGTTCCCGGCCCCGAGAATGTGAGTTAGAAATGAACAGTATATCAGAAATGATCGTCCCAGCTTTTTTTCTATCTGAATGCTTTTTATGAGGGGTCAGCCAGAAGAGGAAATGAAAAGAAATGATATTT
>NC_140271.1:3777595-3821154 GCF_964030765.1 Micromesistius poutassou | reverse complement strand
GTATCCAGGTTGGTGTTAGTAATAAAGAAAGGGATAGTATTAGGGTTAGGAAATGATTCGAGTTAGGGTTAGTAATAGTGTGAGTATTAGTTGAAGGGTTGGTGTTAGTGATTGGGTTAGGTTAGTGTTGTGGTTCCATTATAAAGTCGATATAAAGTCACTGGGGTGTTCTAGTGAATCGAGGGCCTTGACCTCGGTCCTGCGTGTTCATTAACGTGAGCGTTCTGTGCCCTGCAGGCCTTTCTTCACATACTGGATCACCTTTGTCCACTTGCTGATCACTATATTGGCTGTATGCATTTATGGCATCGCACCGGTGGGCTTCTCCAGCACGAGACGGTGGATTCTGTGAGTCCTTCTCGCTAAGAGAGCTTTTTTTTTTACTTTCAAATATTTTAATAAAAAAATATTATATATATTAGTTTCACTTCACATTTTACTTACAAGTATTTTATTTATTCATTATCTTTGATTAGATAACAAAAATATTTATTTTATTAAAAAATATATTTTGATTAGATAAATAGATTCCCATATTATTTATTGATGTATTTATTTGCCATATTTATTTATTACGTTTCTCTGTCCACAGGTTTTAAGAAATAAGGGCGTGTATGAAAATGTCAAGTTTGTACAGCAGGAGAACTTCTGGATCGGGCCGAGCTCAGTGAGTAGACCTCACGCTCTCCTCTCTGAATGGCTGTTCCGTGAGCCGAAACTGTTTTTCTGAACCTTTTATGTCTTTATTTCTTTATTATATATGTACTTTATTTACTTTATTTCCTTTACGTCCGTCTAACCCAACCACAGGAGGCCCTGATCCACCTGGGGGCCAAATTCTCTCCGTGCATGCGGCAGGACAAGCAGGTGCACGACCTGATCAGGGACAAGAGAGCCATCGAGCGCAACTCCGCCTGCTGCGTGCGCAACGACCGCTCGGGCTGCGTCCAGACCTCGGAGGAGGCGTGCTCGGTCGGTAACCACCCCCCCCCCCCCCCCCCACCACATTTACAATTACATTTACATTTAGGGCATTTAGCAGGCGCTTTTATCCAAGCGACTTACGATAAGTACACTTGTCATAAGAAGTGAAACAATATATCGCCGTCGGTACAGTAAAGACGTTCATAGAACCAAGTGCAAGTACTAACAATCGCCAGGCTGACCCCATTCCCGTGTACAGCAGTGATAGCTAGCTACTGCAGATGCTACACAACTAAGTACATGCTACACACCATGCATGCACAACACAATTAAGTACATGCTACACAATTAAGTACAATGAATGAATACAACCTGAATACAACACCCCCTCCGATTTAAACTAGCGGTGGAAAGGTTTCATTGACCGTGTCTTCCTCGTCTCGTCCCTAGAGTACTCTAGCGGTGTGGGTGAAGTGGCCGCGGCATTCCAGCACGCCACAGCTCAACGGAAAGACCGGCAGCATGGCTCCGTGTGCCATCAGGACCCGAGGTGGGTCACCAGGGGTGGTGGTGCTAGTAGCTGGCGTCATTGGTGTTTGGCACCCGTTCTGCTTCCTGCACTGGACTCGGGTCTGGGAGCGGCGAGATCATCCAAGATGATATGGATTCAATGAAAAACGTCAATAAAAGAAAATAAAAAATGAAAAATAACTACTATAAAAAATATGAATTTGATACTGTTTCTTTGCAAAGTGTAATAATTCAAGTAACCCTTGGAAGTCGTGTCATTACAAGGAGGAACTTTATTTTGAAAGAGTAAAATTGTTCTTCCTGTTATTCCAGGATATGTCATGAGCCGGCTCAGTCCCGCCTCACGAGTGGCCCGATGACATCACCAAGTGGCCGGTGAGTCCAGGACTTCCTTTTGCTTGTTTTTTTGACGAACCGGTCAACGCTTAGGTCATTCCACGCAAGTGTATTTGTGTGTGTGTGTGTGTATGTGTGTGTCTGTCTCTGTCTCTGTCTCTCTGTGTGTGTGTGTGTGTGTGTCTGTGTCTGTGTCTGTCTCTGTCTCTGTCTCTGTGAGTTGTGTGTGTGTGTGTGTGTGTGTGTGTGTGTGTGTGTGTGTGTGTGTGTGTGTGTGTGTGTGTGTGTGTGTGTGTGTTGTGTGTGTGTGTGTGTGTGTGTTTGAGTGTGTGTGTGTGTGTTTGAGTCACTGGCTTTGACTTGCGTCCCTTACTGTACTGCCCTGTGTCTTGCTGCTCCCAGATCTGCACCAGGTACAACACGGGCAACCACACCAACCTGCCTCACATAGACTGCACCATCACTGGCAGGCCCTGCTGCATTGGAACCAAAGGCCGGTGAGCAGGAACAGAGGGGGCGTACACACACCTATAGTTATATATGTACTCTCTATAGGCTGAGAGGGGATCCCGGGCTACGTCAATGCAATTGACGTCTCTAACTTCCTGTGAGACGTCTACGCCAGTTCACAGTGTTTACTTTAATTCTCTCTCTCTTTCTCAGGTGTGAGATCACATCGCGGGAATATTGTGACTTCATGATGGGATACTTTCACGAGGAAGCCACTCTCTGTTCTCAAGTAAATATTAAACCATTATTGAAATGATTTAAAGTGTAATAATGCACATGACTATATGATATCATATGTGTATGGCTTCAATGATGGACTCCCAGTCCATACAAACTATCAAACTATTTTAAATACTGTACTATTTTTCCTTATTACTCAATTCCTTTGTAGTTGGGACCATATCCATAGGCAGGAATAAAACAAACAGAGTAATATGTGGATCATCACATTACTCATTCTGTTAGTAGAGCAAATGTAAAACAACGTGTTTCTTGCTGTGGGCCTCTCTCAGGTGCACTGCATGGATGATGTCTGTGGTCTACTGCCCTTCCTCAACCCAGAGATCCCAGACCAGTTCTACAGGCTCTGGCTCTCCCTCTTCTTACATGCTGGGTAAGAAGCAAGCTCATTGGTCGGTCAGCTCACTTCAGCACCAATCACAACATCACTGCAGACATGTTCTGACCATTCAGGCATAAGCATTTCTTGCAAGTAGTTGAAGTGGGACGTTAGAACGTTAGAATGTAAAACCTAAAATAGCAACAATAGTAAACTGACTAAATAAATAAATAAACCTGTGTGTGGGTTGCTGAAACAACTTAAAGTGTACTGGAAATGCATTTCTGAGCACTTTTAATTGTGCTTGCTTTGTTTAAGCGAAGGAAATACAATAAAAGAGGCGTACAATCAGATTCCTTTTAGATGTTTGAACCCAATCCCATGAATATGAATAATACATTTATTATCTAGCAGAGATAATCGTATGCTAGCAGGCAGGCGTTCTGAGTCAATCGATGGGCTAATTATTAAAATATGTTAGATATTCCCTC
Organism: Micromesistius poutassou; assembly: GCF_964030765.1. NCBI lineage: Eukaryota > Metazoa > Chordata > Actinopteri > Gadiformes > Gadidae > Micromesistius > Micromesistius poutassou. Next base: position 3,817,803 of record NC_140271.1, on the reverse strand, counting down.
CTCTCTCATAAATATTTTCACTTTATCACAATACCAATCCTTCTAAAGTGCCATTCTGCTTTAATGAACAATAAGTGACCTTAATGCTGAGCACACCAGCCATTGGTTTGCATGCTGCCCCTTCCCTCTCATCTCCTGGGGTCATTTAGCAAAGTGCGGTCTCAATGTTAACAAACTGACCTCCAGGCAGATAGAGAATGAGTCCATCATCCCCAGCTTGCTGCTCAGGGGCTTCAGGCCCTCGGAGAGCCAGATTATCACCCCATCACATGCACAGACACACACATACCCTGCCTCCTCTCCAATACACACACACACATGCACCCACGCACGCATCCACGCAGGCATCCACACACACACACACACACACACACACACACACACATACCCTGCCCCCTCCACAAGCCCTAAAACACACACACACACACACACACACACACACACACACACACACACACACACACACACACACACACACACACACACCTCAGCCCTTACACACACACACACACACACACACACACACACACACACACACACACACACACACACACACGCTCGCTCGCTCTCAGAAACGTGGACACAAACACTGAAGACGCATGTGTCTTTCGTTTCCCAGGCTCCTCCACTGCCTGGTGTCGGTGGCCTTTCAGATGACCATCCTGAGGGACCTGGAGAAGCTGGCCGGGTGGCTGAGGATCTCCATCATCTACATCCTCAGCGGCATCACCGGGAACCTGGCCTCCGCTATCTTCCTGCCCTACCGCGCCGAGGTGACCGCCAAAGCCATAGCAGCATTAGCAGGATACTGAGGATTAGATAGGAGCCTTTGTCTTTGTAATGTAATGAAAGTGACTCGCAGTCAATTCATTAAAAGTGTCATTGAGAAGCAGGTAGGGCTCTAGGCGTCTCAAGGGTGCCTACAGGTTGTGGCGAGGACACTGGGAAACAAACCCAGAACGGAACAGGATCAGCTGGGAGTCAAACACCCTGATGCATCACAATACTGTTTGTTAAAAAATATATATTTTAATCTTCTAATAATCTCGTCATAACCACATTGGTTTTGAAGAGAGAACACGTTAATTATTGCTTTTACACCACAAGTTGGTTTTCTCTAGACCATGAATTAATTTGCTAAAGCCTATTTGTGGTAGGCTAGGCTAGGCTAAATTGTCGGTTATACAGACAGTGCTATGGATTAACCTGTGAGGAATTTGGCAAAGAGAGCTGTGTTGGCGAACGGCGGCTCACTTGAACGCAGTGGTGAGAAGAGGAGAGCGGTCATGGCAGAACGTGAACAACTGTTGATGGATGAACACATTCCCTTTTATCAAAACATTAATGGGAATTTGCACTGTGGTTGTCAGATAGAGAAAATATTCAAATGAATTGTGGTGGCAACTGCATATTTTGTGTATAAAACCAAGTTGGTTATGTCGGGATAATGTGTTGAATTGTTATCTCGTTATTGTGACAAAATGGGCACAACAATATCACACCACCCCTGGCAGCTCCTGCTGTCCATACCAAGAGCTCATAGTTTAGTCTAAGTGTTCTTACATTATATTATATTGATTTAGCAGACGCCTTTGTCCAAAGACATCAAAAATGAAGATATACCCCAAAAAAGTGTGAGAATCATTGAACTGCATACAAATTCACAAAATAAGCAAAGCAACTGCTTTCAAGTGCTACGATATGGAAACAGGAGATGCAGACAGCTAAAGCGATAGATCACTAAAGAGAATACTTTTCATTCACCACATGCAGTCTGAACCCATGAGTGTTAAGCTTGCGGGGGGAGATGAGTAAGTCTTCAGATGTCCTGATGCCAGTGAGAAGCTTGTTATACCATTGTGGAACCAGGACCGCAAACAATCGAGATTTTGTGGATAGGCTGTTGGCGTTGTCACAAAGTGAGGGAGTAGCGAGTCATTTGGCAGTCATGGAGCATTTCTCTCTCTGCTAACCGCTAGCGTTCTCTCTCTCCGCTAACCGCTAGCATTCTCTCTCTGCTAATCGCTACCGCTCTCTCTCTCTGCTAACCGCTACCGCTCTCTCTCTGCTAACCGCTACCGCTCTCTCTCTCTCTCTGCTAACCGCTACCATTCTCTCTCTCTCTCTCTGCTAACCGCTACCATTCTCTCTCTCCGCTAACCGCTACCGCTCTCGCTCTCTGCTAACCGCTACCACTCTCTCTCTCTGCTAACCGCTACCGCTCTCTCTGCTAACCGCTACCATTCTCTCTCTCCGCTAACCTCTAGCGTTCTCTCTCTGCTAACCACTACCATTCTCTCTCTGCTAACCGCTACCGCTCTCTCTCTCTGCTAACCGCTACCATTCTCTCTCCGCTAACCGCTACCGCTCGCTCTCTCTCTGCTAACCGCTACCGCTCGCTCTCTCTCTGCTAACCTCTACATTCTCTCTCTCCGCTAACCGCTACCGCTCGCTCTCCCTGCTAACTTCTCCGCTCTCTCTCCCCGCTAACCTCCACGCTCTCTCTCCCCAGGTGGGTCCGGCGGGCTCCCAGTTCGGCATCCTGGCCTGCCTGTTTGTGGAGCTGATCCAGAGCTGGCAGATCCTGGCGCAGCCCTGGAGGGCCTTCGTCAAGCTGCTGTGCGTGGTGCTCTTCCTCTTTGCCTTCGGCCTGCTGCCCTGGATCGACAACTTTGCCCACATCTGCGGCTTCATCTCGGGCTTCTTCCTCTCCTTCGCCTTCCTGCCCTACATCAGCTTCGGCCGGACGGACATGTACCGCAAGCGCTGCCAGATCATCGTCTTCCTGCTGGTGTTTGTGGGCCTGTTCGCCGGCCTGGTGGTGCTGTTCTACGTCTACCCCATCAAGTGCGAGTGGTGCGAGCTGCTCACCTGCATCCCCTTCACCGACAAGTTCTGCGAGAAGTATGACCTCAACGCCCACCTCCACTGAAGCGAACGCCCCCGGGGGGAGTCAGAGCAAGAGGAGGAGGAGGAGGAGGAGGTGGAGGAGGAGCAAGAGGAGGAGGCGGAGGAGGAGGAGGTGGAGGAGGAGCAAGAGGAGGAGGCGGAGGAGATGGAGGAGGAGGAAGAGGAGATGGAGAGGATGATGATGATGATGATGATGTCAGCCCCCCCCCCCCCCCCCCTTAGTGACTTTACCTTGATCGTGTACGGCTGCTCAAGAAAAATAGCTTCTTTTTTTTTATATCTATCACCACTGTCTCCCCCCAACCACAGACTTTCCCTGTTTCTTTTTCACTGAATGTGTGTGTGTCGTTTCGCGGGTACAGCGAATCAAAGGGTTATGGCGAATTCTAAAACCTCAAAAAAAAGCCCTCCGCTACACGTGTGTGTGTGTGCGCTCAGGCAGCCATGTTTTTAGAAACGCCACGCCACTGGTGCAAGACACGACAGATTTCAGCTTTCTTTTTTTTTTTTTTTAACACTCAGACACAGTCCAGATGTAGGATTTTCAAAAAAATATTCAGGCAACCGCATTGAAAACAACCAGGGACAAGATAGCGAAATCACCTATGAATACCTTTGGTGCCTTGTCAAAAGAAAAAAAGTACCAACTACTGCCATAACTTTTGGTTACATAATGCTGAGCACTTGGATTTGTCTTGTACGTGTGTGTTACTCCCCATGCCGGAGTGATGGTTGATATGGAAATGGTAGTGTTTTAGCTACCCGTCTACTCGTATATGTAACTAAAGACAGTAAAAAAAATATATAAATATATATTAAAGGAATTGGTGTGATTCTCTCCTGCTTTCCCTCTCCATAATTAACACGTTGAGTGTATGCATATCGCCACCTCACAAACAAACATGAATCTTATTATAATTTAATTCAATTACAAATCAAAGGTAATTAAATAACGAGGAGTCATAAGGAGCGGCAACAGATTATTTAATGCCTTGTTAATGTTGTCAACAGAAATCACAGTCACCCACAATGTATAAGGATGAGCCAGATTGTATGATTTCATAAATATATATATATATAAATGCACATTACAAAAAATAGAACAGTATATACATTCTAACACACCCGGGCAATGAATGCAACGTATAGGGCTTCCCCATGCATCATTGAGCCCCATAATGTTACAAAACATGATTGAGATTTAAAAATAATTACTTAAATAATAATCAATGAATTAACCGTTGAAACACTTTACTCATTTACACTCGGTGTTGTGCGTTTTAGTCCTACATAGGCTACAATGACTTCTTAATACACATTACAGGACATGTAGGTGGCATTTCAAAAACGGCTATTCGATTGGTTGTGGCTTCTTTTTTGCTTTTCATTTGGAGGAAGAGAATCGTCATTAGTCCCGTTTGTGGCCAGACCAGTGACACGCCGTGGATCAGAGATAACAGGGAGCGACCCTGGGACTCGACAGCCAGCCAGGTCCGGTCGGAACATTTATCGTCGATATATGTGAATGATGGAAGGATGTATACGCTCAGTTAGGCCGATAAAACGGTGAGGAACGCGCGGGCCCACTCAAAAGTCCAGGCAGTCATTTCAATTATCACAGACGTGATACAACAAATGACTGCCCCGAGTCTGTTTCACGAGCGGTGGTGCTCTGTTTGGTCACAACTCTCCTAGTCTCCCAACCCCAAACCCCTCATGCACCATGAGGGGCTTGGGGTTGGGCGACTAGCAGCCGCTGTTGCGTCGTGCGTAAGCCAGCCCCCCGAGCGTATACTCCATCTCCTGGAAACGCATGTTGGCCACGGAGATGGACGATGGGCCCTTCTCCTTGAAGCCCGCCTTGCGGTAGAAGGGCACCAGGAACTCCTCGCAGATGAGCAGCGCACGCCGCAGGCCCGGCACGCCGCGCAGGTACTGCAGGTAGCGCCACAGCAGGATGGAGCCCTTGCCCTGCTGGCGACAGTGGCGGTGCACGGAGAGGACGTGCACGTGCACGGTGGTGGTGTCTGGCACGTGCTGCGTCATGGCTTCCTGTTTGGCGGTTTAAAAGTGAAAAGACGTGTTTATAAATAACATGATTCCTTCGTCACCCAATAATTCGTTTTTCTTAGGAATGTTGTATTTTGTCGTTCTCAAATTCTTGGTGACTTAACAATTTCAAACCAAAACGTAAAAAAATAAAAAAATATTCATTATCTTATGTCTGACCTGCGCCAGCCTGTCCTTGTTCCAGCCGGAGCCGATGATGAAGGCGACCAGCTGGCCCTCCTCGAACCAGCCCAGGGACAGCTCGGGACACTGGCCCAGGAAGCTGAGCACCTCGTCTAGGGTGAGCGGACATTCTCCAGACACGGACACGAATGCTGTTGGGGTGGTGGACCGATAATGAAGGAAGAAAAAGTTAAAAGAAATAAGTTAAAAAAAAAAGTTAGATCAGGTGTTGATGAACAAATGTAACGTCAAAATATAAAATATCATCTTCTTAGTATAATTCTTATGAAGATATAATCGATATCTAGAAATGTAGGCCTATATTGCTTGTGCTGTATTTGATTATACTAATACTGCGATTTTCTTGGTACATTTCTGTAAAGAAAAAAAAAAGAAAAGGAAAAAATGTAGGCTATAGACCTAAAAATATATGTACAGTTGACCCTTCAACTTTTGTCCATCATTTATTTATTTTTTTAAGTGTGCACAAAGTCAGCCAGAGTGAACACAGCCTACCCTCCCGCTCGATCTCAAACACGCTGATGGCGTCCTGGGGGTTGAGGTTCCTGAACTCGCTGGCCGGGAGTGTGTGCCGTCGCCGCCGCAGCTGGCTGACCCCCCCGACGGGCGTCTTGAGGAAGAAGGGCTTGAGGAGTGGCGAGCTGTTGGCAGGATGCGTCATGTTACCTCAGCCTCTGAGACGGCGGATACACCTGCTTCTGCTGCGCCGACGATAATCACGTTTCAGATGTGACCTTCTATGTCAGGCCTACAGCCTGATCGCTGTAAATGTTGATCCTCTAAATGTCCCCGACTCCCAGGGGTTCCTTTTTAATAGACAAACGGGATTTTAACTGTGACTGGAAGAAAAAAAAAACAACGATACAAATACAGAGTTCTAAACTTCTGGCAGGTGCATCGATTCTGGGAAACACTATGAATCACTATGACGACCCTCTACCCCGCTGCCCGTTCCCGTTCTCGTCTGACCGCCCTGTCCCCTGCTGGTCTTCTAGCCCCTCTCCCCGCCCTCATAAAGTGACCGAGCCCTACCCCTAAAGTCGGATCCCGTGCGCACGTGTATCTCAAAATCAGCTCTAAGTCCCTTGATGTCGATTGACCCGAACTTAACCCGTCATGTTGGTCGCGTGTTGGCTGCCATGTGCCATGTGTCTGACCGCTGTGTCATATATATGTTGTTGCAGTCGTATATTTACAAGATTATGTCTTTTTTTTTTACATTTCTATGTTGAAGCAGCCCCGAATATTAAATTAAGGTTAAGAAAAAGATTTAGCTCAAACTTCCTTTGCAGGCCTATCACGCATGCACGCACGCACACACACACACACACACACACACACACACACACACACACACACACACACACACACACACACACACACACACACATTTGAACTTTATTTATTTATCCGCAATTCATAATAAATGTACTTAAGGACATACATGTTACAGATACAAAACATTGCTCAGGCATGATCCAGCAATGTGGGTCTGATGACGTTGACGCTGATGTTCAAACAGCAGATTATGGATACACACAACACCTTCTCCTCGAAATGTGGCCACTTCCAATAATGGAGGATATTGAGCAGTATTTGGCAAGTTGTTTTGCCCTTGCTTTTGTAGAGCCAACTATCCTGAGACCCCTAATGACAAGCCTGTGCGTGGCCCAGGCTGCCAAAGATAAGTACCAGACACACACACACACACACACACACACACACACACACACACACACACACACACACACACACACACACACACACACACACACACACACACACACATTTTTTTGGTCTAGTTGGGTTATGTGGTTGAGAGTTTGAAGTGTGAGCTGGGCAGACAGGCACGTGTCGGGATGCACCAAGGCCATGTGGTCTTTAATCAACCTGTGCCCAAGCCAGGGGGCTTTGCGTGGATTGTTTTCACGTGTGATTTCACGTCTCAAAGGTTTAGCTGCGACTAATTAAATGAAGGTTTACTTTGAAAAGCCTTGGGATAATTCTCCCTTGTCATTCTGACTCATCGGTTATAGAAGTAGTGAGTGAGCTATGCTAATATCATAATACTAATATGATATTAGTAGGTAATTAGTATGGCAGATGACATTACTTGTAATTCAAATGTTAAAACAATATGATAAAATGGATATCCAATGAATAATAGTGATGCGGTGTGTGTGTGTGTGAGCCCGATTCTTTCTGTTGCTGAGCTCCCAAAGTCAGATGCAGTTTATTCTGTGGTTGTTGCTGACCAAACAACACATCTCAGTACCGGTCGGTTCTAGCACCAAAACCATGGAACTTGATCAAAATAGGAAACCCCAACTCAAACCAAACCCTAGAACCAAAACTAATGCTCAACCCTGACCTGAATCTGAAACTTAGCGCTAAAACCAAACCCTGAAACCTAACGCTAAAACCAAACCTTAGAACCCGAAACCAAACCCTAAAACTTAACCAAATCGAAAACCAAAAACAAAGCCCTAAGAAGAAACACAAACCCTTTTTCCAGACCCTGGAACCAAACCATGAGACCTGACCCTGATAGGAAATCATAACCCTAGAACCAACAACCAAACCATAAAACCGCATTTTAATAGAAAACCCTAGCACCATCCCTAGAACCATAAACCAAACCCTACAACCTGACCCTTTTAGTATACCCTAACCCTAGTACCAAACCCTACAACCTGACCCTAATGGTAATCCCTAACCCTAGGAAAAAAAACAAAAATTGAAACCTAACCCAAATAGGAAACCCTAATCCTAGCCCCTGCGATTGCCTTAATATGTCTAGTGGCTGGTAAGCAGCCTGGAGGAGGAGAGGGAGCCTTTGCTGCTGACGGGTGTCTTCTTCAAGGTGCTGCTAACAATTGGTGCAACTGTCTGGGTTATTAGGTGAGTTATCAGGTCAGCAACAACCACTAAATAGACTGCATCTGACTCTTGACTTTGGATGCTCAGCAAATGGCAACACACACGCACACACACAAAATATGTGCTTAACTGGCAGAAGGCAGTGTTACATCGAAAGAGGACACTCTAATATAATACTGCAAACATGCATCACTGTAGGACTAGAGGTTGAATATAGGCCTGAATCAATAATTTAACTGCAACATCTGATTGAAAATAGTGGTTTATAACGGTAAGGCGGAAAATAGAAACTAAGTCTGAACCACACAAAGTACCTGAAGGGGATCTACTACCAACAGACGTCACCAGAGCAGTGTTTCTCTTGGCGGGGGGGTAATTGTATGTAGTGTGGGGGAAAGCTCAATCGTACACTGTATAAAAACAAAGCAAAGGCAGGCCGAACAGAAATGTTCTGCACACACAACCTGTAAATAAATGACCACAGATGACCCAGGATGAGCATAAATATGATGGATCAGGACAAATGTTTATAATAGCCCAGGACAAACTATTATATGATGTCCCATGACAATCAGAATATGATGGCCAAGGACAAACTATTATATGATTGCCCAGCACAAACTATTATTTGATTGCCCAGGACAAACTATTATATGATGTCCCATGAGAATCAGAATATGATGGCCAAAGACAAACTATTATATGATGGCCAAGGACAAACTATTATATGATTGCCCAGGTCTGACAGTTATTTTGACCTCGCTCTGCTATTAGCAGAGCGATTTTATAGTCAAACATGACTGAACCGGAGAGACACACACAGACAGATGGATGAATAATTCAACAAACATGACTTTACAAACAGCAAAAAAACACAATCATTGAATTAGTTTTGAATCTGACTTTATTGTTATACACATGCAGCTATACATTTATGAAAAGACAGGTATTGGTTATGCAGAGCCACACACCACGTACTGCTGTTACCCTGGATACCAGGTCAATAGTGGTTGGAAGAGGAAGGCACAGTATCAGGATGGAAATGGCACGTAAGAGGATAGAGGAGCATGTTGTTTCATAAAAGCGGTAAGAGGCTAAAGCGGTTCTGAAAGTTTGCATGCGTGCGTTAGCCCAATGCTAAATAATGGTTGTTTAGATTGCATTGGATGAGTGTGCTTGTCAATCAAACCGCACACACGTTGAGATTAAAATACATAACATTGATACATGGAGACAAAACGGTAACGGGTGCATTGTTAATGTTGCAAAATAACTTTCATATTGCATCGAGATGGGAAAATAGAAAAAACTGGGTGTCCTGATGAAATTGCATGGGAAACAAAAAAAACAACCTGACATGGACAGTTTAAGAAATCATTCCAAAGAACACCACAATGACAAGCAGCCTTACCAACTCAAGGCACACGGATCTTTACATATGCATGGCGACACACACACACACACACACCACACACCACACAACACACACACACACACACACACACACACACACACACACACACACACACACACACACACACACACACACACACGACAAGGTTGAAGTAAGGCTTGAGTCCACCCTGCAGCGACATCACAGACAGACAGAAGCAGATGCTGGCATCACAATGGAGACTCCAACTGTCAGATCTACAAGCCCGCTTATTGTGCCATTAACAGTTAGCATACATATAGAATGGGTATATACGCTAGATGTAGGTTTTTAGCAACCTATTGTTTGAATCTTTGTGTTTAGCTGCGAGAATGACCTTATGAACTTTATAGCTCTTATCGATTTGAACCCTAAGAAGTATGTACACGGTGCTGAGCCTACTTCCCAATACGTCGATACCAGACAGTATATATAATTTTCCTTATCCCTACACAATATGCAAGAATACAGTTTAGTAAATGACTACACAGGATTCTAGTAAAGTTACAGTATGATACAAAGACATACATGAATACATCACATCATTCAAAATAAAAACAAAACAAATCTTAACACGGCATATACACAAGGAATGCATTACAAAAGTTTTCCTATGGGAACGAATTGGTTCTGTATGGATAACTAACAGTATGCTCGCTGAATTCTCAGATCTTTATACTTGTTTTTTTTTTTAAATGGATGAATCGGTCAACATATTTAAAAGGCAAATGCAAAACACCCAAAGTCATTTTTAGGGATTTTTCCATTTCTGGATTTAATGTGAAACAGAGTTAAAATAAGTGTGCTTAACCACCACCATGGAAAGTGGTGACATATCTCACATATATGGATTCCACATGACTAGAAAACAACCAACCTTCAAGAAGGCTGAACATCTGAGAGTCAGTGTGGCCGCTAAAGAGAGAAAGGACCGTTTGATATTGTTACGCCGGAGAGGTACAACGCAGGAATAACTCAAATTCCTTCCATGGTGTCAGTCGAAAGATACCGGGAGGAAAAAGAAGAGAACAAAAAAGATCTTATCCTTTCCTGTGTCATCTCTCAGACATCAGTGTCATTGATAATACAAAAATAACCAAACACAAAGATCCTATAAAAAAAAAGATAACTCGTGTAGTTATTGAGAGGGCGATTAATACGAGTGGTCTGGATAATGGTTAAAAAGCGAGACTGTGCTGTGTGTGTGTGTGATGTACGGAGGGGGGGGGGGGGGGGCCCGTGTCAGGCTTTAGTGGTGCTCGTCCTCCATGTGGAAGCTGTTCCTGGGAGACGAGAGGAGCGGCTGGCTGGAGCAGTTGGTGCTCTGACTCTTCAGGCTCTCCGTGGACTCGGACGAACCTGGGGGGGAGGAAGGAGGGGGAGGAAGGAGGGGGAGGAGTAGGAAGGCGGGAAGTGGGGTACGTGGGTGAGTAACAGTGGTAAAACTGTGTGTGTGTGTGTGTGTGTGTGTGTGTGTGTGTGTGTGTGTGTGTGTGTGTGTGTGTGTGTGTGTGTGTGTGTGTGTGTGTTATAAATATGAATGTAGGTGACCCACTGAACTGAAAAACCGACACAAAAATAAAAGTATAGTGAGAGCGAGAACCCAGTACAACCATGACACACAAAACACATGGTGGAAAAGGGTGAGGACTTTGTTTAGGAAACCAAAGAAAAGATATCTAAAAATAACGGCGGGTGGAGTTTATTTCCCCTCTGAATGAATAAATCATAGTATCCAAAAAAATAATAAACAATAGGACCGGGACAACAGCCAACCAGAAGTAAGCATGAGAGAGAGAGCGAGAGAAAAAAAAGCAGGAGCGAACAGGAAAGGCCTACATACCACAGCTACTCCTCCATACCAATAGAGCAGGCATCAGGACCTATGGCTGCCCGAGGTCAGGGCGAGAGACCCACGGGGGAAAGAGAGCGAGAAGAAGGAGAAGACGGCAAGGAATAGAGGAACACGGTTAGAAAAAGGCACACGGGTTAGATTCAAAAGCCCAGTTAGGGGGAGAAATCTGGTGTAGAAGAGAGATTGGGATCAATTTAAAACTCAAAGCGTTGAGTCGCCGGCCCATGAAGGGAAAAGGGTCTTGAAGCACCATCAGACACTGTCGGAGGGAAACAGTGTGGGGGTCGGCGCAGACGGTTGTTACGGGAACTAACTTGCAGGTGTTAGGTCAAACCATCGGAGGCTGTCTGCTGGAAGCTGACAATAGGATGTGAATTTTGCAGCGAATGTCTGCGCAGTGGAGTACACTGTGACTTTTGCATGCGTTGTTAGAGAGTAACCTGGGCGTAGAGACACGGTACACAAAGGGACATCATCCATACGGGTGTTAACTACACAGGGAAACAGTGGAGGAGACTTTGGGGAAACGATTAAGACATTAAGACAGTTATCCAGTGGAGACCCGATATATTGATACAATATTTCAATCTTTTTTTCAATGTATGGGGAAAAAAACCATCGATCTCGTGACAGATAAAATAATTGTTATTAATAATGAACCGCCCAAGTAAAGTTTATGTGTGGGAAACACTTCATAAACATGGTGGCTGACAAGAACCGCTTGTTAAAAGTAGGGCATCTTTGTAAGCTAGATCGATATTGAATTATTGTATCTGGATTACTTCAGGGGGCATATGACGCCAGTGACATGTGACCAAATATAACTTTAACATGAATAAAACAAAGGATTACTCTAGGTTTGAACATTGTTGGAAACAATTTGATGTTAATGTTAACATAGGTCTAGTCGTTTTATAGATCATTTAACGCGGGAATGTTACTTATTATACCATAAGGTACAATAGAAATTGTAAGACAGCAGGCTATTTAAATCATTCTGCATCTAGCCAGCAGAGGGCACTGCTACCAACTAGGTTTTTCCATTTCTACAATCTTCATCTCTCCCCTTTGGAGTTCCTATCTTGTAATAACGGTGAATCTGAGCTTGACTTGCCAGCCTGTCTCTCCTCCCTGTCTAACGACCTTCTGCAGAGCTGCTGTTACCTGGCAGGGAGAGGTCTCCGGGCGGGTCGCTCTCCGTCTTGGTCAGGCTACTGTGTTCGCTGCTGCAGTCCTGGAGGATCTCCTCTCTGGAGTGAGGCCGCTCCTCCTCCTCCTCCTCCTCCTCTTCCTCTTCCTCTTCCTCCTCCTCTGCAGTCCCCAGCAGTGAACGGAGAGGGTAGGGGAGGGGTCACCATTAGTGTCAGTTTGAAATATACAGTAGGAGGAGACGTGGGACAGCTGCCCAGGGAATCATTTAGACTGCTTGAGCGCATGGAGGGGCAGGCTGGGCAGTACGGCGCTTCTGGGTTGGATTATTGATAATCTTATGGAACAGATTCCAAAATGCTTAGAACATCTAAATAACTGATCGATACTAAGGCCTATAAAGTAATTCAAATTGTCACAGAAAATGAGGCCTTCAATATAAACATGAAGGGTCATGAAGTCTTTAATATAGACTTTACCCTTCATGCTTATATTGAATGGCTCATTTTCTGTGCCAATCTAACAATGCATCAGCTCCTCATTTCATCAATTCAAGACTAAAAATACGACAAATCCATAACCGTATTTCACACCGTAGCCAAACACCACTCAAACGATAAAAGAATATTCAAGGATACGAGACACGGGCCTACGGCGGGGGGGGGGGGAAGTACACTCATCTAACAGGGGAATCGATTCTCCCGGGGCAAACCCAATCCACCAACCCCCCGACTCACCGTCGTCCGGGGACAGTGACTCTGCCACATCCTCCACGCCGGTGGCCTGGAAACAGAATGACATAAAGATGAGCGCCGTTCCGACGGGGTGAAAGCAAAGCCGGTCAAAGAAGAAGAAGAAGAAGAAGAAGGGTCACGACTCACCTCGGTGGGAGCGGGACTGCTGGACAGCAGCGGGTTGGGCTGGGCATCGGACATCTCCGACAGCTTCTCCTCGTCCTCCTCCTGGATGGGAGAGGAAGGGGACCTCAAGGTGCTGGCGAGGGGGAGAGGGAAACGGTTAGGTTACATGGCGGGAGACGATGGTTTCTGTGGAGGGTTCTTATTAAAGTGATCTTTCCCACTCAAGGACGGACTGCATTCTTTCTACTCTGTCCTGTAATCCACTCATGTGTGGAAAATAAATTAATATCTTTATGAATCGTACATCATACATTATACAGCTTTAAAGCAGTATGTATAATTTATCCATTGTCATAAATTAATTCAGTTAAACACTTTTATAGCATTTGTTTATGCTCTCATAGCCAAGACGTGAACAGAACTCAATAATTGTTGTGTGTTACCCAAGAGCTTATCCTTATACTTATTATAAGGGAGATAATCCAACTTAAATTTTTTTTATTCAGGATAGTGCCGTGGCTAGGGTGTGGTGTGGGTGTTTGGCTCCCAGCTGCAAGGACTAATTGGATCCCCAATGTCATCCATCTGTATGCACTAAAAGCCTCTGAGTCCCAATAACAGTAAAGTAGTCTAGCCAACGCCGTCTCAGACCCAGAGCCAAGAGCAGCTGAAGGAAGCACAGGGTCCCCGCTGTGACCCGGTGCGTGCGTGGGGTGGGGGGGGATTACATGTCTAGACACGTGACGACTGCGGCGGCGCTGATGTGGATTATGTACCTGTCTGGGGACTTGCTGACTTTGCTCTTCTGCAGACTGCCGCTGTCGCTGAGATGCTCCGGGGAGCTGAGGGCCCGGTTGTCCCCGCCGCCGCCGCCGGAGAAGTTGATGTCGTCGTAGAGCGGGGCGGACGGGATGGCGGGCGAGATCGACCGCAGGCCGTTGAGCGCCTCCAGCAGGGAGATGGGCTCGAAGCCCGGGGGCACCGAGTCAGAGCTCTGCTAACACACACACACGCGCACACGCACACACACACACACACACACACACACACAGACGCACTCATTTAATGGCGGTATTAAGATAAATATTTGGAGTCTAACCTGACTGTTTTAAATCTTTAAACCAATGTTTTCATATTTAAATTTATTTGTATTCCTCTGACATCCGATCTCGATGACGACTGAACAGGCGTGTGGTGTGAATGTGGGGGTTGTGTGAGAGTCGTCCGGCGCGGACCGGTCTCGGTTCCACATACGGAGTGCTCGTCGTGGTCCATGGTCTGGGCCAGCACGGGGCTGAAGGAGACGGGGGACAGCGCTCCGGGCTTCTTCCGCACTGCTCGGATCTGCAGCAAGGCTCGGAACGCTGGGAAAACCCACACAACGGAAACACGGCTTCAGTACACTCTGGTTAAAAGCTACAACGCCCATAATGCTTTTGTGTCAAGTGACACCGGAAATTCTCCCTGTTAGTTAGAATTGGATGAATGACAGGGCGACAGTTCCCGGAGCCACTGAACATAATTATCTGCAATTAGAAACCAACACAAAGGGGACGGCGTTTCGGTAAACAAGCTTTCACAGTGAGTGACCGCCTCTCGCTGTTCGCCACACTCACGCAGCCGGCAGATTGGACAGTTGTTGGCCTGGTAACGGAGCGTGTCGGCGCAAGAGTTGCACAGGCACAGGTGCCTGCAGGGCAAGATGAGTGTGTCGCGCAGATCCGACAGACACACCACGCACTCGTTGCTGTTGTCACTGTTCTCGTCGTCTGACGGCTGGGGGGGGGGGTGGGGGGGGGGGAGAAATGAAGGAGACAGTGATGCGCCGACAACCCAAGGACCAACCGAACACACGACTGAAGCATTACTTTAGATCACTGGAGGATATATGGAATAGACGGCACACCTTGGTTTCCTGGTTGTTCTTGTTCTCAATGCCGTAGATCTCCTGGAGCAGGTAGCTCACGCGGTCGACCTGTCATGTGCGTGTGTCATTAATCGGTATGTGGTTGTAGGCAGTTAGTATGACAATGAATGCAATCGTAAGTATACATGTGTGCTCGGATGCAGCTTCGACCTGCCGTGGTTAAAAATAACATCACAGTATATTTCATGTTCAAACACCAGCATCGGTACTAAAGTACTTTCAGCTGACGAGAACTCACTTCCAAGCATAGATTTGTGCAAAGGAGTGCTTCTTAATTAGCACTTAGCTCCCGTGAGTGTTGACACACATTTATAATAATGGTAGGGATTTTCAAAAGCGACAAGCAGGATCTGCCGCATTCGATTTCTGGCCTAATTTAGGCTTTGTTTCATTTCTATTCACTTGTCTGACATATATTTGTAAAAATTAATGACATGATTAGACTAAATGCAATGATAGCTAATTAACCAAACTGAGTAAACAAACTCACAATTTGCTTCTGCTTCAGGGGCTTGACAGAGAAGCTGCCATCGACATGCTGAAAGATTAAATGGATTTGAGGTCAGGAAACATTGAAATGTCGTTCAATTGATATTAACAAGGAATACAATTTCTCTGAATTAATAAATAGTGTACACTTACTCTTTCAAACGCAGCCAGGAGTACATGGGCATGGCCCAAGCAATCTTGAAAGAAGAACATAGGAATAGATTCATATTTACATAAAACAAAAGAAACCTCAATATTATCCCGAATGATAGTTCCGTAACATTTGTATACTAATACTTCTATCTATTTGTCTATATTTAATGGAGATATTTGATCTCCATTATGTATTACTTGTACTATTCTCACAGCTTACCATCCCCTTCATCAACCACTGCCTGGATGACCATTGGAAACACACCCCGGTCAAGGTCAAAGTTGAGCTGTGGAAAAACCACCACAAACATTTCAGTATTAAATAGGGTATAACATTGTTGAGAAAAAAATACAAATGTTGCTTTAGGGTGCATCTTTTGCTACGTGAAAAGAGAAAGCAGTTGGACAGGAACTATGTGTGCAAATAATGTAGTAATGATATCGATGTGTATTTGCGGATGTAGTGCATCTATGGCAACTAGGTGGGCTACAGTAGGCAAACAATTACATCTTCTTCTTTCCAATCGCTGAAGTCTATTTTGAAGGATGGCATGGAGAACTGCTGGCTCACGCCCCGTTTGTAGTGTACAGTTTCAGACACCAGTAGTGGACTCTTTGGGTTGTACCTAGAGGTGAAATCCAACACATGAATAAGATTACCTCATAATATAACCCAATAGATAGCATGGTTTTTACATCACCTATCATTCTCAGTTTTTGCTTCTTCACAAAGAAAACGATCTCTGCAAGAACTTTTTCAAGTTTCTAGAAAATATCTAAATGTTCACATTATATACCTAGAGGTGTTTTTGCTTCTTCACAAAGAAAACAATCTCTGCAAGAACTTTTTCAAGTTTCTAGAAAATGTCTAAATGTTCACATTATATACCACGCAAAGAATAGGAAAATAAAACTTTTTGTAGGCAAATAAAAGTGTTTTTTTTTTTTAGCGAAACTCTTACACAGCCATCCCGTTGGAGAACTCCTCAAAGGCCTGGCAGTACAGTGTGATGGCGACACGCGCGTCAGCGTCAAAGGTGAACTCCACGCCATACAGCACCTTGGGCTTTGCCTCCTCCTCCGTGGGCGAATCCGCGTCATCTTTGTACCTGTAAGCAATGTCCGAGATTATGGATATCTTAGCAAATGACGGTAAGACGAGGCATTGAATAATATGGGTTGATGTTTGTTGCAATAAAAAAAAAGGTAGTTTTATCCCTACCTGACTAAACGCAGAGAATCCTTCCTGATGTTGACCAGACTCCGTAGAGTTTTCACCGGCTCATGGGGAGCTGGGGTAACGTATGGAAACTGAGGAGAAAGAAAAACAATGCATTCATTCATATGTACACACATATATACACAGGGGGCAAATGGAGAGCATAACAGAAGCATGTGTCAGGATATCAGTAGCCCTACCCAAAACAAGCACAACACTCATGGAGTCTACATCTTTAAAATAAATAAATAAATAAATGAATAAAACTACATCTTCATCAAAACTCCTAAATCCTGGCAGGAAATACTAGTTCGACAGGACCACTTGCATAACCAGATTGGTAGACTGTTGCTTTGGTAGTGGTGAACAGCTGAAGTTCCCCTTTCCTCAAGGAGTATAGAAATGACTCATAGAATGGGGAGAACCACAGGCTGATTTTAAAGTGACTCCCAATTTCAAAACGACGTCTCACCTGCACAGGCCTGTTTCCAAGGAAATTGAGGTCCATGTTCTCTCCAAAAAGGTAGCCTTCTGGATGTGGTGTGTCGAATTTCTCCCCTCCCATGAAGAAATGGCTGGCGAAATAATTCCCTGGAGGCAATAGTAAAACAAATACAATTTAAATGTTCAATGCATATCATGCAGCAAATAAACCAAATGTCTATATAAATATGACCACAGAATGTGATCAAAGCAAAATTTGAATTGATATATAAAAGACCCAAAATGTGAGAGGAGCTTTTTTTTTAAATTGATGCTGAACAAGAAATACAGATACAGCTTAGTTATCTCTTACTGAGAACGTCGTTCACTATGACAATCATAAGCCTGTAATAAACATACATCTTTGTTGAAAGTCGTTGTTATTAATTGAAGGACTTGTAATCCGCATAAAGCAGTGACATTGGGCATATCTCCGCATTTAAGGATTCGTGCAGTCAGAATTTCACCCGTATATCATATGTTCTTACATTTGATAACACAGCACCTTTGTCACACAATGTGCGATGCTTTCGTGGTGTCTCCATGGAAGATAATGAAAACCCCATGGGATTACTTCATAAACAATAACAAACAACCTAACCGAATGGATACCCAGGACACGAACGCAAATAAACAACTTGCATGAACTGACGCTCTCCCCTTGTGCTGTTATTTTGGAGTCCATGGGCTCATTTCCGTCAGAGATCACAAACAAAAATGTCAGCCTTAACGCAACATGACAGCTATGCCAGGTCAGCTTCGTTTTAAGCAACACGGTCGGTTCATTACCTACCAGATTTAGGTGGAAATCGGTATGCCGAATTGGCCTGGATATCTATATCCTCAACTCCGGCGATTCTCCGGCTCAGGATGGACCCCATCTTCTTCGCTAACTACAATTAGCTAGCTTCGCAGCTAACGCCAGGAACGCTTTAGCTCAGTGATCACCGTTAAGTTTGCCCCCCCCCCCTGGTTAACAATGTCGCTGCCTGGTACGCACGGATGCCCCGTTAGCAGAGAACCCTGTACAAACAAAGTTAATGATAATCAAACATTTTAAGCGATCACTTTGACATCAGATGACGCTCGGGAGCTCGCAGGACACGCAAGCTTTTTGCTGTTGTTATGCCAAGGCTGAGCTAACCTAACAAGAAGTGGATCTGATTGGCTGTCCCGACGCAGACAGATTCCACATTCAGGGCGTGCGATGTTTTTCGGCACACTGCCCTTCTGTGGAGTGGATACTTTTTATGGGGGTTATATGGCCAATATTCTCATAACATACCTTCTTGAAGCTTTTAATATATGTGGTGCAATACCTTTAAAAGGTATTACACGACATAAGCCAATATTCTCATAACATACCTAATTAAAGGTAGGCCTATTGCACTACAATAAGCCAATATTCTCATAATATACCTTCTTAAATGTATTGCACGACATAAGCCTATATTATCATTAGGGGTGGCAATCTCTTGGCACCTCACGATTCGATTCCGATTCCGAGGTCAACGATTTGATTATAAAACGATTATCAATGCAACTCGATGCATATCGATTCAACAATTTTTTTATGTACATTTCCATGCAGGATTTTCAAAAATACATCTGACTTTGCTACTTACAAGACTTTTGCTGTTTTCTGAAGCGCTCTGCAGCAGGCGAACACAATTCAATTAAATCTTTTTTTTTTAAATTAAATTTGTTTCAGATTATTATTTTTTCTGCATCGCGACAGAATCGTTCTAGAGAGAATCGCGATGCATCGAAGAATCGATTATTTTTCCCACCCCTAATTATCATAACATACCTAATTAAAGGTATTGCACTACAATAAGCCTATATTATCATAACATACCTAATTAAAGGTATTGCACTAGAATAAGCCTATATTATCATAACATACCTAATTGAAGATATTGCACTACAATAAGTATATTATAACAAACTATTTTGGCAGTGTACACACACAAAGTGTGTGGTTAATAAATACAGTCCAGAAAGGACACACACACACAAAATTTTGTTTGTGACATGAAACATTTAATGGACATCTTATGATTGGCTTTGCATATCAATATAGATTTGGCTACCCGTTCCATGGCTGTATATAGCACTATCAGCCCCAGGTGGTATTTTTGCATACAGTTTGATATACAGAATGATATGCAGTGCTTGTTCATTATTTTAAGATTGGGAATCTGTATGTACATATATTTTATTGTATTATTATTTATTAATTACAGATTCAATTATATATAATACATTAAACATGCACATTTTCGAAATATACAGATATTCGATTATCTTGTCCATATGTAAAAAAATATTTTGTTAAAGGATATTCGGAGCATGTAAAACCACCATGTGGAGCCGATCATTAAGGATGTGCATTTTACAGTTAGTTGATGTTATAAACTATATATAGTAAAGTAGATGTTATAAACTATATATAGTACAGTACAGCGTTCTTAATGAGATTTTCTCTTTGTGGGCGGAGGTAAAGGTGGTAGGGTTAGGCTTTTCTTTTTTTATTATCCAAACGAACCCATAACAGATTTGTGCTGATAGTCAACGGGGGAATAATAGTAACATTTTAGGACACGGCGGTGCGCTCTGCTGGGTTATGGTGTGTTCCAGATGCCTCGGACACCAGCCTTCCGAGTTGCATAAATTGGTGACCAGAATAAAGTAGCAATGTAATCAAGTGTTTAAGAGCATTTAAAATCGACATTAAAATGACCATGGTGGTACAAATACAAAGAAAATAAATATATTTGTGGGCGCAGCCATATTTGCTCACTTGTTTGCCTCACTGAACTCGGTCTACTCTCAGAATTCCGAGTGGGGCCCGACAAAAAGGGGGCGTGCCTCCATGAAACGCCGCAAGAAAGCTGGGAGATTTCCCCACTTGCATCTCGGAAGGCTGGTGTCCGAGGCATCAGGAACGCACCATAATAAATCCGCTGAGTAGATCAGGATGACGTCAGGTGTAAAGCTCCTCTCTCCACGGATGTTTACTCCAGAAAGATCGAGCTGCTAGCTAAGCGCCAGGCTACAGCAGCCCACCAACTTTCGGGTCGACCGCGGGGTTTTTGGCTACCCTTTGAAGGAGGTGAATCTTCAAATCTGTAAGTTGTCATTCTGATTAAAATATACCATGACCATGTGCGGTTGATCCCAGTGAGATATTCTCATGTCTGTAGACAAACGTAGTCGGCTAGGTGGGGTATACTGTCATGCCTGACGACCCGTCTCCACAAGCTAGCACGACGTTAGTTTCCATTGAAAAGAAAACGCTATTATAAATACCAATGACTTAAACTTCAAGCGTTATTTCTTTGGTTGGATGACACATGATGTTCGCCTTTACTGGTGGGATGGCTCACTAAAGGACACCGATTTAGACTCAACACTCACAATCACATATAACGTGAGGACAAGCAGCTGTTAGCGTTATCTATCAATCTATCCATCCATCTATCCATCTATCTATTTCTCTATCCCTCCTTATATCCATATATCCATCCCTCTATTTATCTATCCATCTCTCTATCCAGCTCTCTATCCCTCTAGCTAACCTTATATCCATCAATCCATCAATCCATCCATCAATCTCTGTCTCAATTCAATTCAAAAAAGCTTTATTGTCATGAGAAATATACATTTACATTGCCAAAGCAGGTGAACAATAAAATAAAAAAGTCTCTCTATCCATTTGTCTATCTTATCTAGCTCTCTTAAACGTTTGCTACTGTGTAACTGCGGCCGACCACAGAAACAGATTAACCAGTTAAGACTCTACAGATAGACACAGTTGCGTAACGCATTCGCGTGTATTTGCAGCAGGTACTAGTGCTGAACTGTGGCAGTGGGCTAACGAGGGTCAACGATATCATAACCTGCTGGTTAATGTTCATATCAATACACAAACGCAACTCGTAATAGTCTAAAGTGCGACCTAAAACGTAAATTGCTTATAGTTTCTATATTCGTTGTCTAGTCTTCTGCGTTCCTTTTTGTAGTGTTACCTATGACATTTGCGTCATCATCATCATCATCATCATCATCATCATCATCATCATCATCATATATTGGGCTGTTTCTGTTGTGCAATTGTGGGAAATTATTTAACTTGGACTGAAATTACCTTGGTTGGGTTGTACTCTGTAGTAACCTCCTCAACATTTATATGAAGGAACAAGGAAGCAATACTAGTGGGTGTGTTTGTTATGTGTTCTGGTTTTGTTTTTATGAGACATGCTTTTCACAGTCAATCCTCGTTTGGCCCAGGGTGAGTGTGTCCCAGGACAGTTGTGCGTTGGCTTTCATCTCCAGGCCTAGCTCCATTCAGCGATCCAACATGTCCAGTGACCCCCCTCCTCCCTACCCCGGAGGCCCAAGCGCCCCACTCATTGAAGAGAAGAATGGGATACCTGTTGTTACTGGTAATTTGGTTATTTTACAATCTACCATGGGTGGAATTATAATTTAAAAGAGTGCTAATGGACTTTGACCCATGGGAATGCAAAATGGTTTTGGTTACATAATCTAATAAAAATATGTTTGTTTCTTGTACTATGATGTCTATAATAATCTAGTTTCACTTCGTCGTTGGATTGAATTGTCCCTTTTCCCGCATGCCTACATGTTCATCACTACCTCCTTGTATGCGTCTTCCCTCTCTGGAGCAGCACCCATGGCGGCGGCTCCACAGCAGGGAGCGAACTTGCCCCCGGACTACGGGCCTCCCCCCTACGAGGCCTCGCAGCCTGGCTACATGCACCCTCTGGGCCCCGGTGAAGGCCCCATGCCCATGCCCATGCCCATGCCCCCGCCAGGTACCCCCTGCCCTCTCTGCCTGTTAGTGTTTGATCATACCCAATCACATCGGTGTGTCTGATATAGGCAGGCCAAAAGCGTTGCTGTTTTACCGACCGGATACGGCATACGTCACCCCTTGTATTCTTCTGATTGGACGTAGTGTCATCAAATTCTGTGCAGTGCTATTTTCAAATGCATGCTTGGTTCCACCCCTCGAGTGGGGCCGTTTTTATTACTCGTTGCCGGCCCCTACAGCTTTCTAGATGTGGGTCTGGATTTCCAGGCTAATTTGATCATGCATCGCGTGAGTACATGATATGAAGTGGGCTGTTTTGTTCTTCCTATGCAGGAGTCTTCTACCCACCCGGTCACTTTCCTCAGCCCATGCCAGGCCAGTTTGGCCCGGGTCCCAGTCACATGGCCGGTCACACGGCCACCATTCTGTCGCCCCCCGGTGCGGCCACGACCGTCACCGTCCTGCAGGGGGAGATGTTCCAGACGTCCCCGGTGCAGACAGTGTGTCCACACTGCCAGCAGGCCATCATCACCCGCATCACCCACGATGTCGGCCTCATGAACACACTCTTCTGCCTGTTCTGCTTCTTCGTGGGGTAAGTCATCCGATCCTCTGGTTTCAAGGAATGATGGGGAAATTATGCAAGCAATGCGTGTTGAAGGATCCAGGCTTATTGTGCGTAAAAAAAAAAAAAGATGAGTCGCAGGACAAGAGATGCAAGGGCCCATCCGCACGAGATACAAATATAAGATGAAAAGACTTTGGTTCTATGAACCGAGTTCCACAAAACCACCGGCCAAACCCATCTACGCCAAAATAGAAGTGCTTCGCTGGAAGCAAAGGAGATCAGTTGTGATAGTGTCAATGCTAAATATAACTGTGTTCTGTCTGTATATATTATAATAAGTATACCAATTATATTAAATGTCTCATAAGCAATTATGCCCCTCAAATTGTACAATATTTAGGCTAACACTAAATAAATAAAAAGTGTGTTATTGATAGATAGATAGATATAAACTGTTTTTTTGTGTCTGAGAGTGGCTAGAATTTTCAACTGCTTGATTCCTTATTTGTTCGTTCCTATAATTAGATAATTAAAACCGTGTCATTGGTGGCATTATTATTGTATCCTACCTTAACTCCTAAGGTAGCCTCACTAAACACTGTAGAGCTTTCCTTTTGTCCTTTCCCGAGTTCTGATACAGAATGGTTACTTGACAAATGAAGAATATATAAGCACACCACACCAAAAATGATTTACTTTGTGTTCAAGCCACTTCAGCAAGTTGTGTTCTTCTGTCAATGATAAATGTTTCCTACCCCTAGGTGTGATCTTGGCTGCTGCCTGATTCCCTGTCTGATCGATGATCTCAAGGACGTGACACACACATGTCCTTACTGCAAGGGCTACATATACACATACAAGCGTGTCTGCTAACCACCAACAGCTGCATGCTGCAGACATACGAATATGCACCGAAAAAACGCACGGCTCCTATTGGGCGGTACGGGCTTCTTTCTCCGGCCTAATGCTGTGTCCGGTACTTCCTTTAACCCCCCCTAACTGTAGTTTGGTTATTAGTTGGCCTTGTCTTTATTGTGTGATGTGTATATATGTAAATATACACACACACACACACACACACACACACACACACACACACACACACACACACACACACACACACACACACACACACACACACACACACACACACACACACACACACACACACACACACACCTCATCACTAGACCTTCCATGTATAGACATGACGTTTCCACTGTACACATCTTAAACTGGGTAACCAAACCTATGAGGCATAACATCCACCAGGAAAAAGAAAAAAGTTACAGAAGTGTGTTGTACAGAATTGTCCATGGTTAGGAGAAGACTCGCAATATGCATTTATGAAGAAATATGTAAGGATAGAAGCCTCAGCTGGAGGGAAGCTGTGAAAATTGTCACTTTATTTAGTTCAAATTATCTGTGAATCTCGCCTGTGAAGAGGCAAGTTTTTATTGAATTCACCTACGCATGGTCAGTAATGCGTTTATTTATTTTAGACATGTTTATCATTTGAACATGTCATTTTGAAGAGTTGATGTCTGTATATTTTTGTTCTAATTCACCTAGTCTTTCCTGTGCAATAAAACATGTATAGTTTTTTGAATGTCAGTGAACTAAAACGAAAACATTTATATCCGTCTTGGTAATACGATTTACGCGGTGGTTGATTTCATGGCATGGATATGTGACTTGCATTGCTTTTCAATATTGAATGTCGGTTGAGATAACTCTTCAGATAACGCTGTTTACACTTATAACCCCCTTCATTTTCAAATTGGTGTTATTTCTAATGTCATTTTATAAAGTGTTAAGGCTCTCAGTGAAAATCTACATGTCGCACATTTTTAAAATGTTTGCCAACACATACCTTTTTTTAATTGACAAAAATCTTCTCGGTTGATGAAGGAAATCAGTGATGTGCTATGCCTTTTATAGACGGCTTTGAATGCAGTAGTAACAAAAAAATAACATCTGATATTAACTAGCGTTTGGCTGAGAGTTGTTTCCATTGTTCAGAAGTGGATGAAAAATAACCATGTACAGCTAACAGACATTTCGTCCGATCATACGGTTTCATTACATTGTAGTATATGAGACACTACATGCCATTACCGTTTTAGTGTGTGCTCAGCCCAAGTCTGCCTGCGGAGCAGTCTGTCACGCTAACACTGTTCAGGATATGCACCTATCCAATGTTCAATCGTTCTCATTAGGATGTTGCTTCAGAGCATTAACAGCTTAACATAGATAAGTCTACAACAATTAAATGGGAAATTATATAAAACTGTCCCTGATTATGGGGAGATGGGGACCGTAGTACTATTCTGGGTCTGTAAGCATACAGGAGTTACATGAATCAATTGCATTGTTGCACGTTTTAACTGCCATACTAACACATTAACGACGTGTAGGCTTTGATAAAGTAATGTGGCAACAGTATCTCTGAGCTAATTAGCGTACTACTTAAAAAAATACTAATCAGCCATAGAATGTCCATTTCTAATCGATGAGAACATGGCTGCCCAATTTAAATGAATACTGGTAATCCCTAGTTTAGTATGCTTTTCAATAACATGGAATTTCAGGCGAGCGGCGATAGAACAGCATATTTTCATCCGAGGGATTGCACTGTACTTTAAATAAAAAGCACTGTTTGTCTTGTATTTTGTGGATAACTGCATTAATCTCTGTGTGGTGGATAATTGAAATCAAGCTGTTTGACTGCTACAGGTACTATTTTATCAATAAAAATCTGAACATTAAAGTTGGTACTTTCCTTTTATTTTGAAAAGGCATGTCCATGACATCCAAAAATCAATATTAGAGTATAAATAACACAAGAAGCATGTGAATGGGTTGTGGAGAAGGTTGTGGAGAAGTCCATAGTCAAAGGTTTTTACATCAGTTGCAAGCAGTTGTTTTACAAACAATGCAAGCAGATCAATCTCTCCACCGATGGCCACATCCGATATCGCAGCATTTGTAGAATGTGGTCATAGGTTCATCTGCCGATCTGGTCTGAATCTGCATAAAGTATGCCCGAAGATGGCCGCACTTGGGACAGGTTTCTGGGAGAAAAGAAAGTACACTAGATCTGAAAAAGGATTCAAAGACTTCCAACCAAAAGTTCATACATACTAATAACGTCACCGCTTCATTGAGTAGAACTGAGAGGCTTTATGTACGTGTAACTCAACTATATTGATCTTTACTGATCCATACAAATGTGCATACTATAAAACCAATGGGGGCTTGGGCGTAAAAAGTGTGGCCATTTACCAGGGGTAGAGTCCACATTTTCCCAAGCTGCCGCTCCACCAAGAACATCGTCGACTTCTTTAAGTTTAGGATAATTCCTGTTGTTGACCTTTAATGGGAAAAAGATGTCCAAAGCACACATTAGACTATGGCTTTTCAATGTTGACGTTACCAAAAAGTGGAATGCAATTACACTTTGACGGTTCACTGAATTGTCATGCAAATATTTGTCTATATATAAATATTTGAATATTTGACAGTGTCGGGGTGGCAGTTTGACAAGGTTTACCTTTCTTGTGATGTTGTGTACGTAGGGACAAGTGTTGCAGGCGAACCGCAGGCACTTCTGTCCCTCCTCGACAATCAAAACATTCCCACATGTGGGACAAAAAAGGAGCATGTTGCAAACGGTGTATTCCAAGAACAGCTAGACAACGACAGAGTGACTCATTTGAATACACGGGTTGTTAATGTTGGCCAGAATTACGCCTCCAATTGCTTTCAAATATATGTTTTAATAACTCGGGCATGGACGTCTGGAATACAACCGAGAGGCGGAAGCGTGGCGGAAGTGGCCGATATGGTGCAACTTCGTCTGATGCTCGATATGATACAATGAATTTAGAAGACAACATATTGATAACGTAGTAAAACGATAAAGTAAAACGAAAAAATATATGCATACATATATAAGCATATATTGTTTTTTTTATGTGCAATACTTTTAATTTTACAGCGAACAACAACGTGGGATAAAAGTACAAATATTGTGTCCTCATAAACTATCTTTTGTTTCCCTCCGGAATGATATTCGTAAAGGACACTGTCATGTTGTGGACTGTTGTCGCATGTTACATGAGTACGTTAAGGCTTTATTTCTGTAAACAAACACCATTTTGTTCTGGTTGTAAAATAGATCAAACAATACTGTTTGTAGCCTAAACAGTATTTATTTGTACTAGTGAAAGCAATCTCAACGGTTCACAATAGGAGCAATGGTGAAAGTCTAATGCAAGACGATGATGGAGATGCAAGATGAACCCCCTGGAGGGGTAATACCTTCAGTAAAAGATGAAGAGTTAGAAGAAGAGGAGGCTGGGACGACGGACTTAATAGATGATGCGGAGGAAGACGAAGAAGCTCTCCCCCACTCAGAGATCTTGGACATTTTCGAAGAGGGTCTTGCTCGTCTTGTGCAGGATCCTCTTCTTTGTGATCTTCCAATACAGGTACGATACAAACATGACAGATAACAGTGTTCTCGTTGGTGTTGGTGTGTTAACAAATCTATAATCTTCATTTGAAGGTGACATTGGAGGAGATTAATTCGCAAATCGCTTTGGAATATGGCCAGGCGATGACTGTCAAGGTTTTAAAAGCAGACGGCGAGACCATGCGTAAGTTTAAATACAAAAAACGTATTTTTTTAAATCCTGTCATGAGTTAGACATCATATTGCCCAACAGACAGTGGAACACATCCATTTTGCATATTCATAATCTGTCGATCTGTAGAGAAAACCTGCTCCCTGTGTTTGAAATATTCTGTTTCTTCCTATCAGCTATAGTGGTGATACAGAATGCCAGTGTGCTGGATCTTAAGAAAGCCATCCAGAGGTTCATGGAGCTCAAGCAGCAGCGCGAAGGAGGGGTGAAATACGTTAGCTGGTATGCACCCCACCCACCACCTAATAACCCACAAGGGTATTTGTGTTTTTTCATTACATATGTTGCCATTCCGAACTGACTGACATTGTTTCTATCTTATTTCACAGGACATATGTCTGGAGGACTTATGCTTTGGTATTTCAAGGGGAAAAGATGGAAGATGACAACACAAGACTAAAAGAGTAAGTCTAGAAGTTATCTGGTCCTCTCAAATGTCAAACTTTTGACTCTGATCATAATTATCTTTTGTCTGTATTTCTTTCTTTAGCTACGGAATCAGGAACAGAGATGAAGTAACGTTCATGAAGAAGCTTAAGAGAAAGTAGCCTGGTGTGGAATAATTGCACCTGTGAGACCTAACACTGGAAGGTGTTGTGTATAGCAAGTACAGCTTGCAGACTTCAATCAAATGCTGTACGAGAAAACATCTAATGTTGACTGACACTTCGTAAAAACATTTTTTTTTAGGACATTAACATATAATAGCATCATAGTGTTATTACTTTTACAGCAATTGTAAATCAATTTTTTGATCTCTATGAGAGCCTTTATTCATACAATATATTTTTTTATGTTTAATTTCTTGATTACTTGTCATATTTGAATATGAATAAACTTACATTTTATAAAAACATACATTTTTGTACAATTATTATTCTTTAAAAATGAGTATTTTGTATTTCACAAGATTTTAGTTAACTTGACTAAAATTATTTAATTGTTAATGCTGGCTAGTATATCGTATTGCAGCCAATGGCCTTTCTGTGATGAAAAAGATCAGAGATTAGCATTACTCTATTTTTATTATTATAAGGATGACAAATGATGTTGTACTGGTGCATAATTGGTACTGATGCATGTCAGATGTGCGTATTTTAGTGATGTACATTACAGAAAGATCAAATATTGTTTATATTTACCATAAAATAAAAAATAAAGATTACAGGACATAGTCCCTTTTCAAAAGAGTATATGATTTGGCCGGTCAAATAAATTATATAATAGCGTACATGACAATTTAGAAGTCATGATTTGAGGCACTAACTAGGATTAACTTAATTGAGCTGATCATTCATAATTGGTACTGATGCATGGTTATATAATTACTGTTTTATTTTAATACATTTTCGGTGTAAATTATTTTAGTATTTTGATTTAGTGCAATTCTTTGTTTCTAGTTGGAGACAGTAGATGTCACTATAGTACAACTATTCAGTTAATCAGACAAATCAAAAGCTGATTTAATCAAATCAAAAATAATCCATACTGTAAATAAAATACATTCAGAAAATATGTCCCTAAATACTATTCTCCAATTGAGTGATACTTGTATGAATAACTTTTAACATCTAAATATTAATCCTATCCACCAGGGAATATTACCGATTGTAATCATCTATCAAATACAATTTGATAGATGGACATTAAAAATTATTATTAATAAATAGCAATAACACAAAACGTTTAGAAGGGCTTTTTTTTTTTTTTTACATGTAAGTAAATATGATGGACATTCTTACATATGTTTGGAAATTAACATTTTTTGTCTTTATTCGTTTCTGTATCATGTAGAGCCAGATAGCCGTAGTGCTGCTAATGCAGACTGCATTGTTACAAAAACAAAACTTCAGCACACATCCGCTGAAAAGTGCATTAACCCCATTTTGTACCTTTTTTTTTTTTTTTTTTACAATACCGGAAAGACTATTTAGACATTAGAGGAAACACAGTATAATATGAAGACAATTGTTGGATACCAGGTGGTATAGGTCAAAGTTGAGAGGTGGTTGAAAAAAACCACTGGAGCAGAAGTAAAAAATGTAATACATGTAAAAACAGTCTGTACATAATAGTCTCAAGAAGTCTTTGACTGAACTTTGTACTCAAATAAAAGTACTACAATATCAAATGTACTTATGCATGTATGTCATTATAAAAATGTAGAAAAAGTAAAAATACTGTATCTTTCCACGTAGTGTGAAGTCACATTCACAATCTGAATATGCAGTTATCCAGTTTTGGTTGGCTTAATAGTTTCTCGCTATTGTTAGCAGAAAAACAATTAACTAGTTGATGGTTGAGCAGGTATGAAAAAGCCTCCCAATAATACAAAATGCAAAAAGAAAAAAATGTGTTCTGAAATGTAGTGGAGAATGATAGGGTCCACATACTTTCAAAGTATTTGAGTTAAAGTACAAGTACTTTCAAACCCAGCCAGCATTTCAGCTGACAATGTCATTTTTCAAAGTTTAACAACTGTGTTGTTAATCACAAAACACCCAAATTGTATTCCCATCCCATGGAATAATACAACTGTTTACAACACCTTGAAGAAAACACTGGGTGAAGCTAGCTTGAAGCTAGAAAAAAATAGTCAGCTAGAGTTAGCATGAATGCTCAGGGAAAGCACAAAGCTACACACTAGTTTTTCTGGAAAAGTACAAACTTTGTACAAACTTCCTCTTAAATTACCACGACGTGACCGGGAATGACCCCAAAGCGACCTTATTCCCAGTTTAACTGAAATTCCGGGGATTCCAGGAAGTCGGAAGAGAAGACCCCTGATTCGGGGGACATTCCCAGGTGAGTGCCTGCGTCCTCGTGGCCGTGCGACGGTAAGGTGGTGAGGTCCAGCCAGTCCATAGTGTCCAGATGGGCGCTGTGCAGGTGGCCGGCCGGGGGCAGCGTGGTGCTATCACTGAAGTCCAGCTCCATGTGACTGACCAGCGGATGCTCCAGCAGCTGTTTGTGCAGCGTGCCTTCTATCAGCGTCTCCATGGTTACCAAGGCCATCAAGCCGGACGAGGGCTGGTTGAGGGCGGTGGTGGCGGCCGGGGGCTGCGCCACTTGGATGTGAGCCGGGGGGCGGGACAACACCGTGTTGATGGGCAGGGTGGTGACGTTGGCCGTCACCGGGGTGAGCTTGTCCGGGTACGACGGGTCCTGTCTGATGAAGGGGGTGATTTCTGGAAATAGGTGGACGAAGATGAGTGTGAGTGTGTGAGTGTCAAATCGACTGGAAAAATATTTAAAGGTGACATATTGCACCACCAGGTGTGCGTGTGATTAGCTGGTACGAGCCGTTTAGAAAATCGGCCTCTTCTGACATCACAAGAGGGCGTGTCCACCTAGAAGGTGGACTGATCCATCCCAGCACACATCTAGGTGGACACGCCCACTTGTGATTTCAGAAGAGGTAGATTTAAAAAAACGGCTTGTAACGGCTAATCACACTCACACCTGGTGGTGTGATATGTCACCTTGAATCGACTACACGTCTTGTCATATTTTTACCTCCACTTTCAATCAACACGTCAAACAGGTCGTCCATGTGTTGGCTGAGAGCGTTGGGGACCTGCAGAGCCAACCAAAAATAGGTTTGTGAGGAATTTTGAGTCAACATTCAATGATGATATAGAGGCTTGAAAGTCTTTTGCTTTACCTGCATAGCGGTTTGCATGCAGCGGGTCTGTTTGACAGCGTCCTCGTAGCGCGGTGGGTCTTTACATTTCAGGCTCATGGGTGGCTGTAGAAGATTATGAAATCATAGAACATTCAATGACGATGGTTAACGTCTGACACACCCCTGTTTGATACCCACTCCATGGCCACATTTATGTCAAATTATGTAAAGAACGATGTGAGGAAACACACAATTATTTATTGAGGAAAAACTCTGATAAAAGTCAGTATCCAAAGCATACAATCGACTAAATGACTAAATGTGAACGCATTGGTCAGGATGGACCGTGGAAGTAGTGGCGGAGCGTCTACTCACAGGGGCAGTGTTGAGTAAATGTTGAGCCGTGTCTTCTGCGGCGTGGCTCTGCGCGGCCCTCTCCCTCACCTGGGAGCTGAGGCCCGGGGAGGTGCTCAGCGGACTAGGCTGTGGAAACATCAGCACAAAGGCAAGGTAAAAGTGTGCCCAATTAAACACCCTCTTAGGAGGTGTGCAAGCATTCAGTGCAGATCTGTGCTAGAAGAGGATATTTCAGGTCATATTGGCCCACCCAAATTTGCGTCTTTGCACTGGATACATGCCTAAACTGGGCTTTTGTCATTCCAAACCCTATATATATATATATTCCTGTTGGATTTACACAGTATCAGGCCAAATGTGTATTTTGTACCGTATTTTTGCCAAATATCAGAACCGTAAGAATGGCTCTGCGCCGTGATTTGCTTTGGTGATCTAGCCCAGTTTATCCCATTCCATGCATGCTATCTAATCATAGCATAAATGATGACCCCCCCCCCCCCCCCTTCCGAAAGTTAAACTTAGCATCATCCAAAGCATAACATTCAACTGCCTCTTACATAAAGGTTTGGAAAAAAAAGTACATTGATGATGAAAAAGGGGACGCAAAAAAGGACAGAGACGTCCTTCCTCACCTGTGTCCTCGGACCGGGGGGGCTGTGGCACTGCCGCTGTAACGAACCAGAGGCTTCATGTTTCTGCGGCATCAGTCCTTGAGTCTGGCTATTGTCTGGGGCCCCGCCGGTCACAGCCGCGTGCCGTCTGCCGTCGGGCTGCTTGACTGTCGCCGCGGCTACGGCCTGGTGCTGCAGTCGAGCCCCCGCCGGCTGCAGTGTTTGAGTCGGAGGCGACGTCCGTTGACGTCCCAAGAAGAACTGCGGCGGGGCGCTCCGCTCCGGGCTCCGCTCCGGAGTGCTCCCGTCGGGAGAGCCGCAGAACTCCTCTTTGACCCGAACGGGAAGCGGGGGGCTGTGCCTCCGCTGCTGCCCCGCCGCCGCCGCCGCCACCGCTGCCACCGCCCTCTCCTCCTCCTGGTGGCCGCCCCGCTTCTCCACCTCCAGCTGCAGCTTCAGCGCCTCCACCAGCCTCTGCTCCCGCTCCAGCTGCCTCATCAGATCCTCGATCTGACGCTGCTTCTCCTGGAGCCGCTGGTCCTTCTCCAGGCCCCAGCACGCTGCCCCTCCCCCCCCGCCGCCGCCGCCGCCGCCGCCGCCGCCGCCGCCGCCGCCGCGGGGGCCCGCCGCCGCCGCCGCCTCCTCCTGGGAGGACGGGGGGGGAGCCGGGTGCGTCTCTGAGTCCGTCACGCCCCTTTCCTCCAGGCCCATCCTGGACACCTTGAAGGCCACTGGAGACACCGGGGGAGTGGACCTGGGAGGGTTTTCACACTTTGGTACCCTAGCGCCGGCGGCGGCGGCGCCGGGTGAGACTCCCGTCTCCAAGGCGACAGCGACAGACGTCGGGCCGCCCTTTGACCTCTCGTGATGCGAGCGCAGCCTCTCCTCGTTCTTGGTGCCGGAGACGAGGAGGCCCCTCAGCTTCAGCTCCGCCTTCAGCTCGGCCACCTGTTGGTTTCAAAGGAGAACGTCTCTGTGTCTTAATGGAGCTCCATCACAGCCGATGCTTATTTATTTTATTATTAACAAATGGTTCCATCAAAAAGGGCCGGTCATAATGTCACCTTCATCTCATCCACATTGTAGGGTAAGTGATCTGACATGCTAGGGGGCGGAGTCCGGGTGGAATGCGCCGGGCCATCGCTATAGTGATAAAGGCAGCATGCACAGTGGAAAGGTTAGTCACAGTCGCCTTCTCCCCCCCCCCCCCTTCATGACCTCACTCTGATGTAAATAAACAAGACAACATGTGGGAGAACACTCAAAACACCAAAGGCACTCTTATACAGCACAACAGCAATCTTTTAACCCTCAACGAGGGCAGACTGGAAACATATGCTGTGTATTTCACAGAGAGGCAACAGCTGGGTTGGAAACATCCGCAGCAAGATATGTCCAAGTCCAAAAAAAACGTTTTCACCAGGACTTGGAAAAGCAATCTGAAAGTACCGTTTCTTGTTAGAGAAACTGAAAATGTTGTAGACCAAATCGGCCAAATCAAATAATAATAGTAATAATAATAATAATAATAATCATATGCTTGTGCGGCCGCCCTGCAGGCGAAATCCTTGGCCTTGCAAAGTGTTTTTCAGAGGGTGGGATGAAGGTACCTTAACGTGGCAGGCTGCGCGGCCGCTTGGCAAACGTAGCGCTGCTGCTGCTGCTGCTGCTGCTGCTGCTGCTGCTGCTGCTGCTGCTGCTGCTGGTTCAGGATCTGCAGCTGCAGGAACTGCTGCTGCTGCTGCAGGAGACGCACGTAGGCCGAGTCCAGGGGGGCGTCGTGGCCGGCGTCCTGCTTCTGGTCGGGCGGGACGTACTGGTGGTACTTGAGCTTCTTCACGCGGGGCTTCGGGTCCTTGCTGCCCTTCTTGCCCCGGTTCTTGTCGGCGGCGCTCGACCTGGGCTGGCTTTGCTGTGTGGACCACCGGGGGAGACGACCAGCCGGAGAGCGACGGACAAACCGTTACAGCGGGCAGGAAAGTACGCGTCACCGCTCAAGATGTTCCGGGTTCAAATCCCGTATTCCTGCAGTGTTCTTGTATGCAGCGTTCCTGAGCAGGATACCTCATGTCTACCTTTTTCATTGATGCCATACATCTCATAATCACTGCGAGTGGCCCTGGAATCATGCTGGAAGTGCGTGCTAAATAGAATAATTGTAACAAGTAAAGGACCAACTGGAGGATGAGGGAAGGGTCTGTGTGATCTCCAGCCAGTGTTCTGAGGCAACGCACTGTGAGTCCCGTAAACAGAGTATTACCGTTTCAACTAACCAGGGGGGACATTGCCAAAACACCAAGAGAGAAAGTCAGGATGTGGAACTGGGGAGTAGGAAGTGGGTGTAATGCGGTCCTTATTGTTTTACAACCTGGAATCCAAGCAGGCACATGAAAATGCCTTGTTCATTCAAACTGGGTTATGCATGACCATAGCTAAAGCCAAACAGGCTAAAATCATTCCACTATCCTATTCCGTGGTGAAAAGACAGTTTGACTTCGAGCCCCTGAGGGTGACAATTTATTCACTCTTTGCTTTTTATGGTTTTTATGCCGTATATTTCACACACTCTTAAGATGTACGCAATTTGACCCCCGTTCAAAAAGAATATGCGCAGCTGTTTTAGTAGTTAAACTCCTTCTGACACCTTTCTTTTGCGTTACTTTGGCTAAGTGCTGATTTTAAACTCTTGAACTAATGGAGTTTTCAGTCTGACAAAACACAGATCATCTGTCCTCCCCTTTTAGATATTCAATCACTCAAGACGGGGACTATAATATCAGCTTATATATATATATATCAGGACGTGAACAGTAATGAGTGATGAGTGACTTTCGAGGGAATCGAACCAAAACGTAACCGAGTTTGTTTCGATTGCAAACCTGAGATGCGATTTTACATAATCCAAATCATATCCAGCAATAATATTACTGGCCACTTTTTATTCCTAACCATCCAATCCCGGCCCCCCCCCCCTCCCCCCCGCCCCCTCCCCCCCATAACATTAATGAATCCCAGGCCCACCTTGACGAGGAAGGGCCCTCGAACAGGCGGGGCCGCGGGGGTGAGAACCGGCAGGACGGCCAGATGCGTGCCGGGCTGCTGCTGCTGCTGCTCCACCGTGGTGGTGGTGGTGGTGGTGGTGGTGCCGCCCCCGAGGGCGGGGGAGTCTGGGGGGGACTTGGGGGCGAGCGGAGAGCCCGTCTGGGAGGACCCACCGACCACAGACAGGAACCACATGACGGATCCGGCAGGAGGGGGCAACGGCACGGAGGGGAACGCACGCAGGCGTGTTAATCATTAGCAGCGTCATCATCATCCCGCACCGGCGCGGGGGGGGAGGGGGGGGGGGGGGGGTGAACGAGGGAGGAACAAGGAAACATTTACTGGAAGCACTTCAGTCAACCAGCTGTGTTTGTCTGATCTGTTGTTCCCTGTTAAATTAAAAGGAATAAATTGTGAAATACCGGAATAATATCTGTGTGACGCACGTGCGCGTGTGTGTGTGCGTCTGTGTGTGTGTGCGTGCGTGCGTGAGTGTGCGCGCGTGCGTGCGTGTGTGTGTGTGTGCGTGTGGGCTGCGGCAGGTCTGCTGTGCATACCATGAACGTACACACCGCTTATCAGTACCTGAGTCAAAGGACGCTTCAGGTATAAAATATGCTGGAGTCAGGAGTCTGTGCGTGCACAACAAAGGCCTCGTTGTGTTCGCCCCGGTGTCGATGACTTACCGGCAGGGTGTGGTTTTGGCAGGCAGGAGGCAGACCAGACTCTGTCCTCGTGGCCTCTCCCGGGGCGGCAGACGTGACTTGTTGTGGTGTTTGTTTAGGGGTCTGCTCCGCAGACGCTGCAGCCGGTCGGGAGTCAGTACTGTTCTCGTCAAACTCGTACACATCCTGTACTTTGGGGTCGTTCCCCTGGTCGGCTACGGGAACAGTCACAACAACACAGGGAACAGAAAGAGCATTCATTTTTAGAGCAGTGTGTGACGACCGTACCTGTGTCGGTTTACGCCGGGCCGGATTGTTTTGGGTATCTGGTGTGTGACTGGTCATTTCTTAACATCAGGAAGACATTATTATAGAATTTCAGTAAGAACAGGGCGATGAGTTCTTGTTACTTGTGGTAGGTATGTATGAAGAATAAACTGTACGTGTTGTAAGGCAATTTGTATTGCGCTAACAACTTGTTGCACACATATTCTGGAACTGTGGGATTCAGGTTGCACTATCACACAAATATGACCCAGATTGCCCCAAAAATATGTTGTCTGTAGCGTGCATTTATTTGACCCTGTTTCAGCTGTTTCACCGTTCTCAGGCCCATTCAGAATATGTTGACTCACTTTGCCTCAAACTCTCCTAGCATGCATCTTTTGATGGGTGAAACCACATGAATGTGCTTCCCAAGGGATCCGCTGTTCTGCTCCCCCCAGGAACTCTCTCCCTCCACACATCCACCACCAACGGGACCGGTCTGAAACCCGCCTGCCCCCCCCCCCCCCCCCCCCGTTTCCTCTCGTGAGTGTCTTCATTGTCTGGTTTATTTTGTGTTTTGTTATTTAACTGCCGTAGTCATGTTCTTATACTGCACTGTCATATCCCCTTTCTGCCCAATTAGCTGTGGTTCTTGAGCCGGTTCCGTTTGGGGTTCTTGGATCCCGCCAACGGCTCCAACAGTTCTGAGCGGAGCTGTCGTGATGTCGTGAGGATGCGTCATCAACGGAGGGCCCTGCGCGATGCACGCCGGGAGTAAACCGTAGCACGCTCTTTTTCCTTCCTCTCGTGTGTGTGTGTGTGTGTGTGTTTGCACATGTGTACCTGTGTGTGTGTGTGTGTGTGTGTGTGTGTGTACCTGTGTGTGTGTGTGCGTGTGCACGCGCACATGTGTACACACACACACACACACACACACACACACACCTGTTGAATTGGACACGCCCATTGATGTCATCAGGGTTCGCACGCCAGGTCAAGCTATTTATTTTTGGGGATCGAGCCCGGGAACCAACGTTTGGGTTCCGAACCAACGTTTGGGTTCCGAACCAAATCGTTTTTTTGTTTTAATTGCTCCAAATGGTACAAATCAGGGTTCGCGAACCGGAACGGCGGTCGTCGCATGTTGGTGGGAAAGGGGTACGAGAGGGCCTCGATCAGAAGCCTGACTAGAATGATTGGCCTTCCTCTTTTTATAGCTGTACAATTTCACCGTAATCTTTTGGACAATCCACCTTATTCCGGGCTAAACAATGCACGCCGCCATGACGACCAGTCCGGTTTCCCATTTCCGGTTAACAGCGAGAATACGAAGCTGGTAGTACTTTAGTGAGAGGATGAGTTCGGGCTCCACTTGCCACTTTGACCTGATGTAATATATAACTGTAATATATAGCTTTTAAAGCCATCGCCGTGGCCTTCAAGGTACGCGCTGGCGGTGTGAATGCGCTAGCCGCTACGTAAACAAGCACTCGACCGGAAATGGAAAACCGGCGGGCCGCTATGAATCATGGGAAATAGAACGGTGGCGGAATAAGGTGGATTGGGACATAATTATCTAGGATGACGGTGGGATGTCTCTCTACCGGTGGGATGGCCCGTAGCGCCGGCAGCGGCGGCGGCGACGGCGGGCAGGATGTTCTTCACCATCAGCTCCAAGGGGCCGGGCCGCTGGGCCAGCTTCTCCTTCAGGTCGTCAGCCAGCCGGGCCCGCTTCAGCCTCAGCTGGGTGGCCTGCAGGGAGGGCTCGGCCTGGGTCTCTGAGCACGCACACACACACACACACACACACACACACACACACACGTGCAGACACACACACACACAGGTACACGCGTGCAGACACACACACACACACACACACACACACACATGTACACGCATGCACGCACACACACACACACACACACACACACACACAGACATGCACACGCACAGACACACACATGCACACACACACACATGCACACACACACACACACACACATACACACACACACACACACACACACACACACACACACACACACAGACATGCACACGCAGACACACACATGCACACACACACACACACACACACACATACACACACACACACACACACACACACACACACAGACATGCACACGCAGACACACACATGCACACACACACACACACACACACACACACACACAGGCGTGCACACACACATACACACACACACACACACACACACACACACACACACACACACACACACACACACACACACAGGTACGCACGTGCAAACACACACACACACACACACAAAGACACACACCCAGATTGAGCAATCAGCTTTCGCTCTTGATCTTCCTAAAAACTCTGGGGTGGCTCTGATGAATCCCACGCCGTCCCGGTACGACCGCACAGGGCGCAGACATTCGCAAATCAACTCTTGTGTTTATCTGTCTGAAAATACAAATACGAAGAAAAAAAAACAAAAAAAACCCCGCAGACGGGGCCGGTGAGTGTGCGTCGCAGTGCGTGCGCTCTGATTACCTTGCAGGATGTGCATGCGGACCAGCTCCGATCGCTCCGGTCGGTTGCAGATCTTGTGCTTCAAGAAGTTCCCGGTCTGCGGAGTTAAAAGCAAAGGCACGAGGATGGAAGGGTTAACATGCTGTGTGTGTGTGTGTCTCCGCCAGCCTGTACGTTATTCAATCCGCCCGCTGCCGCCCCTCACCCTGGCTCTCTCCAGGTGCCGGATCTGGTCGTGGAAGGCGGCAGGCATCTTCAGCGCTGCAGGGAAGTTCATAAACGTTATAGTTTCGCCGTTCGCAACACACACAAGTCATGTCGCAATATTTTCACACTGGCCCAGATGATCTGTTGTTATTTTAATGGCATTACATGATTTAGATGTTTTTAACTTCCTGGGTCGTTTCCCGTCTTGCGAATGTTCATTGTGAAATAATAGCAGCCATCACGCCATTTCCTTGGGGGGCAGCTTTGGATTTTGCCATTTAGTATTATGATTTAGTAACATAACTAACCCTTTATTCAAACATCAGTTTGAGTAAAGTAGACCGTTAACAGTAAAGTTAAACTGCAACACAGGTGTACAGTCATCTAGTTATTTGTGTTTGTACAGTTTATTTACATGGAGTGTCCACTTTAGTTGGCAGTGTAAATGCTAACAGTTTGTGTGAAGCTGTAAGGCCAGGTTCCCAGACTAGCCAAATTGGCCATTATACGCTCCATTGGCTTTTAGCACTAATTTCCTTGGAGGGGGGGTGGGGGTGGGGGTGGGGGGGGGTCAGTATTGAGGAGTATGGTATGTCAGAGGAACAAAGCAAAACATTCTTGCTCATCACCCAAAACCCCGGTGAATACCTACCATAATCTGTGTGTGTGTGTACGTGCATGTGTGTGTGTGTGTGTGTGCTCGCGTGCCTGTGCATGTGTGTGTGTGTGTGTTGTCCGGGGAGGGTCGAGTGGTGAAGCCAAGCCACAGAGAGGGGGTTAACTAACCCGAGAGAGTGACTCATGTCGTCATCTGGAGCATGACTCAAACAAACAACAGTCTCACCCCCCCAGCAAGGCCGAAACACAATGTTCAGTCTCTCTGCTAGAGACTCTCTCTGTCTCCAGAGGGCCGTGCTTACAACCAGCAGATACTGAAAAACTGGGACTCCTACTAATACACTCATAGCGCCGCGGTGCTAAGCTAACCTAGAGTGTCTTTGAGCTGAGCTTGCTCCCTCGGCTCCTGACAGCACGGGGGATTATACGGAGAAGGGAGTCCTTCCTAGCAGCACTCTGCTGGCCCGGTGATTAGCCTGACATGCATGTCTGTGGAGGTCTGGGACGCAGTGGGGGCGCTCCAGAAACCCGAGCACCCAGAGGAAACCCACATGATCCCCGGGAGAGGG
>NC_140271.1:3750021-3777395 GCF_964030765.1 Micromesistius poutassou | reverse complement strand
AACGACAGAGCGAGAACGACAGAGAGAGAGACAGAAAGAGAGAGAGAAAGAGTGCTCCCACACTGTAAGGCCCCAGATGGGTCTGAGAAGCCAGGCAGGACCGGTTCTCTGCTGCGAGGCAGCGGACGCTAACCGCCCACCGCCACTTATGTTCCCGCCCGGCCTCTGGTTATTACGCCAGTGCGGTGTCCGTAACTACCGGTTAGCCCTGCGACTTGTCATTATCCCCGGGTGGCGTTATACGGCCACCGATTAACGTGGGATAATGTATTAAAAAGGTACGCCGTGCTACGGCCGTGATGCACACACACAAGTGTATAATGATGGCTTTATTTTGCGTCCGGCCTTATCATTATAGTCCGTATTATTATTATGGCGATGCGTTATATTTACGACCGTCATGGAGGCTGAGCGCGGTGCCAACATACTCACGTGGCATGATGCCCTGTTCCACGAGCTGCTCCCGGCTGCGTCTCTGCTGCAGGCAGAGCTGCAGGACTGTGAGAGAGAGAGAGAGAGAGAGAGAGAGAGAGAGAGAGAGAGAGAGAGAGAGAGAGAGAGAGAGAGAGAGAGACAGAGAGAGAGAGAGAGAGAGAGAGACAGAGAGACAGAGAGAGAGAGAGGAGAGACAGAGAGAGAGAGAGAGACAGAGACAGAGAGAGAGAGAGAGGAGAGAGAGAGAGAGAGAGAGAGAGAGACAGAGAGAGAGACAGAGCGAGAGAGAGAGAGAGAGAGACAGACAGAGAGACAGAGAGAGAGAGAGAGACAGAGAGAGACAGAGGAGAGAGAGAGACAGAGAGAGAGAACCACAGAGACAGAGACAGAGACACAAAGACAGAGAGAGACAGAGACAGAGAGAGAGACAGAGAGAGACAGAGAGAGAGAGAGAGAGAGACAGAGAGAGACAGAGAGAGAGAGAGAGACAGAGAGAGAGAACCACAGAGACAGAGACAGAGACACAAAGACAGAGAGAGAGAAAGAGAGAGAGACAGACAGACAGACAGACAGAGATAGAGACAGAGAAATCATGAGTATGTGCGTGAGCATTATATACCAAGACTTCATCAGCATGGAGCCAGTGCCCATTGGCCAGCTAATTGCATGATGGCAAAGAATAATAATACTGAATAATTATAGAATAAATAAATACATGAGTAAAAATGACTGCATTTGTATATAATCTGTATAATCGTTCCGACCACAGAAAGCTCGGAGATCCCTGTTGTGTTTTGTTAATACGAGACGATATCGAACAGTCTGACCCAATCACGGATATGTCTCTTAACATGGAAACATTGAGGGTTTTGATCAGAACGCTGTCCGGCGCTCGCCCGGATGGCAGACCGCCATCAGTGTTGTGCAAGTTCACACTTCACATGAACTAATTCAAAGTTCAGTTTATACAAAAGAAAATTAATGAATTCATGTTGATAGTTCATTCAGTTTTGAACTCGTTCATGTTCAGTTCATTAACGGTTCTTTTAGAAACCGAGGAAAAACCGTGGGAGTGAATATTTCTGTGCTCATCTTTTAAAATGAATCCTCTCCATTATCAGCTGCCCATCACTGCCATCTACAATTGTTGTGGATATTATTTGCACACCTTTTTCATTCATCACAACTAAGGCAGAAACTCTATTTAATAAACATGTCATCTGGACCTAAGCATCAATTCAGAATGTCACAAAATCTGAACTAGTTCAAGTTCTTTAGTTAAAAATATGTTCAGTTCAAAGTTCATAGAAAAATGAACTTGTTCAATGAACTAGTTCTTTTGAAATAGTTCATGCACAACACAGACCGCCATGTACTTCCAAGGTGTTGTTGACTGACCTTGCTATAAATTGTCTTAACGTCCCCCCGTTTAAACATTTACAAACACCCAAGTGTGGCCATGTTTTCCAAGACGATAACACTGGTCGGCGCAGGAAGGAAAACATAAAAAAGAAAGTGGGAATGTTTGAAGAGGGAAGTGACGGCTCATGCCAATAAATGAACAAGGCGGGTGTGAATACCTTGCACACACACACACACACACACACACACACACACACACACACACACACACACACACACACACACACACACACCCTGTCAACATGGTGCTGACGTGTAATTGATGTCTGCTTGAGGTGGACTCCACATGTCTTAAAGAGCAACATCACAAACAGAAACAGTGCACATACACATGTGCACTGAAACACACACACACACACACACACACACACACACACACACACACACACACACAGCACACAAACACACACACACACACACACACACACACACACA
The DNA here is from genome assembly GCF_964030765.1 of Micromesistius poutassou. NCBI lineage: Eukaryota > Metazoa > Chordata > Actinopteri > Gadiformes > Gadidae > Micromesistius > Micromesistius poutassou. The sequence continues at coordinate 3,775,103 of NC_140271.1, read as the reverse complement.
CACACACACACAGTACACAAAACCACACCCCTCGTACACAAACACACACATGGCCCGTTCACTCACTCACACACACACACACACACACACACACACACACACACACACGCACACAACCCGTACACAAACACAGACACACACATGGCACACACACACACACACACACACACACACACACACAGTACACAAAAACACACCCCTCGTACACAAACACACACATGGCCCGTTCACTCACTCACACACACACACACACACACACACACACACACACACACACACACACACACACACACACAACCCGTACACAAACACAGACACACACATGGCACACACACACACACACACACACACACACACAGTACACAAAAATACACACACAAACCGTACACAAAAACACATACACATGGCCCGTTCACTCACACACACACACACACACACACACACACACACACACACACAATAACACACACACACCCACTCAAGTGTCCCCAGAGAGAGGGGGACTGCGTCTGTACACCGGCCTATGTGACTCACTCCAGCTAAAATAAACTGGGCAGCTGTGAGAACAAGGCCTGGGAACCATGAGATGAGGGGGTGGCGGAGGGGGAGGATGGGGAGGGCATTGGGGGGCTCGTTGCAATCTCCAGCCGAGGGGACCACTCTCATTGGCCGTCCGCTGGCGGGCAACGGCGGACTGGAGGACCACGGAGCTGAAGGGAGGGGCGGGGTGGGAGGGGAGGCGAGGGGAGGCGAGGGGAGGCGAGGGGAAATCGGGGGTCTGCAGGGAAAGAAGGTCACCAGGGCTCCCACAACCCATCTAATGCATCAGCGGGAACCTCAGCCCCCACTCTGCCCCTCCCCCTCCCCCCCCCCCGCCCCCCCTGTCCTGTCCAGCATGTTTCCTATTAAAAGAAGTGTCAGGACCGGCAGCATGTTATGGAGGGCCACAACAAGACAGACTAGGAAAAACAACAGAGGCTAATCATTGTTTCAGTGCTCAGGATTCACATCCTGCTGCCTGGCGTTCTGGAGTCACTCCTGTAGGGTTAGAGAGCGGTCGGGTCGGGTTCAACAGCCAACCCCCCCCCCCCCGATGAGTGGGCGTGAGTCACGGCCAAGTTGTGATGTCGCTTTCAAAACGCCCGGAGCCTCCGGGAGTTTCGGAGGCTCGGACCTTAAGCTCGGAGGAAAGGGCTCTGAACACTCTGTTGTTGAACACTCGCTGAGTTTTCCTTTTTCTGAGTTTTGTGGGGAAGTAGAGCAACCCAAGTCCTTCCGAGTTCACGTCACAACAATGGCTGCCCATTTCATTGATACTAACTAAAGTGAACGTGCAGCACGCATTCTAACATTTGCATTACGATACATTGCTTACAATTATAAACAACCCCCTGATCAATTCTCGCTCAAGTTCAACCATCGCAAGCCGTTCTAATAAACTGATTCATCTGATTCAGCACAGAAGCGCAAAGAGGTCCCTGCGGGCATCCGTACCCGTTGTTGTTATGAAGTCTAGTCTCTAGAACTATCCGTTTTTACGGTTTTATGTCATAGCCTACGAACTTCTGAGGGGGGCGTTGACCTGAACGCTCTTATTTTTCGGAAAGAAGGGAGGGTTTACGTAAAGACACGTAAGAGATTCCGAACCTCCGAACTGTTTTGAAGGCAGCATGAGCCCGGGGGGGGTGTGTGGGGGGTGTGTGTGGGGGTGTGTGTGGGAGTACGCCTGACCCCTGAGGCCTGAGCCCTGGGCTTCTCATGCTGATGGATCCACTCGGTGTCTACAGACCTCAGCCACCCGGCGGCCATGTTGGTTCCTCGATGGGGGGGGGGGGGGGGAAACCACGACGACTCAATCGCAATGCATTCCCAACGCTTCCTGGACGGGGAACTAGAACCCCCATCTTAAGAGTCGTCGTGGTTACGTAAGATTGAAGAAGGTTTTCTCCGCACTCAACTTACCGATATGGCCGCCGGGTGACCAAGGTGTAAAAGGGGCAGTAGGGATACTGTAGTGTGTTCAGGGTGAACCCTGCCTGACCAATAGGTGTGGTCAGAGATGGCACCCACTCTCAAGCGCGGCTGACAAGCATAAACATGTGATACTAGAACCACAGCGAGGTCCAAAGACCCATCTTGTCTCCTCTCCTCCACTCGTTTCTAATCCGTTGGCCCATGTGCTCAGCAAGCTGCTCACATGCCTTTTATCTCCGCAGCTCTGACCTTTTATTTACGTGCTCCTTAGCTTTCTCATTCAGACTGACGTGTTTCCTCGCCCTGTCTACTGAAACGTTCTTCTGTTTGTTTTAGAGACAGTCCAGACAAAAGAGAGAGATGTGGATGAGGAGCCTGATATGGGGGCTGTGTTGGCTGCACATGGTGTATAAACACAGAAGATTGTAAAACACAGAACTCCTACTGCAAGGAGACTGGGGACAAAGTGAGCATCCTGTTGAATGTAATACATGTAGCATGCCCAATGCAGATACTGTAGGCTGTAAGTGTTTCCTCAATGGAAGGTTTGTAAAAAAAAAAAAAAAGGTGAAATGTCCGATTTCAAACTTTCAAAATAGCATAAATTGTACTTGAATGTAATTGGAACCCTATTGCTGTATTACCACTTGTAGTGTAACTTCTACTTTGGCTGTAGAACAAGTTGACTAAGAATAATTATACACTTAGAATATATATATAAAAAAAAAAATATATATATTTTAAACCTCAAGACACATTACAAAACAAAAAACAAAAGTTATGAACAAGTGTGAAGATTTATAGCAACAACAACTATTTTAATTACGTCATCAAAAACAACCACAGCATCAACCAAATAACAACAACATGCTTGGCCCTAAAATACACACACACACACACACACACACACACACACACACACACACACACACATCTCCAGATAACTCACTCCATCTCTGCCATGGAAAGGATGCTGAATAGCTGTGATTACCGTGAGGCAAAACTTTTGCCATGTCATCTCCTGCCTCGGCTAGCCGGGATCAGCTTCCTACACACGTTTTTTATGTACATCTGTTGTACTCACACACTGGCACTTAACACTCCATTAAAACAGTGAGCGGTGTCCGCCTATGTTCAAGGGGAAAAGACTCACAGACCCAGGGACAGAGACGGAGAGACAGAGAGACAAATATATAGAGAGACAGAGAGACACAAAGAGAGAAACAGAGACAGCAAGACACAGAGACAGCAAGACAGAGACAGAGAGACAGAGAGACAGAGAGATGGAAACAGAGAGACAGAGGCAGAGAGACAAATATACAGAGACAGAAAGAGAGTAAGAGAGAGACAGAGAGACAGAGAGAGAGAAACAGCTGAGACAGATAGCCAGAGAGTCAGAGACAGAGAGTCAGAGAGACAGAGAGAGAGACAGAGCACCTGATTTGTATTTACCCCTGCAGACGGTGGGGGTCTCCACGTCAAGGCAGGCCATGGAGGAGGGTGGCGGTTTGCTTGGCGGCCAGACCTGCAGTCCCATGGATCGACGCGATGCCGGTAAGAACGGAAAAAGAAAAACTTAACAAAGTATCACTGAGAGACAAAAAAAAAAGGAAAAGGTCCCGGATTGGAGTCACAGGAGTTTGTACGCAGTTATCTCCCCTCTCTCTCTCTCTCTCTTTCTCTCTCTCTCTCTCCCTCTCTCCCTCTCTGTCTCTCTCTCTCTCTGGCTCTGTGTGTGTGTGTGTCTGACTGGTGGAAACGTGCGCGCTGCACACAGCCGCCGAGGCTCCAGCCTGTAGTCATCAAGGAGGAGGGAGCACAGAGCGAGTGTTAACCCTCCCAGGTTCAGCGTGCCGGGGGTTTTGTCCTGGTGCTCTTCAAGAAACAACACCACGACCTGAGGAAACGTCTGCACACCGAGAACCTCTGGCTTGCGGTCGTTCGTCAAAAGGGGTCACGCTGACACACTGTAAAAAGGAAAAGACAGGCTGGTTGCAATTTTGAGTCGTTGATCTGTATGATAGCAGAACATGAAAGGCTACTTTAGGAACATGAACGTATTGGGACCATCTGTTAATAATAGGACTCATAAACCTTGATTATGTACGGGTCTTGCTTTCTGTATGTTGAGCTATTAATATGCTCCATAACAGCATAAAATGATACGGGTAGGAACGTATGTAGAGCTTTGTGTAAACGGCTTTGCTCAACAGACAATAGAAAAGCTTACAGGAAATGAGGTAACAGGAAGTGACACTAATTGCTGTGATATGGATATGTGTCATACTGGGCTGCTTTGTGGAACAATGCCCAAAACAAACTCTTTACAAAATAGAGTTTGTTTTGCAAAGGCTGTGAATAGATGAGGTGCGAGGTAGTCACATTTTTGGTCGGCCCGGCTGCTCTTAGAGACAGACACAATGTTTTATTGCAGGTTAGATTATGCCGATTATATAAACAGATATAATAGGGACAAGACTGCATCTCATGTGTGTCCAAACTATTTGACTCCTATTGTCAATAAAGGTAATTTGTGCTGTGGGTGTGGATAAGGAAGAGACACTTTTGCATTGAAACTGGAATAATTTACAGACCTGTCTGCATTGGTATTTGGAATGGGCTTTTCTCCAACCGAATACTTTGTTATCCATTATCAGCAGACAACGCACAATCGACAGCTTTTTCAGTATGTTACTTTGAAGTACTGTCATGACATAATTAAAGGAATACTTTATGTGTTCTTTTTTTTTAAATTCTTTTTGAGAATTCCAGAAGCAGCTTATTCCACTTGACTGGTCTCCTGTGGGAAGGCTTGTCGCAGGTGAGCCATCATCTTGAATGAGCTACCACTCGAGTTCGGAGTTGGCGGTTTATGTTGCTTTTTGTTATATCTTAATCCTTGGCACCTATTCCAAGAATGCAAAGTGAATGCCATGTTTCCGTTGGGGAATAATGCAGGAGTGGAATGATATGATATGATGGTTTTGACTTTCATCTCGGAATTCAACTGCTACAAACATTGAAAAGGCAAATATACATTTATAACATAACCATCACACAGCTTGTTTTTAGGGGAATGTCATGCAGACATACTGTACATCACTGGAAACCGCTGACAGACACAATTCCCGACTGTGCATATTTTGATATTTAAATCATTTAGCAGACACTTTTTGGACACAGTGCATTAGATAGATGAAACATCAGGTAGGGCTTAGACATGTTTAAACATTGCTCAAGTTTGTCCACACTAGGGTTTGAGTCCAGGAACGTTCAGCAGGGAGCCAGACACCCTTACCATTGACTAGACTATGCTGTCACCATCTGCTACAGATGTACAATCCATAGAGCCATCTGGCACACAACATTTAATGAAACTAAATCAAAGTTTTTGTTCCTAAATTGTCAGAACTAACATGGGGGTTGAAAATGTAACGACATGTCACCACATGTTTGATCAGCGCACACTATGGACGCACACACAGTATGGATGTTTGATCATCCGTACTGCATCAAGCTCCTCTCCTGAAGGGGGAATCAGGAATACTTTGGCAGTGTGATGGGTTGATGGCGACCTGGTCAGCTGCATGTCCAGGTATACTGCATCGTGTCCAGGATTACCGCATCGCAGAGACTGACATGTCTGGGAAAGCGATGCAGATCCTGGCTTGCCTTGTGAGAACCAAATCAGATAGAGATGCGAGATGTTTTCCTTAATCTTTCGAAAAATGACGATAACAGAATGCCTTTATCCCACTGATATTCATCCAAGTAACCGTGTGCATGGGCCGGTTCTTCAAAAAAATACTACGATGGTCCACAGAGAACATCATGAATCTGCTTCTCCAGGGACAAAGCCCTCCTTCCCGTCGTCCTAATTCACTAATGACTTAAGCCACTACTTAAACTTTGATTATGTCCTGGCACCGCACTATGCAATTCCTATCTCATTCCTCACTTCTTTCCACAAACAAATTGGGAAGTCAGGGTTTGTTTTGCCAGTGTGAGAGTGGCCTTGGTCTGAAATAGATGTCACATGTATAAACCAGCAAGGTCAATGTTTTGTTTTTGGTCACTTCAGAAGGGTGCGGTTTTGGGTTCCCTCTTTTCATTCCTACGCAGTTAGAGTGGTGATGGACATGGACTTGGCTTGAGGGTTTGTGCCCTTAACCCAAGTTGAGGCGGTGGCCCTCGCAACCAACCAAATCCGGTCCAATGTTGATGGCTGATGGGGCCCCTTCAATGTGAAGCTTCACCAACACTATTGTAAACAAAAGTCAAGGATTATTATTATTTATCAAGCGTACGCTCGTTCAGTTCAAACCTCATATTGCGGTGTGTTACAAGAATACCGCAGGATCCGGCCCTTCCTCACAAGGGAAGCAGCTCAGCTTCTAGTCCAAGCGCTGGTCATCTCCTGCCTGGACTACTGCAACTCGCTCCTAGCTGGACTCCCGGTCTCTGCTATTAAACCTTTGCAGCGTATCCAGAACGTGGCAGCGCGCCTCGTGTTCAACCTACCTAAATTCTCCCACGTGACTCCCCTCTTCCGCCACCTCCACTAGCTCCCTGTAGTAGCCCGCATCAGATTCAAGATGATGGTACTGGCATACAAGGCAGTCGATGGAACTGCCCCTGCCTACCTCCAAGCCTTGGTCAAACCACACACCCCAGCTCGATCCCTCCGCTCAACTACCTCAGCTGGACGTCTGGTACCGCCATCACTAAGAGCTGGTACCGTCATCACTGCTGTATACGGGGAATGGGGTTAGCCTGGCGATTGTTAATACTTGCACTTGGTTCTATGAACGTCTTCACTGTACCAACGGCGATATATTGTTTAATTTCTTATGACAAATGTACTTATTGTAAGTCACTTCGGATAAAAGTGTCTGCTAAATGCCCTAAATGTAAATGTAAATGTAAAGAACACAGTGTGACTCAAAGATGAGAACATAATGAACATTATCTTACACAACAGAGCGAAACATGTTCATATGTAAAAAAACAAAACAACCGTTTTATATAATATGATAAACGTTAAAGTCAGTGAGCGTAGAGTTCAAGAGAGGGTGAGCTCATTGCAGAACCACTGGTCATACGCGGAAGGTGATAAGAAAATGGCTGCAAATGATCAGTCATGCGAGACATTTGCACCAGACGCCTGATAGCAATCTCTGGCCAAAACAGTCCATGCTAAGGCGCTTACGGCAGTGACAAGGGGGGGGGCTCGACACTCTAGTCCTGCACACTGGAAGTAGCAGAAGTTGTACTGCTTTAATTCTAGTAGTAGTAGTAGTAGTAGGAGTAGGAGTAGGTAGTTGTAGTCAAAGTATTAAGAGTAATAGTAGATGTGTTCGTGAAAGTAGTTGAAATGTTACTAGTATAGGTTGTAGTGGTTGTTTTTGTAGCAGAAGTAGTTATAGTTAGAGCAGTAGTAGAAATAACTAGTGGTTAAAGTAGTAGTAGTTGTTGTAGTAGCAGTTGTAGTAGATGTTAATGTGGTAGTGGTGTGGTAGAAGCAGTAGAAGTGGTGGTATTTATAGGGCTTTGTGTGAAGTTTCCAAGTTCCTCTTAATACGTTGGAAAGAGACCTCTCTACTAATAGCAGATTAGATTAGGGCGGAATTCCCCTTTAGTAGGTTCATGGATTCTGAGAAAATCTCACCCACGATGTCTTACTCATCCTGTACTCATCCTACTGGCCTCTCTATCAAAGCCCAGCTGCTTAACCAGTTGTTGTAGGCAAGGCAAGGCAACTTTATTTATATATCACTTTTCATACATGAGGCAGACTCAAAGTGCTTCACATATAAACATTGTCATACAATAAAATAATAGATAAAAGTAAAAGAAAACACATGCAAAGTTAAAAAAATGCATTGTCATGTATTAACAGTCTCTCTGGTATCAGATAATGTATTAAGAGTAATAAAATAGATAAAAAATAGATAGAAAATAAAGGCAAAGTTAAAAAAAACATTTTAGAAAGTGCAATGTATTTAAGATTTAGCAGAAAGCTAAAGCATAATAAAAGTCTTCAGTCTTGTTTTAAAAGTGGTCAGAGTTGGGGCAAGTCTTAAATCCTCAGGCAGTTTATTGTACCTCATCCATGCTGTTTGATCGCAGATCTCTTCATGAATCTTCATGACGTGTCAGATGGGCTTAGAAAGTAGTACATTGTGTGACAGTACAACATAGATAAGCCATGAATAGTCTTCCGTAACGGCTGCACAGCCTGAACGGAAGACAGAGATTTACCATAGGAACCGCTTCACTATGAAGTCACTCAGCCACTATGAATAGCACGATGACATGTGCGAATGCAATGTGCAAATCCAGTTCACCGAGGTGTCGTACAAAAGTTCAAAATCAAAGTTGTGCTACCTTAAGCTATACCCTTACAAACGTGATACTAACATAGTGGAAATCTTGATATAATTATATTCCAAACACTTTTTTATTTTAGATTATTGCTCACCATAAAGAACAACAGTTGGTTATTTTTAATGAATTCACCATACAGTCATGTAGAGAAGAATATTTGTAACCAGACTCCATAAATGTCAGCCAACTGTAATGCGTGTAGCCTGTGGTTTATTTATTTTCCATGTATAATTCCACAGACCTTTTTCAGTTTGCTGTTATGTCACTTATTTTACGCCGCCTACATTGAGGTGCTTGATAGTCATTATTTAGAGGTTTTGGTAACAAAAGTTAAGGAAATATTTAGAATGTTTAAAATAGCAATTCAAATCAACTTTACTCGTGACTATTGTTTTACTTATTAAGGAGGTCTCGGTCTACCTTTTTAACTGACGATTGCATGCTTTTACATAAAAGCAAATCACAATAAGATAAGATTCACATGAATGAATGTGAATGTTTCCAATGTGCAAACTTTAAATGGAGGATAAATCGATATTTGATGGCGTCAATAGGCTACTAATATCCTTGATGTTCCAGAATCAATAGGTGTTTAGGCTTTGCCAGCAATTCTCTATTTGCAAATTGTAAATCAAAGTGTAACTTTATATAAATCTATGAAATACAAATAGTGCTAATTTCATGTATTCAATATATCCATTTCCCTCTCTATGAGGGGCACAGAGGCTCAACAAATGCCAGCATGTGCTATGAACAAAATGCATCGTGCTTTTCCTTCCTGGTTTGCTTCCTGTGTTGTTTGTCTTCAAAGACGTCTGAGACTCATTGTTTATGTTGGAGGAGATCTGAGTTAAAATGGCCACTGAAAAGTCACAGTGTCAACTCCAAAGTTGAACAGTGAGAGCTTGACCGCAATCACATCAACCCAATCAGATTCTTTATTTCGTTATTGCAGCCATGATAGTTTTCCCAAGCCAAAATCAACACTTTTTTTTTATTTTGCCCTGTAGAGAATGTTTCTGAATACCGAAAGGCTTTTGCATCTAGCACGTGCAATGGAACAGAAAAGCACTAACAGTTACCCAAATATTTGTAAAGTATCTTGGCTTGAAGTATAAGGTCAAACTCAACATCTTAACTGCAAAGTTGGATTCCTTGCAGACTCTATGAACGTCTCCAGATTTAGCCCGATTAAAAGAAGAAGACAATTTGATTCTGGATCCCTAAATCGCGATCGGCTCCGCTAAGCTTACTTGTGTCTTTTTTAACCAAGAGCCTCATCCCTCTCCCCCTTTCCACTGTGGTTCAGCCCCCCAGATGTATCTTCCAGTGGGCCTGAAGCACACACATGTGGTTGAAGTCGTCATGCTGCAGAATTCGGGATGTGTGTGGACTGGACACAGCTCAGACCCACAACAATGGAGTATATTCGTGAAGGCGGTTAGACAGTCAAAGTGATTGACAAATTTTGGCTGACGAGACACTGGCTGCTGTATCCAAGCGAGACGTGCCGTTGGAGAACATCATGACAGCTCAATGAATAATGAATTTCTCAAGTATTAGGCAGGAGGTTCAAGGGCATTGGTTGGGAGGTTATACTTCAATGGAATTACATGCTTTTCGGTATTGCACTGGCACGCATTGTTTTTGGGATTGTTTTAACATAGAACGACTACATAATCAATGGGGTTCCACAATGCTATGCACGTAACAATCGAAAAGTTATCTTACAAAGAACAGAGGCTTTGTTTTTTGTTTTCTTATTCATAGGAGGCGTGATTTATATTCCGATTGCCATCACTCTGTCGCTCATCATAGTTACTATGGAAAATAATAATGCTACGCCACACTGGTGCAAAATGCATATCTTAGTCTTAGAAAAAGTTACATTTTTAAAGAGAGAAAAAAGATGACGAAGGAAAAAAGTTTCATGAAAAGGGATGATAAACAAGGCCATCCTATAGAAAATGTGAATCATGCTGAAATCACAGAGCCAAATCAACGTTCTCGATAAACCCTTTCAAACATGGCTCCTTTAAACAAATCCCATTCATACGTACTGCTAAATCGTAAAAAAGGCGTGTTGCGTATGGTTTTGCACTGAAATTGCCCGCTACCCATTTTTGCAAAGGAGCTGCCTAGACCCTCAAGACTGCGCAAGACTCGTCCCTGGTTTAGCGGCCTCCCCAGCCTCTCTGAGCTGAGCAGGGCTCTGCAGATGGTGGGAAAGCCAGTTGGAAGTCCCTGCAGGCCTGGGGGCTCTTTGAAGCTATGCTTCACACAGCTGCCATGGGAGGGGGACCCTGCAAAGGCCAATGCCTTAAGAACAGCCCCATCTTATTAGCAAAACGCACGCACACACATGCACGCACACGCACACACACACACACACACACGTCGTCTAATATAAACCAACATGTAAACAGACAGATGGCCACAGATGCGATGCACACACATGTATTTGATTGTAATTGGTCTACTTGGCTTACTGTAAAGAGGTCTGGCCGTTCATATGGCTTGCATTCCAGCATGCTCTGCACAGTGTAATGGACTGCAACTGTCATGTGCTGCCAAAAATGATAATGTAATCCCTGTTTGGTAGCACTTGACAATGTTAGTCTATTGTCCAGCCCCCTAAATGCACTCATCGAAAGCAGCCGTTGTGCACTTCTGATGTTGTTTCATGTGGGATTCATTGGATTTGACTCAGTTGTTGAAATTCAACGCATGGCTTGAATTGGCTTGTAGAAGTGATATCCCAACACTTTTAATAGTGACAGCTCTTTTGGAGAACAATGACAGCCATCAAACTGGCCAACTCACAGCAGTATATAAAAGGCAGTTCGAAAGGAACTGGGTAATGAAAAAACACCACAATTCAAACGTCAACAATTTAAGCCCCCGCCCACCTCAAAGTAAGAGCATAAATCTATGCCTTAGCTGTTGTTATCCGTGTCACTGCTGCCGGGAACACATAAGAAAACAGTGCGATGCAGTTATAGTCGCGGAATGTTCAAAAAAAGTGTCTCACACTTCCCCGCTAAAATGCCCTGATTGCAACCACCGTGACTTTCCCATATGTCTAATAAACCTTCCTCAGGGACCATTACTTAAGACCTTCACACGTGAAAACTCCAACCCCACTCCCACCCTCTCTCTCTCTGGCTGTGTTCGGGCCCAGCCAGCGCTGCACTCGGTAGGGGGGCTGTAGAGGAGGAGGGGGCGGCCCCAGACCAAAATAACCTCTTGTTTGCGCTATTGGCACGCTGCTGCTGCGACGCAGCTTTGGGAGCCAGTGAGGGGGAGAGAGTGAGTGTTTTCAGGAGGGCTGTGCTGCGCCGGAGTGGAGCAGAGCGGAGCGGGGTTAAGGGTGAGGAGACTGCACTCTATGGTGTAGAGATAACTGTGTTGAAAAGGAGGGAGGGAGGAAAGGAAGGAAAGGGAGGGAGGAAGGAAGGAAGGAATTAGGAACAACAAAAAAAAAAGAAGCTGTGCACGAAGCGAGAAGTTTGAACGGGAGACTACAGCAGTACTTATGGTCCCTTTCTCTTTTGTGAAAAATTATTAATATGAAACGGAGGCTCATTCACAACGTTTAAGTGACAGTAACGTGAGGATGTAGAATGAACAGGGTGTAATATAAAGAAGCAATTGAGCGGCAGAATAGCAATAGAGGCTCCCAGGAACAGCGGGGCAGTAAAGGAGTTTGCAGCTTCAGGCTCTAGGAGGCAATCCAGCGAGACCGTTCCCTCCTCTATACCCTCTAATCCATTTTCCTCCACTTTACCTACTTCCTGAAACACAGGGAAAAAAACGCTGGTTACGGTAAATGGACTGCTATTTTATAAGCTAATACAATATCAAATGTGGCCCAAATGCGTTTTCGACACTGGGATATGAAACGTCTTAGGGCCTGTCATGCTGTCATTATATAGTTAGTCGCACCAGAAGAAAAAGAAGGGGGAAAAAAAGGAGAAAGCGATGGCAAGGACATTAAACCCCATCACTTTTCAGTGACATCGGATCCGCCCGTCCTCCCGGGCAGCGTCTGCAGCGGTCTGGGGGAAACGCTGAGCGGTGTTGTCTTTAGCGTAATCCAATCACCTTGCAAGTGGCCACGCTGACGCGAAGGGATAGACCTTTTTCCTCCTCCTCTTCAGTATAGCAAACCCTAACGTGCCCAATGTATGCACCGCTGTTGTGGGAGAAACTCACTGAAATATGTGAACTTTTTCCTCTGTTGATAATTCCTTAAAATACACTTAAAGGGATTACAAACCGAGCCACGGTGGGTAGTGGTTTGTGTGCCTGGCATGTTATTAGAAGAATGACATGTGCTGGATGCTGGTATTCTAACCCCCCTCCACCAGTTTGACGGAGCTGGCCCATGGGATTGTGTGGCAGGGAGGTGTATATACAAGCATGGACTTGGAGAGGACGGAGGCTTGGAGATGTATTCCAAGTCTCTGGTACATGAACACATAATAACACAGAATTATTCAGGCCTCATTGTGCAAGCTTTATTCCGCTGCTCTTTGTTAACGATGACGATTGATGTACAAAAGCAAAATAAAAACAGACTTTTACAGATGGACAGATGTGGTCGGTTTTACGGCCGGTGGTGACCCTTGATGAAGAGAGCTCGCAGTTTAAGGGTCTTCGCTCATGAGAAAGAGGGGTTGACTTGACACTAGAGACGGAAGGTTCTCTGCTGCACAACAACACAAATAACCTCTATAACCTCTATACCTCTATTTATTGTTGTTTGCACATTTGTATTTTTTTCAACTGTTACAGATTTGTATTCTATACAGGGCTAATTTGTTTAATTGTTATTTTATTTCTTATTTTTATTCTATTTGTCACCTTATTTTAATATTTTAATATTTAATATTTTTGAATGTTGCACAATCTCTGCAGGCACTGCCACTTTTGCATTTCACTGCGTTTCTTGTATATGTATGTGACCAATAAAACTCTTGAATCTTGAATAACAACGTTTGTCTAACATATCGTGTAGACAAACGTATTGTAAACGACCTCTAATCTAGATCGTCAATTTTTATTCAACTTCAAACCTGAAGAATGTCTGAGCTTTCCAGAGGATTATAGGCAACTTGACTCACGGTTTCATCAGGGACATAATTTATATGCATGCCATAACTGGAATGTTTTCTTATTATTTATTATAGGCTGGAGAATGATGATCTTCAAATCGTGCTTCTCTCTGGTTGCACTTGTACCCCAAACACTGCCCTTCACCCTCTCTACATGTGACGGGCCTACTGTTCGCACTTTAGGGTTGTCTGTCTGATTGTCTCCTGGCTGTCTTACTATGCACTTGTGATCCAGGAAAATCTTCTCAATGAATCAGAATCATGAATCATGAAGACAGTACATTGATATCCAGTGGCGTACTTAGCCCTTTGGGGGCTCCAGGCAAAGGTGACCAGAGTTGTTGACGGGGTGGGGGGGGCATGGCGTAGCGAAGTTGCGGGCGGACAGGATTGTTGACGGTGGGGGGGGGAGCAGCATCATGCAACTGTGCAGCAAATCAAGCACAGTTGCATGATTCCTTCGCACGTTAGCAGGGAGACCGTCAATGCGTGAGTAATTGGACATCCCGGCGCTGCTATTATGACGGGATTTTTATAAAAACAATATAGATATGGGGAAGAAATATAAAGACGGTATTTTGGGGGCCTTCTATGGGGCCTGGGGCTCCAGGCAAGTGCCTGGTTTGCAGTACGGCCCGCCCCTGTTGATATCTTATTTTACCTTAACTGACCCTCAATGCTCAAGAACCTTCTTAAACACACTTCCAAACCCTAGGTATTAAAGGTCCCATGGCATGCTATTTTATGGATGCTTTAATATAGGTGTTAGTGGGCCCCTAATACAGTACTTGAAGACGTTCAAGAAATTCAGCCTTGGTGCAGAGTTACAGCCACTACGAGCCAGTCCCACAATGAGCTCTCCACAAACGTGCCGTTTTTAGAGCTGGGTCAAGGTGAAGGGTGGGGGTGTGGCCCTGAACTGCGTCGGGTTCTCAGACGCCTCTGGTTCTTCCACTTCCATGTCAATATTACGCACAGACTGAACCACGAAATGGAGGAGAAAGGGATTGTTGCCCGCGATTGTTGTTGTCTCCCACTGGAGCCCCGCTGCCACGGTAGCGGGGCTCCAGTGGGAGACAACCCCGGGCAACGGGCAGCGTTCAGCGGGCAGCGGGGCTCCGGCGGACAATCCTGGGAAACAATCCTGGGAAGCAATCTTTTTCTCCTCCATGTCGCGGTTCCCAATTCCTTCTCAACCATGGCCGAGATAATCCCTACTACGAATCTCGTTGAAACTATTCGTGGAAATACCAGAGACCTCAGAGAACCCGACGCAGTCTAGTCTTTTCACCAAATGGGAGCTTTATGCAAGCTTGCATTATTGTGTTGCGTGTTATGCCCCATAACACCAACAGCAGAACGGTTATCCAAATAACAAAGAACACTTGCGTTACAGTGTGTGTATTCGCACACACATGTGGCGTTCGCACGGTCCTAGCTCATTGTCTCATTGGCGGGCCAAATTCTCTGGGCGGGCCAAGCAGAGAAAGGGGAGGTAACTTGGCCCCATATTACGACATATGGGGCCAGATCCAAATCTGCGCATTTGAGCGTTCATTTTTTCAAAGGGGGAGCAAGATACCTACTACTCGTTTTACACCTAACACAATTTCTAGCTACTGGGGGACCATAGGCAGGCTAGGGGAACTCAAATTAATGTTTGAAAACCTCATAAAGTGAAAATTTCATGCCATGTGACCTTTAAACCTTTCTCAAGATCAATCAAATTGATCCTTAGCGTCAATCCTTAGCGTCAATCCTTAGCGTCAATACATTATGTTGGATAGAAATTGCTACATAATCCCAGCAAGGCAATTGTTTATTTGTTTTTTTTATATGATGATGAAAATGTGACCTACCAATTGTCAACCTTCTCTTTCCTTCAGTCAGTCTCACCACATCCCGCCGGGGCAAAACAAAACAAATAAGAATAGCATCAGTCATATAGATTAACAGGTAATCATAACAGTTGTAACTTTAGTTTCCAGGCCTCACAGCACACAGACAGAACAGTGGGCTGTGAAAACAAAAGCCAGGAACACGGCCATAAATCTCATGCGTTGGCTAGTATAAATGCCCACACTCTGAGGCTTTTCATAAATAGAAGTGACCACTATAGAGTGTAATGTAGTAGCCTCACAATCTCAACACTTCAAGAAGAAAAATTACAAAATGGATGAACATGCAAACATTGTGTTACAATAGCAGGCAAGCGAGTGCTTGTCAAATGTATGCTGTAACCCTTATTTGTAAGACTAAGGTATTTGCCTGCTAGCTCCCACTAATTTCCACTACATGCCAAATCCATGTAGGCAACAAGTTAAGTTTCTTTCTTTCTGTTTCCTTCTGGTCCTTCTATCCACAGAGTTCGTTGTCATATACCAGGGATTGATTTACTTCCTGCCTGCACTATGGGAAACAAGTTAGGCTGATTACAGACATTTCCTTCCTCCATCGTTCACAGAAATGCCTGGAATGGGTGCCATATTTACTCAGCCCCGCAGGGGTACCGTCTGCATCCCACACCCACACTGCATGTGCATCAGAGGCCACGCGGGTTAAAGGTTACGGTCGGGTCCAGCGTGAAGGGAATCCTACCCACGTCACACAGCTCTGCCTGTGACAGTGGTGAGGAAGCTGCTAAAACTTTTGCCTCACTTTATCTTTATAAAAGGAGCTAATGAGGGACACGCCAGAAACCGGGGGAACCCATGACATGCAGGCCCACACAGCAAACCCGTTTCGTGTGGTTTGCTCTCGTCATGTTTCTCTAGTAAAATTCGCTAGAAAACATGGTTTATATTATAGGCTACGACTTGCATCACAATTATGTCATCGAAGCGTAGCATCAAAGTTCAAATGAAATGAGGTTTTGTATGCTCATTCTCATGTCTCACGCGGAAAAGTTGAAACCAGAACTCAAACAATAACAAGTCATTTCACAGGAAACCGGGGATGAAATGCAATTACGCGATTTCACAAGTAGATACGTTTTTCCTTAGTCCTCACTCGACTCCTGCCCAAGTTTATTGCGCCACTTAGGCTACCATATTTTTTTTTACAATTAATGGTCATTCACGGTCAGTCATAGCCAGGAGTTCCGTCTAATGCTGCAATGACGTCATTCAAAGCCAGGTGACGTCATTTCACAGGTTTACCTACTAGGTAATTAGGCCAATTATTCACGAGCAAAACAATGCCATATTGTAGTTGGTTCACTATTTTGTACCCAATGGCCTATTAACAGTCCAGCATGATTGTAGAGTTCATGTTATGTTCTACCATTCTATAGAGACTGAAAATGCTTTTCAAAAGGAAAACTTTAGGACCAACATAAACTTGGAGATATAGTTAATTTATAAACAAAGGCTACTATTTTTTTAATTTTGATATATAGTTTGCAGATGAACTTCTAAACTAAACTACAACTGTAAGTGGCCTGTATAAATAATATAACACAACACTGCCATCTAGTGCGTATGAAATGCTACGATATTTATATAACTTGTTTGCAATGATCACATTTTTAACGACTTTAACGAATATCAGCTTCTCAAAATGTAAATGTTGGGTTCGTCAGACTTCATGGTTGGTGTGGGTTCCAATTACACATGCACTTTGCCCCCTCATGTGGGCAGATGTTTGTACCTCATCGCTGTCCAAACAATTACATTAGCCAAAACTAGTGGCGAAATAAGCTGTACAAGTAGTCCTTTAAAATAATGACCAAAATAGTGTGTATCTGGGCACAAGTTTGTATGTAAAGACAACAGCCTTAAGTTATTATATATATATATATATTTTTTTTTTTTTTGCTATTAATGAGTGAAAGGTTCAGCGTGTGAATGTTTTAAAGGGGTGCCATGTGTTGTTATTCCATGTGTGACGGCTGCGCCAATCAAATCTCTCCAGTATTCCAGAGGGAGAACCTGCTGGAGGTTAATTGGGACCAATGCTGTCTCAGTATTTAGGTCACTATAAATGAAGCCACTAGTGTTTGAATGGAGCTTGGTGCCTTTCACAAGCACATCTACACACCTGTAGGTTTTAAGTCAGGCACAAACGACTCAGACAAAAGAGGGCTGTTTTTCCACACACACACACACACACACACACACACACACACACACACACACACACACACACACACACACACACACACACACACACACACACACACACACACACACACACACACACACACACAAAGGTTGTCCTTTTGATATATGGAACAATCCTGTCATGTTGTCAGCTTTATTGTCAATTCCAAAATATGTGCAAGACAAATGGAGGAATCGAAATTGCGTTTGTCTCTGACCCACGGTGCAATAAGTAGAAAAACATAAAATTAGGTAAAATGAAATAAAATAAGTTATATTTACAATAAATAAATTCTAAATAGTGCAAAAATAATTTTGAATAGTGCAAAGATCCAGTCCAAAACGGTATATCTAAAATGAAGTTGGTCCAGGGTTGTTGGGGGCAAATGGGAGGGGGTTTCAGAGTTCAGAGTTCGTGGGGGCAGAGGGGAAGGGAGAGAGGGGAGAGAGTTGAGCTTCCTGACAAAAAAAACCCAAAACTGTTTACCAGTCTGGTGGCCCGGAGGTTGCGGTACCGTCTCCCCGATGGCAGGACGCTGAAGAGGCTGAAGAGGCTGTGTGAGGGGTGGCTGGGGTCACCCACATTGCTGGTTGCTTTGCGGGTGAGGCGGGTTCCATAGATGTCCAGGAGGGAGGGGAGTGGGACACCGATGATTTCCACTATTCTATCGTGTATAGAAAATGTTTATTGTACATCTGTGAAATAAAAAAAAATACTGACTCTCAGTTTTGCCTGCTGTCGGGATTTTACACAGGCCGCATACATAGCGTTGCTAACACTATTCATATTATTATGGTTTTACGATCATTGAACATCAGTTTTACATCAAAGCCACAAGGTGGCAGCAATCGCTTCTGTCTTATTAAGGCCAAATGCAACCTTGTTGAAAAAGGAATGGAAGTAGAATGTGATAACGTGAGCTATTGGTTCTCCACTGGTGGATAATCTTACATAATATTTCAAAGAAATACCTTATGTCTACATATATAACCAAGTGCAGAATGTATACACCTCATTTTGTTTTGTGTCCTATGAGCCATATTTCATTTCAATCAGAGATACAGCAAACATTGGAAGTTCACACAGTTCCATAATGTGCATTTTCCAGCCTCTTATTAGTTTAAAAAGTTATTCTGGCTGACCTTACACACATTCTGCATTGATCCTGTATGTGGAGCCTGGCATCAGTGCACAGAGCTCATTATTTGATTTGCTCAGCAGCATGAGAACACTTGTGAACACAATCAGCAAAGGAAAACAGCCCATGTTAACATAAACAACACACTGGACCAGTCAGATCTGACTAGAACAAACACACAATGATACGCACTACACACTAAAACGACACTATACTACACTAAAGCTTCCCAACAATGCTTTGAAAAAACCTACACTACATTACACTGCAATGCACAATGGACCATGTTGTGTACATATGTATGAAGCAAGGTTTTGCTCCAACATTTTGCTCCAAGGTCAGAGCTGATATTAAAGGGCTTTTACATCAGACTCCATAATGGGATGTTTTGTTGGCCATTTTGAAAGGACTCATGGGAGTTGTACTTTCAAATGATCCCACGTAAATATATACGGTGACCTAAGCTAATGAAAATGACAAATAATTGTATGATTAATTACGAAACAATGGCCAAAAGACATACAATAACTAACATTCCGATGCGTCTACATACTTCCAAAATGGAGGTGGTCATTGTGATGTGGCGTTAAGATATACAAGCTCATGTATATGAATAGGAATTATTTGTTTCTTCAGGATCGTCCATATTTATCCATTCACCTGAAAACACCAGACATGTCATAATGTGTCAGCAATTCATCTAACCAATTCAAATTCAAATCCATTAAAATGTGTCTACCAACAGGTTGAACTGCATGATTAACCTTGCCTAAACCATTCTTGGTTTAGTCACGCCGTGAGGTGACTAAGACACAAGCCTTAGCTTCAATGCTATTTAATGTGCTAATCGCTATTATTACTATGCTGAGGCTGTGTTGGAGGGGGGGGGGGGGGGGTGACTCACAGTGGGCCAACGTTGCATTAACTGGCAAGCAAACATGGGTGGAAAGAGAGAGACACACACGACAGAGAGGGCGAGAGAGAGACAGACAGACAGACACACACACACACACACACACACACACACACACACACATACACACACACACACACACACACACACACACACACACACACACACACACACACACACACGAGAGAGACATATAGACACACACACACACACACACACACACACACACACACACACAAGAGAGAGAGAGAGAGACATACACACGCACAAGAGAGAGACATACACAATAGAGAGAGAGAGAGAGACACACACACACACACACACACACACACACACACACACACACACACAAGATGGACCCCACGAGAGAGAGAGACAGCACACACACACACACACACACACACACACACACACACACACACACACACACACATACACAGCAGAGAGAGGTACACAAGAGAGTGAGAAAGAGAGAAAGAGAGAGAGAGAGAGAGAGAGAGAGAGAGAGAGAGAGAGAGAGAGAGAGAGAGAGAGAGAGAGAGAGAGAGAGAGAGAGAGAGTCTATTTCTGACAGAGGAGTTGCCCTCTGCATTGAAAAGGGCATCATTTGGGCTCTGGGACTCTGGCAAACAGCCAGATGTCACTCAGATAAATGGCTGTTCTTTTCCTTGCTGGCTTCATGGGGGTCCAGTGAGGTCCCCCCCCCCCCTCCCTTACTGCCAGTAACACGGTCAGCATACATCTGAACCCCAACACTCCCCATCCTCTGAACCCCGTCACCAGCTGACCTTTGAACGTTGCGAAGGACGCACAACCCCACCGACTCCTTAAGGAAGAAAACTAAACCTCCAGAGACTTGTTTATGTTTAAAGAAGCAGACACACTGTCATATGGACCGCTCAGGACAAGTACAGACAAGTAGCAATGTCTGCTAAATAATTCAATGAAATTTTGTTTTTCTTGTTTGCAGGCTCATAGTTGGTAGCCTGGCTCCGCCCGCCTCCGTACTTCCGCTCAATTTTCATTCCCCTTCAGTACTACGTCTGGGTTTGCGGTATTTTCGCAGGTTGGCCGTCCAATCAGCGAAACAGAGGGAGTGACTGAAAACATTGACGTTGAGGTCGTGCACTGGTTTGAGTTGTAGTCAAACGTCAGCGATTGGTTATGGCAGATCCAGAGTGGCACTGGGCAGATCTAATCGTTTCAAACTCCAACAGACACCCGCCTTCAAGTGAGTTAACGTTTGTCAATGGAGAAAGGCCAGACTCTCTGTGCAAATGAAATGAAGTATGAGATTCTGGTAGGACCAGGCTACATAGTTGGTCTACTGTGTAAACGTTTCATTCTGCTAAATGGCTTGTTCTCATTCTGCTCCTCTCTGTGGACTCTGGCCACTCGCTTCCTGGGACTTTTATTTTGGAATATTTATTAAGGAATACATAGCAAGGGACCATGCCAATATCCTGTTGTATGTCTTTCTGCCATTGGATTTGTCAATCCAAGTACAACAATATTTAACACATGCAGCTCTATCAAACACACATTTCTATATGAAATGTAAACCGGAATATGTATTCTCAGACATATACATAAAATAAACAGCAACCTTGTACAGAAAAAGCAACCATCCTGGATCCTGTAGGCACACACCTATGCAGTATGTCCTGCTTACTTACATAGACATGTCGCCTGGTCTGTTCAAACCCTTTAACCAGCAGAGAAAGTACGAACAGCTAATTCAAATGCAGTGGCTTGTTTCAAATGCAATCAGCACAGACTTACTAATGATGCTTTTATTATACGAGCCGTCTGCTCCACATTTACAGACTATTTTCCCTATTCTTTGGACTGTACTATATATATATATATATATATATATATATATATATATATATATATATATATATATGCTGCCACCAAAAAAGAACCATGTGGTTAAACTTTCAAGTGGACATGAAAACAACAAAGCAAACGACAACAAAACAAAACAAAAACCCGAAACCACAAGGTTAAAAAAGCAACAGCACAACGCAAAGGGGAGGACACACACGGCTTCCGGTGAGGTCGAGATGAAAGAATTGGCTTAATTAGTAGCCACCTACACTCTGTTTATGATCTGCATAATGTCCCCATAAGGTTACACTATTGTATTTTAACAACCAATCAGAGACCACATGTGCTTTTCCAAGACCGTGCAGTGGAAACAAGAGCTCTCCAGAATCAGTGTAACAATAAGCCGGGGGGAGAAAAACACATTATGAGCACACACGAAAAAGGTAGGAAAGTTAAGGGCCCACTGCATATTATGAAGCTGCTTGATTACAGCCAGAATATGATGAGGTTTAGGGATTTTGTGTTGTATGTCTTTGAAATCAGAAAATGTGGATTCAATTCTATTGTCATCGGTGTATTGCTTGAGAGGTTTTTGGCATGGCTTTGAGTCATGAACTATTGAACTGATTGAGAACTACTAGGTTATAATGTTCTACAGACACCATTCCTTTGGAAGTAAAATGGTTGAATCACTTTTGATTGTGTTGTGCTGCCAACAGTGACCACCAATGTGTTTGTACAAAATCTAAACCATTCAAAAAGAGGAAAAGAATGGCGAGAAAGATTGAAAAGACGCTGCAAAACAATTGCCTCCTGATAAATGAATGAATAACTCAGAAAAATGTCTGCATACAGAATCACATCGAGGTGCAGGACCACTGAAAACGTTTCTAGGCAGGTGTCATAATAACACAAGGGAATGGACGGAAAGACAGACAGAAGCCGGGCTACGGACAAGCACTCACTTCCAAGGGGGCGGGTTTTATTTACCCCTCTCAAACGAGTTGGGGAACGTTCATCCCTGTATAATGAGCTGGGAGGGATGGGCGATTCCCAGTTGAAACCACCTCCACCTTTTCTGGTGTGAAGTGGCCTCACCTTGAGGGGGTGTCAGCCCCCGCTGCCTCACCCCTCCCTGGGTGGAGATGTAGGTCGAGAGAGAGAGGTCTGGAAGGCACTATGTCACGTCTACTAATGTCTGTCTGCCTTGGTTTTTCCCCCGTAGTAGTGTGATGTTAGTAGTGATTTTCTTCTTATAATATTGTACAATGTTTCAGTATTAGATTTTGTTTTATTCATGTTGTCGGCCTGGAGTAGACCAAAACAAACACTTTCATTTTGTAACCTTCCAAATTGATTTCAACTCCTCTGGTGATTCATAGGAATCGACACAGACATCAATGTTTATCATTCTCTTTCTGATGCATTATTATTATCTGTTTGCATTGATCTCATTTATTTATGATTCAACATTCAACATATTATTTTCATCAAAGGAGCTATGACAAAATAGAAGCAACACATCACTGTTAAATTCCCCATTATAATAAATACTAGAGTAAGACAGAGTGTCAAGTCAAGTGCATGGCCCTGTAGGAAATTGGCAGTATGGAAATACTTTCACAATTGTAAACATAGTTTTTTATGAAATCCCAAATCCCAGAATATTTAAATCCCCTGAGCCTTATACCATACATCTTTATACAAACAGAAAACTACCAGAACCCGGTGGGAAAAGGAGTAGAGCTTTCAGAGTGCAATAGATACCACTATAATGTGATTCAAGAAAAACAACACCACATACACTATACAATATTACCCACCATGCATCGCACCTTACTCAAAGTCCCTCAATATGATTGAATAACCTTATACTTTTGCCTCAAATGTAGAAATGAATATAGGCAAATGCTCTGCATTTATAAATGATGAAGGGTGCAGTAAAATCTAGGAAACTTCCATGCAAGTATTGAAAGAGTGTAGACGGTGGTCTCAACTGGGTCTTTCTATTGGAGTTATCTCCCGGGGTGAAAAACCCTGTCATGAAGACACAGAGCACAATGCTGTATATTGTCAGGCTTCCCTCTCTCATGGTCATCAGGCTACTTTCTCTCTGTTGCCATGACAACATTCCCTCCACTGTTCTCTCTCTCTCTCTCTCTCTCTCTCTCTCTCTGCACAGAATACGGAGGGGGAGAGGGAGAGAGAATTACAACTAACAACTGTCCATTGTACTACATTCTACTCCATTATAGATCATCACAGCTTAATGTTTTTGTGATTGTTTATGTCCATGTTATTTGGAGAGAGAGAGCGAGAGAGAGAGAGAGAGAGAGAGAGAGAGAGAGAGAGAGAGAGAGAGAGAGAGAGAGAGAGAGAGAGAGAGAGAGAGAGAGGATAAATGTGGTAAAGAAAGCAATTTCAAGACTTCGAGGCTAAGATGGTAGAGACTGAGCAGACGCCACTTCTTACAAAATCAGAACTTTCTCAACCTCGAGTGAATTCTGAAAAAGAACCAATTTGTTCCTCACATCTCAAAGTACGGGTTGCTCACAAGATGTTCTCTTTATGTTCTCTTTCTCCTACCAAACATGCCTGTTATTATTCTGAATTGTACATGACTCATTGCCAGGCTCCCATTTTATCTCTCATTTTGAAGTGACTTTGGCCCAGGAAATCTTTGTATTGCCATTATCATTAAGGTAATGGAGCAATCACGATAGGTCAGGGGTCAAATGCTTAGGAGAGAGTTAAAACATTTATTGGGCCAGGAACATTTTGCAAGACCTTTATCTGACTATATTACTGATTTAATAATGTTACAAAAAGTAAAAGTCTTTCTGTGCTGTCAAAGTGTCTTGGTAAATGGCAAAACATAACACTACATAAATACTGTGCTTTTGAGAACAAAAATGATTAATGGTTATGCATGATTAGGTCTTTTTGAAGCACACAGAAAAATCTATGCTTGGACCAACCCGATCATTCATTTAAACTGCCACATAGTGCTATCTTACTTACTGCATGCTAATTCCGGCATCCTGGAGCCTTAAAGGGATGGTTCGGGGTAAATTCACCCTTGGGTCCTTTGCACCATGACGTCCAGCCAAATACCCCCTCAGAAGTTTTCCCTTGGTCAAACACTGGTGAAGTTAGAGTTTTCAGCCGACTGGCTTAGTACTGGCGCTAATGGAACCTGTCCTGTATCTCGTAAATTACCCCACTAATTATTCTTGCACATTCTGATGTCCTGAGCACCTTTGTGATTTTTCTCTTCTGTTTTTTGTTGTGTGTTTTTGTATTGAGTATATAGGTCAAGCAACCTTGACCTTGACCTTGAATGAGCTCTGTATAGAATACATCCTTACAGTGCAATTATGTCTGAGGTGTCCAATTACATTTTTTCTAATTAATGTTCAATTATTGTGATAATTGATATGGACAAAAATAATCTTGCATTTTGCCATTTTTATATGCTGGGAATCCAGAGTTTTTGCGAGACCACAATTTGAAGTTTGCTCAGCGACTCACTCTAGGAATGAGCCATATACTCACTCCCCGATTCCCCTGGAATTTTAATGAATTTATTACATTGCAGACAACCAATATTGTTTAATCG
>NC_140271.1:3732521-3745021 GCF_964030765.1 Micromesistius poutassou | reverse complement strand
AATGGAAACAAATAGTTTACTGAACAAAAATGGTTGTTTTCAATACATGATCAACCACTCCTAATGCGCAGCAATAATCACACTTTCACACTTTATTTTTAAGTCTGATTCATGGTGATTAACCCAAGGTGTAGGCTACTGTAGATCTCAGGGAATGTAAAGAGCCAGGACCAGAATAATTACCAGAACACCGTGGTCAATTTTCACAACAATATTTGTGTTTTTCTTTTTTTGTGAAAGTTTGAAGCACTCTTAGCACACAACGTTGAATTGAACTGAAGAGTGCTTGCTAATAACACCAGAACCCAATTAAACATAAAAGCGCTCTCTACTGCTGTGCCTTCTTTCAGAATAATTACCAGTTCATTACCGACTCGCATGATGACAACCATAACAGCTTGTTAGGCATAAGTAGCAGCAGTTCAGGTAATACCCCAAAAAGAAGCACCGTTACCATATCCAACTACTCATTATGTTGCCGATCTTAGAAGGCTGCTACTTCCCAGCACTTACGCTGCCCGGTTTGGCTAAAATATCAATAAGATGCTGTTTGCTGTGTAGATGTTATGTACTAAAATTGTGTAAAAAAAACCTTGCTTTTTCTATGGTACACACTCATAGTGACTTCATCGTGTGGAATTGTATAGTTTTTACTTAGTTTATACAGGAACTATACATTCATGTGTTATTACAGATCAGCAACAGATTACCTCATGGCAGCCTTCACTTGTGAAGTCACAAGAGTTACGTTTCAATCATAAATTGCCACCACTGGATTGCGAGCTGAGCATGTTCTAGTTTCTCTTGCCAGTGTTGGTCGTGTCAAATATAGCCTTCTACTGAAACACGACAGTGACACAGATAGACAGATTCTGATGGTCTGCTGCTGCACGATGGGCCTGCTGTAGCCATAACTCCTATAAGTATAGAACACATTGCCAACTGTAAGTGCTCACTCAGGGCTGACTTGAATGTGTGGCCATGGGATTCACTATATGGAGAAAAATTGAATGGCTTTGACATGGCTGACATGTACATGCACATGATTGGGATTGTGAAAGGCAAGCAGTGATTTCCAACCCACATTTACTTGCAGTGATTTGAAATGTTTCTATGCACAAATTGCCATACTTGTAGCTGCAGCATCAAACTTCCCACTGTTTTCAAACCCTTCTTTATTTTCAAATATGATATTTAAACAATCATTTTAATTTGAGACATCAAATGAGTTTAATTATCATCTGTGTGGAAATTCTCAGATATGTCACACATCGATTTTGAAAAAACTTATACAGCCTAATTAGTTGTTGACCAAATGACTACAATTTGATCTAATTTTAATTTAACAACGTCAATTGTGTTATTTTGTCAGTTTTTCCTTGTTGAGTAATTCCTTCATGTTAAATTCTGATCAAGTAGGACAAATAAAATAAGTTATTTTAACTAAGTACTTACCTTGAGAAACCATCAATCACCTGTCATGACGTACAAATGAAGGCTCTTTTACAGAGTGACAGAGAAGTATGGGACCAAAAACAACAAGAAGGAGAAAACAGGAAAGACAAAGGGAGATTAAACAATTCACTTGAAAGTAGGCTGGCAGTAAATAAGCGCGCCCTTCTCCATTTATTTTGGGGCACGCAGATCCCAAAATACTCTCTTAAATCTTTTATGAGTTCCAGAGAGGTATCTGTGTCTGGAGTGTTAACGCACTTATTTCTCGATACAGACGGTTGGGGAGTCTTTAACCTTACAAATGACCTACTTTCTGTTGGCAGGCGGTGGAAAGTTGTGACTTTGACAATAGCTGAAGTGAGACCCAGCAAACGTTAAATTATATGCGATTCATTATAAATTGTAATTGGTGTGAGTCATCTTTGTTTTGATGTGACTGCTAACCTGTGACTGCTCTCATCATTATAGTGTTCTTTCTTGACTTTTGTGTCTTTTTGCAAGACCCTTGTAAGGCTATCGCTTCACCCATATAGTCGTATAGTACAGTAGAGTAAAGCATAGTATAGTGTAGTATGGTATAGTATAGCCTCCTATTTATAGAACTATGCATAGAAACTTTGGTAAGGTTAAGTGGACAAAGGCTCCTTGGATCTGAACCAGAATTTCAGATTATTGCTTCCGTGATGTGATATAACGAGTAAAACAAGATATATGGCTAAACATAGGAGAGATCAAGACGGTGTATGGATCCTTGTGTATTGATCGCTCTGAGCTTGATTAGCCATAGCAGACAGTGGAGCGCTAGGAGTAAGGGGAGGAGGAATCTAGTAAGAAACTTGATCACTCCAAGGTTAATCACCCACACATTGTTACAGAGTTCCACACGTATTTTGTCCTGAGATGCACAAAGTTAAACTATACAAACTCTTTGAATATTTACTATAACACATCTCAAATAACCTCATATGTATATCAAGTCTAAAGGGTGGCGGGGGGTTGGGTGAGTTCTAGTGGTTAGGGTATTTGAGCCAAAGGTTCAGAGTTTGAACCCCAATATCCACAGTATACGTGTGGGCGTCCTTGAGCAGGATACTTAATCTCTGTATGCCCGTTCTGGGCCTATCTAGAAAAATATCACTGCTGATTTGCATTGAAGCAAGTTGCTAAGTAACTGAATAGTAAGCAGGTAAGCAGATCCTTCTTGACAAGTTAAGTTACTGTAGAAACGTCAGGGCTCCAGGCTGGGGAAGCATCTGTTGAACGTCCTCCTTTGCAATTCTTTAATGAACCATCATCAATACTGTGTTAGTCCTTCTTAAAAGTGAATTAGCACAGCGCTTCCATTTCTCATAGACCAGTGGGAAATAGTGTCCTAATTAACCTAATTTCTTTATTAAGCAACTGTTTTGATCATGGACATGCTGGCCAAGGGATAATAGAGTCTGCAAAACTAAAAGTTGAACTCACTCATCAGTGATACAGGATTTTAGCCATTAGTGAGTTCTTGATTATCTATTATTATGTGTAATTATTATTATTATTATTATTATTATTTTATTTTCCATCTGAGGCCTATTTTGTTGCAGACATCTTTCTTTACCAGGATGATAATGATAATGACTATGTATTCATAGCAATGCTGCACTCTCAAAAGGGTACATTATGCGCCGAATACTGCATGTGCTAGTCTTTTAATGCAAGACACAAGTGAAGTAGGCCTACCCAATCTGTGACAGACCAAAGCAAGATCTACTGGGATAAAATAAGAACATCACAACATTTAAAGGCCTGCAAGTCCTTTGCCAGGATGAACAACTAAGAGATCAACTATAAATAACCAAGTATATACAAGCTACAAACAAAGGCTGTTTAAAATAGGTCTTCTCACGGTGACGTTATTCCATTAATAATAGCGTAAAGTTAAATGTTCAAAAAAACAAAACACTGTTGGTGCATTGACCCCCACCCCCGCCCATCCCTGCTGTAGTTCAACCAATCAGTGGAGGAGAGGGCTGGGAACATCTGTGTGTGGTGACGTGCCAATACGCAGGCAGGGTGGCAGTCTATTTGCTGTGCACCCCTCAATTAAGCAGATGTGTACTGTAAGATAAGTACAGTGTTTCAGACCAGCCAGTTTGGGTCTTCCTGGAAGATTCACCACTCATAAAGTGACCCTGCACACTTGAATCCATTATTATTATGCTTTTATTACAATTTCTGTGTGCTTTTCATCTGTTTAGAGGGAGTATATCCCAGGAATTTGATTATATCAATTAATCCTTTGTGACCTTGTGTGGGATGTTGATTTTGTGATTTTTTTGGACCAAACATTTTTTGATAATAAATTATGCATGAGCATCACTAGTTGACACGAGGCCAGGCAAACGTAACATGCAGAGTGCTTAATTATGCCAAATAAATGAATCCTGACCCGAAAACTCAAAATTTCAGTTTTACATGAATACTTAACAAGTCAGTTGCTTTAATTGAGTCTGTGTTACGTAAGGAATAAACCACGAAGGGCTGTCCCATTATTTTCCTACTCTGCATGTTCAAGTAGGCCTTGTGTCGAAAAGACATGAGGAAACAATATTTTTCCATCCTAAATTATTTCATGCCTACATTATTTTCCATAAACTGGATTCCCCGGAGTGTTTTATTTTGCTTATACCGCAGTGATAAAACAGATATTAGTTACTTTCATCTGTAGTAAACACTATTGTTCTTTATTGACAGCTGACATTTATGTATTGTTCCGCGGCGCATATTGATTTTGCGTTGTTAAGGGAACATCCGTTCAAGAGTTGCATGTCACTGTTGTTTTTAAAGACAGAGTTGTAGTGTCTTGAATTTTTTGTATCCCCCTTGGAACATTATTGACCAATCAGGTATCACATAGTAAACAATGCCGTGGTGTAAAAGTCCAATAACTAACACGAGGTTTGTCTTGAAAACCACCGCATCCTCCAGAGTTTAACAACGTGGAGCCCGGGTCCGCGTTGCTGGCCCAGCCCTACCCAGCACTGGGGCAGAGGGCCAGCCCCTATGAGGAGGAGCGGCCTGGCTCTGACCTGAGCTCATACGCCACCCTGAAGGCTGTGGGTAAGAAGGACACGCTGCGTTTACATCATGCAGTCGGACAGTGACATCCACTACTGTGGTTGATGATGGGAAGGCTCTGTAGGGTACGACCAGTGGGCCTTAACTTCATTGTACACATTGTATTAGTTTATTTGGCTTATTCACGGGACTGATAAGGTATTAGTGCTGCACACTTTAAACATCATTTAAAAATGTGCATTGCAATCTGAAATCTGAACAAAGGTATATTCATATATTTGAAAAGCATGCTTCTAATAAGAAACAAAATCAACTATAAACCAGTTTCTTATGTATGCATTGACTTAAACCTGCACTATGCAACTTTTCTAGTGCAGCTTTTGACTTCATTAAGTATCTGGATATCTGATCTAGATATATACTGTGAGGCCTACTAATACAAGTTTCTCAAGAATGAAACACGGCCATCCATGAGTCACTCCATTCAGGGAATTTGCCTGTAATTGTTTTATTCTGGCCCACTTTTGCCGTCGGAAAAATTAAACAGCTATAACTGTAGCTACAACTCAAGCCACCAGAGGCTGCTAATGGGAAAAAACGTACTGCAGGTTTAAAAAGACAATTAACGATTATGCTTCATCATTTCCCTGTCAAGCGGAAAAGAGCAACGAGAGCCATTACACCAACCGCCACCTGTTGGAGAGGGCCACCAAGGGGAACCTCCCCATGGAGCCGGTGGACATGGAGGAACCAGAGCCCAGCAACCCCTACAGCCCCCTCAAACGCTCCTGCGCCAACACCTCTGCCCAGACCGGACACAAGGGCCGCAGCTCCAAGACCCACAGCTCATGCTCCTCCCTCGGGGCCCACTACGGCACCACCACCACCACCAGCAGCAACGTCAGCAGTCCGTCCGCCGCCCACCCAGACGTGCTGAAGGGCTGGGACGGAAGGCACTCCGGACACCGCTACGCCCACACCCAAAAGAAACCCTCGCACAGAGCGGAGAATGAGCTGCTGAACCTCCGCTACAACATGCCTCCGCAGCCCTACTTTGTCACCAACAGCAAGACCGAAGTGACCGTCTAAGGGATTCGGTTCTTTGTCCTATTAGGCAACGCTGAGGGTATAGTGGGGGGGGGGGGAGGCTTTTTGGAGGTAAAACATGGCGAAGGAAGGACGTCGGATGGCCTTTTGGGAAGGCTGTGAAGGATTTTGACATTGTTGATATGGAGTTCAGCATGGCCACCGAAGGAAATGGCTGCAGATTGATACAGACGTTTGCTTTGCCAGATGCGAAGATTTAGAAACTGGTGCGCAGAACCACACTCCTCAAAGGTCTATTTAACGCCGCAATTCTGTTAGTGTAACCCAACCAATAATCACTCAACCAAACTTCTTAAAGAAAATAAACTTTTATTCGAGTGGGGTGAATGCTCAAGCCAAGGAAGACTTTGTTTTTTCTCGAGTAAATAGGTAGACATATTATAGAGCACAAGTAAAGTGTAATGTTACTGGTTTATCAAGAGATTCTCATATTTACACTATATTGTGTTGTTTATAATAAATAACCATCATCTATTTGTATTGTTATTCAAAATTAATAAAACTTCCAGATTGAGAACAGATGGCTGGACATATCTCTTTTGAAACTTAGCAGTAGAACTACATGTATAATACAACATATTAATAACCAATACATATGATCCCTCTCTGTGTTGGGTCCGAACAACATAACACAAAAAAACATGACTGCTACACACTTAAAATGTAAACTTCTATTGACCACCGTTCTTGGACTTGAATGGACATGAATAAAAGAAAGTGGCATTCATTCCAACCACTTATCTCATTGGACACCCAATCTAATTATTTGCATTTGTATGCTCTGTGTAGAAGCGTCATTAGGACTGTGAGAATTAATAGATCTTACAATTTCACGCTCTTTAGAGAAAATACAGAAAAGAACACTTGCACTACTTAAAAAATACATTTCATTAAGAGAAGAAATGTATGACCAATCAGATTTAATTTATTTGTTATTTTAAAGAGAAAGTTATTTGAAAGTTAGCTACTGAAGAATAACGTAAAATATCCCTGTTTAATTTGGGTTGGAGCATGAAGGTATGTGTAGAGACAAACAGGCGTGCAGAACATCTGTTCCGTTGGATTAAGAGATACACATTTTATCAGGCTTAACTTGAATCCACAACGGTGCAATCCACTCTTAAATTTATTGTATGCTAATCAGAAGTGGAAGCGGCACAAACAGGAATATGGATTCTTCTTTTGCCCATGCCAGAGTTTGACAAGTCACATTTGACTATGAACACTGATGTTCACACTGAGTAGGGTTCAGTTTTCTACAAAGTTTGGAGCAAATTGCTCGACAAACTAAAAAGCCATAGGGGAAAAAAAACAAAAGAGCTTTGCATATTGAGCTAATTAGCGTAAATCCAGACTGACAGACTTCCATGCGTTCTTTGGCATACGGTACATGTACGTATTATTCCAGCGAAAACTCAACACATACTTGGAGTGCACTTCTAAATCCCTTTGATTTACCATCTCGAGAGGAAATTGGGCAAATGTATAGAGAGGAGAAGAATCAGGAGAAAAGGAACAACAAAGACTCTAAACCACAGGGGGTCGGCTCAAAATATGGCTCTAAAAAACCACAAAACCTCAAATCTCCATCACTGTGCAGGCGTACACAACCAAACCATTCAAGTACATTCCTTACATTCATATTTGGTTCTATTTATTATCCTGAAAGACTTATTATCCTATTGGTAGCCAATTCCCCTGATGCTAATTAAATACTACAAAGGAATATAGTCAGTTAATTCAGGAAAATTACTGTTTGCCAACACCCCACACAGTTGCAGAGATAAGCGCTTGGCACCTTTTTTTTTTTTGCTCATCCAAATTCAGAACCATTGGACACAAGTAGAATATAGTTTTGCGCATTTTGTTTTTTTCTGCACGTCATTGAGGTTTTTCTCAGCCAAACGAATGCATGCATATGACGTTCATGTCTCTGGTGACTCTCCAAAACGTCCTATATCCGAGAGGGAGCTTGATTCATGGCCTGGATATGGTAAGAGGCTTGTGTTGACCGTTGTATGCTCGACTTAATCAATTCTATTGAAGATACCGATACCAAAATACGAATGAATATTCCTGTACCTTATTAGTACACTATTTTGTCACATGGTGTTGCAAATGAACATGTGTTCACATATATTCTATATATATATATATATATATATATATATATATAGATACAGTACAGATACAGTATTGCTTGTTATATACTGTATAGCCTAGCGGCATTGGTTGATATAAGTTTATATATATATATATATATATATATATATATATATATAAACTTATATCAACCAATGCCGCTAGGCTATACAGTATATAACAAGCAATACTGTGAAGCATGGGGATGCTACTATGGACAGCTGTTCCTGAATACCAGACAGAACTTTCTCCAGTTTACCGCAGTACATGCAGATAATTACTGCATGATTACATCATTAATAATGTATCAAAATGTTGTCAAAAATAGAAACTGATTTCCTCTACTCTAACTATGCAAAGCCTACCGTATATCCTGTTGATGTAATGCCCATGTACACACTATGAGTTGACCTTTGCTGGTTTATCAAATAAGTCCTCATAGCACAGATTGATCCGTAGACTTCTAGAATCGTCTCTTTTGTCACTCTTAGAGCCACTGTCTCTGTGCAGCACTATTCAGCCCTGGCTTATCTCCCTAAGTGTAGGAGTGCATCGATTGGCTAGATCTCCAGCCAGCCAAGTGCTAATCACGAGTGGACTCCAGAGGCGCCTCCAAGGGTCTGTGGTGTCTGGACAAGTGAACTGTGTGTTTGCTATTTAAGGACAAGGGTAGAAGACACACTCAAGGGTGGGAGGAGGCATGCAACAAAAAAAAAGCCAAACAGGGCGGCTTAGCTTAGTTTGTGCCTTTGCTTGAGTACATTGTGTTCTTTGCAATTGTTTAAGCGCGGCGCTCGTATTGCTTTGCTTGTTCATGCCCCTTTTCCACCGACAGTACCAGCTCAACTCGCCTCGCCTCGCCTCGACTTGGCCCGCCTTTTTTTGCGTTTCCATCGCCAAAAAAAGTACCT
Organism: Micromesistius poutassou; assembly: GCF_964030765.1. Taxonomy (NCBI): domain Eukaryota; kingdom Metazoa; phylum Chordata; class Actinopteri; order Gadiformes; family Gadidae; genus Micromesistius; species Micromesistius poutassou. The sequence goes on along the minus strand of NC_140271.1, from coordinate 3,736,346 downwards.
GGTACCTGGTACTTTTTAGTCTACCGATCATGGCTCACGATCACACACACACACACACACACACACACACGCACGCACACAGACACACACACACCCACACACACTCACACATTTTTGTTTGGACTGCAGTTCACTACTCAAGTGTAGTGAAACATACGTGCCTCATGATTAACTGGAGTTTGAGAGGAGTTCTTTGTATCAGCAATTATATTCTGAACACAATGTCACCAAGTACTTTTGTTCAACTCTGTACATTTTCCGGGCACCTGTAATTGACAATTTCTCCACACATTTCCATGTGGACAAACTTGCCAGCTTGTGTGAACCATGTGGATATATCAGATGGATGTTGATTCTCATTTTGTCTTTTGTTTCCTTGGAGCATTTGCACTGCGAATGACCTTAAAGCTTGTTTACAAAAGCCTTGTTTAGACACCTTGTATTCCTTAGTTGTTTTCCTTTATTCTCCCTTCTTCATCGAGCCTCTGAAAGCATTGTGGCTCACTTCAAAATCTCAAGAGACGGAAGATTTTAATTAGCAAACGATATTTTCCTCTCACTGTAGTCGCTCCCACTGGAAATTAAAATCAGCAACACAATAACCTAGTTCAGTCAAACAGAAGGACGTATCTGCGACCTGAGCTGTTGAAAACTCTCTGAAAACTCAAAACACTTCACACTCCATAGAAGTTGTTTGAAAATAGAATTTTCCAATTACAAAAAAAAAATTACAAAGTCCATCAGTCAACTTCAACACAACTATGTCTTTCTAAGCACACTCGTAGTGTAGTACAGTGTAGTGTAGTGTAGTGCAGTGTGTGTAGTCGTGTGCTGGTTTACTCAGCAACTACTGACTTCTCAATGGGAGGTAACATAATGGCTGTCATTTAGGCAAAATATGATATGTCATCAGTAGGTGTTTCTTACTTTTAACAAGTTAGTCTGATACTCCTCAAAACTCCCTCCCACTCACCCGCCCCTCTCCTCCCTCCCTCTTGCTCCCTCCCTCCCTCCCTCCCTCTTGCTCTCTCCCTCCCTCCCTCCCTCTTGCTCCCTGCCTCCCTCCCTCTCTCCCTCCCTCCTTCCCTCCCTCTTGCTCCCTGCCTCCCTCCCTCTCTCCCTCCCTCCCTCCCTCCCTGCCTCCTTCCCTCTTGCTCCCTCCCTCCCTCTCTCTCCCTCTTTCCTTCCTCTTCAGGGCAGGCAAAAGGCAACACAATATTTTGGTGAAATGTTTGTTTTAAAACCGTAATTCTATCAACATTGTATTTTTATTAAAGTTGGAAAGTGACATATTCTATGTCTAACTACCAATCCGTCTAATAAAGAGGTTATGTAGACAATATTCACAAAGAAACCGGAAAAAACTTTAATGTTCACTACAAAAGGCCCAAATACACGTGGGATTTTGTCGACACTGTTGAATTATATGTTATAGGTGATTATGTCACCACAAAAGTTACACAACTTGTACTACAATCCTTGGGCAAAGTTGAATACTGTAAACCAAACAGGCTGTGTTTTTGTCTCCTTTGATGATATAAAGACAGGACAACAACAACCCAAAGTAAACGATCAAACCCTCCATATTTAAATCTCCTGACTCAAGAGTGTCATTCTTATAATTTTATTGTGCTTAGCGCTTTATAGTTTATTTTGGTCTCTGTATCGCTCAAGAAGGAGCTTGGGTACAGCTCAGATCTCTGGGTTTGTTTCTTTCCCTGACTCTGCTAGTGAGGAGATGATACGATCGCCTTTCACTGAGATCAGACAAACGGAGAGAGAGAGAGAGCTCCGCTGGGACTTCCAGCTTAAAGGCTCATCTCTCACACCCTCTCCTTCCACTGTGTGTGTGTGTGGTGTGTTGTGTGTGTATGCATATCTGTGTGTGTGTGTGTGTGTGTGTGTGTGTCTAAGAGAGAGGACAAGATAGATACAGAGAGCGAAGAAGAGATTGTCTTTGTGTGTGTGTGTGTGTGTGTGTGTGTGTGTGTGTGTGTGTGTATATATGTGTTTGTGTGTGTGTGTGTGTGTGTGTGTGTGTGTATGTGTGTGTGGGGGGGTTGGGGGTAAGAGAGCGGACAGGAGCGATACAGGGAGAAGATAAACAATTGTCTTTGTGTGTGCGTGTGTAATATTTTTGTATGACAGTGGAAAGGAGTTTACCGTCAATGTCATGATGACTTAGCTCCCAGAGATCAGAAACTCATATATGTCATCTGGTCATTTCAAAGCAAATTAAACATCAGCCAATCAATCTGAAGTTAGTGGGCAGTACTAAAGATCTATCAGCAGTTTCCAAACTTGGCTGTGAAATTACCAAAGAGGACTTATTGTTGGATTTAAATATAACCCTTTCGCTAATTAACTATACGCAGTGCTATAATTCTGATGGTTGGATTGGGCTTAATTGGCTCGTTAGGGTTTTTAGATCTCAGCTGGTGCAACACTGGGATATGCTCAGTCCAAAGCTTTTGGACCGAGCATATGTACAATACTATTGTATACTGGAGGGTAACCTCCAATGAATGAAACAAACCTGGAATACCTTTTTGAATAAATATTGTATCGTACAGTTGTCATCAAAGATCATGACATGCCAGGCGAGTTACTTTGGTTAAAAGACAAAATGATTCAAGGACCAGACAGTGAACGTGTGGGAATTCCAAATTCCGTTGTGCCAAAAATCCCTTTCAGAGATCCATTGTGATTTCTAAGAAATGTGTTCACACTCTTTCTTTGGAACGTGCTCAACAGCATGTGGTGCAGTCCATTGCTTTTGTCCAAACAGCAGCTGTCAGTTTAATAAAATAGAGTATATTGTTGTTCAATCAACACTGTCATTTCTAGCAGGCTTTGTGTGTGCTTGTGTGTACATATGTGTGTGTTTGTGTGTGTGTGTGTGTGTGTGTGTTTTGCATATGCATATTTATTTATGTGTGGGAGAGAGGGCAAACGTGGGGCAGACTGGAGCTGATCAAATTTGGATTGGACACAAAATCAGTTTGAGTGTGTGTGTGTGTGTGTGTGTGTGTGTGTGTGTGTGTGTGTGTGTGTGTGTGTGTGTGTGTGTGTGTGTGTGTGTGTGGGTGCGTGTGCCCCCCGGCTATTTTCTGCGGTCGCCTGTGAAGGATGCTCACACTTCCAAAAGCAAAAACACAAACAGTTATCAGCATCCAGCTCGAATATGATGAGCTCTGTTTGATGTCAGAATTATGGCTATGATAAAATATCTATGTTCTTGTAAAAACCTTTTTATGTATTTTCCAAGAAGGATGGATTGGGGGCTCACTTGATTTGTTGCAATGTTTTTTATAATCTGATGACTTCTAACATAATACTTCTAATATAATCAAGAACATCAAACACTGTTCTACAAACTCAACAAGCGACCACCAGCCACATTCTGACGCTCAGCCTAAAGTTTCCTTATTTTTCATACACTACTAGACTTTGCAAATGAATAGATTATACATTAATTTTGAATACATTTTATGGTTATAAATATCTTTTGTTTAAATTGTTGTACAGTTAAACAAATCTGGACCTTTAGTAGGCTAGTACCTATCAGTGTTACTGATATTCATTGTTATTGACCAATGTAGGACACAGTTATACAATGCAGTTAAACAGTTATGTGCCAAGCCAACCAATGCACAACATCCTCGTGACACGATGCAGACCATAATATTCCGTCGGATGGCCTTGTCCGAGCTCAGCCGGCTGAACGTCACATTCATTTCATGGACCGCGGACCCATTCACCAGACATCTCTGAGCGAGTCCTTGGGCCGGTAAGAACTCCACCTTGTCAAAGCTGCAGAACACT
>NC_140271.1:3645021-3727521 GCF_964030765.1 Micromesistius poutassou | reverse complement strand
TGATTATGAACACTAAAGAGGCCCAGCTTGGCTTGCTCGTATTTTGAGGTGTACAGCTATACTGCATTATTTTTTGCGAAGTCATTCTCATAGTTGTGTTTACCTTGCGCAGTTCCATATATGTGTTGCAAGGTACAAGGTGCATTGCAATTTATCTACATACTATTTGTCAAATAGCTTTGTATGCTATTACTGTGTGATTGTAGTTGCACTTTTTTATATACTTGAATGCAGCTTTAACGTGACGATCCAAATGTATTTCAATGCAGATATGCTCTCTAAAATAGGTGACTCAAAATGTAACATTAATAATGTTTGGGTGTTCAATTCACTGAGAAAAAAATCGACCGTAGTTTTATAGACAGTAATGGGTTAATCCAATACTCAGTGGGTCTGGCCAAAAAAAAAGTTCTGGCTGGCTGGATTTTTTCCTTTCTGCATAAAAACATTTGCCCAACGGTCGGCTGTTCAGTATTTTTCTGCTCATCTACCCTAATTCATGATCACTGCATTTTAAGGTAGGAGTGAATGACTCAATATGTTTAAAAATAGTGGGATCTCATTGCAAGGGTTCACAATGTTTTTTCTTCAATTCTATCCCCAGCTGGTATGCAATCTACTGTGCTCTTGGTGGTGTGGGTGCTGGGCACATCTCTGGTGTCTCCAGAGCCTGACCCAGGAGCCGAGAAGCTGACAGAGGAGCCCATTCCCTGCTCCAAGGGCTGCACCTGTCTGCACGATGACTACAGCCTGGAGCTCAACATGTACTGCAGTTCCCGGAACCTCACTCAGGTCCCGGGCAACATGCCCGTGTCGGCGTTCTCCCTCTGGCTCGATGGCAACCTGTTCTCCACCCTTGCAGCGGGCTCCTTCAGTCACCTCTCCAACCTGGAGTTTTTGAATCTCCAGAACGGCCAGCTGGTCACGCTTGACCCTCAGGTGTTCCGGGGGCTGAGGTCGCTGGCTCACATTCACCTGGAACGCAACCGTCTCAGGACATTACCCGGCACCATCTTCCAGAACACCCCCAACCTGGCCTCGCTCAGTCTCCACAACAACCAGCTGTCACGTGTCGAGGAGCGCTTGTTTGCCGGCTTGTCCCAAATGTGGCTCCTCAACCTGGGCTGGAACTCCATCGCGGCGCTGCCCGAGGCTGTGTTCCAGGAGCTGCACGGGCTGAGGGAACTGGTGCTGACCGGGAACAGGCTGGCCTACATACAGCCACAGCTCTTCCAAAGTCTCACTGAGCTAAAAGAGTTGGACCTCACCGGGAATTTCCTCAAGGTCATCAAGGCCAACGTGTTCACCAAACTTTCCAAACTACAAAAGCTCTACCTGGCCCAGAACCAGATTGTCACGGTGGTGCCGAGAGCCTTTGTGGGGATGAAGTCCCTCCGATGGTTGGATCTCACCAACAACAGACTCACGGCCATCCACGATGACACGTTCTCGGGGCTCTACAGTCTCCACGTCCTGCGCATTGCCAACAACTCCCTGGCAGGGATCAGGCCCAGGACCTTCCGCGACCTGCAGTACCTGGAAGAGCTCCGCCTCAGCCACAACCGAATCCGCGTCCTAGGGGACAGGATCTTCGAGGGCCTCAACCACCTGGAGGTCCTGGAGCTCGAGAACAACCAGGTGCAGGAGGGGCAAGCCAACGCTTTCAGCGGCCTCAACCATGTGGCTGTCATCAACCTGTCTGGGAGCTGTTTCCAAAGTCTGCCCGACCAAATGTTCAAAGGCCTGCCGAAGCTTCACAGCCTCCACCTGGACAGAGGCTGTCTGTCAAGGGTCACGACCCAGTCTTTCACCGGGCTCTCTGGGCTGCGACGTCTGTTTTTGCAGCACAACAACATATCTACAGTCGAACGCCATGGCTTTGCGGACCTCGTGGGGCTGCTGGGGCTAGACATCAGTTTCAATAAGCTGGAGACGCTCATGAGCCACGCATTCTTTGGCCTCAAGAATCTGGAGTATCTGCTGTTGTCCAATAACATTTTCAGGCACATTTTGCAAGATGGCACGAAGCAGCTTCTGCCCAAGGTGCGGTACCTGGACCTGAGAAACAATGCTCTGACTGCCATGGTTCCCGATTTCCCGGAGAACATGGAGAAACTATTGCTGTCGGGGAACCAGTGGAAATGTGACTGCAATGCTCTTCCACTGCGAAACTACAGTCTGAGGAGCCCGTTGGTTGTCCCTCGGCAGGTGGAGACCCACGCAGAAGGAGAGGAGCCAGACCGAACGGTCACCATCTACAACAGCATCACATGCAGCAGCCCACCCAATGTGCTTGGCCAGGACCTGAGGGATATCGCTGATGAACTGTTTGTCCACTGTTAAACACACAGGAAAAAGACAATCTAACAAGAAGTCAAAGAATATAACGGTTGATTATTGCTTTGAAGGTAAGTTGTTGTTGGGTTAGTGTGTGTTTGCTAGTTTGAATACCAGAGATTTGTTTGATTTAATTCAAGTAGCTATATGGGGCTAACGTCTTGTATCAGCAATATGACTCCATGTCAAGATCACAAACTCTAGAATGGTCCACATGTTGGTAGCCTGTGACAAAAGAGCATTGATGTGTCAACAAAATTTTCGTCTGTTAAAATTAATTTTGGCTAAATTCAATTAAAGTTTTTAAATGACTGCATTTACAAAAAGTATGTTTTTATTTTATTGGGTGAATTAAGGGCGATTGGGACAGTTTTAGTATTATCACCTTTTGTAAGCATTCTTGCCATTAATCCAAAAGATTAGCATGACACATAATACATTTCTGTGACTCTCAGGATGCGACCTAATCATATTATAAGATAATAAGGTTCTATCATATCCCTAGGATGTGTAGCCTACTCTTTTTTTTACAACCTGGTTCAAAAACAAATACATTTTATTTTTGGATGATGATGGGGACAGCAAGTTTAATTGATTGGGTCAGCATATTTTATCATTGATTCAGCATCGCACATGCCAGGCACGCACATGCCAGGCACGTAACCTTGTGAGGCAAATGGACTCCCCAGAATGCAACCCTGTGAGAATCAATAACGCCAGGCAACTTTTGTGTATTTTGTTCGAGCTCCCAGTGGTTCAGACCAATCGGCATCCTTTGAGGAACACTGATCTACGTGAAACATGATAAGACAGATGGTTCATCCAATGACCTGCCAAGTATCTGTGTGCCTGCCCGTATCCAAACTGTTTTCAAGGATGACATCCCTGATGGTTCTGTGTAAGAAGCCATCTGGCGCGTCAGGTTACCAGGCCCAGACTATAAGCCTTAACCTGGGCGTGTTCCACCCCTCCAAGGTCTCCCTGTACTTTTCAACGGCACCCTTCATCCTTTCTTCATTCCGCTATTGTATTTTTTTCATGCTGTTTGGTTCTCTCCCTTTTCCTGTCTCCCTGACTCTCTATCTGTATCATTGGTGCCGGGGCTGTACTGGACTTATCCACTGGGACCGGCGGTCGATGGCCAGTACACCACTGATTGGTGCCCTTCCACTCTGCAATGGATTAATCAGGGTTAGTGAGGAGGGGATTTAGAGGTCTAGCCTTAACTAAGTGCGAGGTTGGTCTGGGAGAGTGTGTTAAACTTAAGATGGTGTCCCAAAACACTGCTCAAATCAAAACAACCCACTCGGAAACAGTTGTAAAGACATTGTTATGAGGTAGTGCGCATAAGAATGCCACACTGGCAGAGATGGAGGCAGTTAATCATCGGCAACTTAGAAAAATAGAACGTCTGTCGAAGAGATTACTACAGGCCTAAATTTCTGCCAGGTGACATTTTGATTTCTGCAGCTTCATGATTTTACCGTTTTTAGCTAACGGTCGCTACAAATGATAAGTTAGTTTTACTTTTTCCATTTTCACTGTTAATATTTTGCTATATATTATATTATATATTTTGCTTCTGTCAAATCAGCTTCTACCTTTAAGCATCTGGAGCATAACCTATATATAACTACATTTCTAGTTAACTTATGACTGCATTACAAAATAGTAACATATACACAATTTATAACCCTAACCCTACACATAAAACATACAAGGGTTATCTATTATACAAAACCTTTAAAAACTGCCCCAATCGACAAAAAACATAAGACAATATGAAAATGACTAAACAATTATCAAAACTGTTATTGATTTTGTTACACTATAGGTCATTATATGTTACACTATAGGCCTATCATATTCATGGTTCCATCAAAGGTTTGGGAAATGTATTTGCTATGACACTTGCAGGGCTACCAAGTTTCACGAAAGGTTTATACAAAGGGATATAAACTTCTTCCTCAGTAAAGTCTTAAAGAACAGTGGGCCCCATTAATAGGGCATGGGGTTAAGGATTGATTCAAATCAGCCCCTTTTTCAGCAACAGTGTGTGTGTTTGTGTGTGTGTGTGTGTGGTGAACTTGGTTGACCACTAACTTTTAAAAGTACACATAACTAAGTTATGTGGAGCAGGCGGCTGTTCCACGGTGGCTGCTCCACTAAAAGCCGCTAAAAGCTTTCTGCTTTTTCTCTTTTTCTACTGTTTCCTGCACTGCCTCCTCCACTGTTTCCTTAACTGTCTCATCCACTGTTTCCTTAACCTCCTCCATTGACTTTTTCACTACCTTTTCCACTGCCTCCACCACTGTCTCCTCCACTACCTCCTCCACTACCTCCTCCACTGTCTCCTCGACTGTCTTCTCCACTACCTCCTCCACTACCTCCTCCACTGTCTCCTCGACTGTCTTCTCCACTACCTCCTCCACCACCTTCTCCACTGTCTCCTCCACTGTCTTCTCCACTACCTCCTCCACCACCTTCTCCACTGCCTCCTCCACTACCTCCTCCACTGTCTCCTCGACTGTCTTCTCCACTGCCTCCTCCACCACCTTCTCCACTGTCTCCTCCACTGTCTTCTCCACTACCTCCTCCACTACCTCCTCCACTGTCTTCTCCACTACCTCCTCCACTGTCTCATCTGACCCTCCTAATCCCTTCACTGTCCAATCAATCTCCATCGCTCGAAAATCCCAGCTAGTCCAATCGCTGGAAACACCTGCCAGTCTGATCGCTCTAAAACCCCAGATCGCTATTTTTTTAAATTAATAAATGTTTTTAATGTAAAGCTAAAACGGTTAAATTTGATGTTTAACAGTTTTTGTTCCATACAGTATTGGCATTTATGACTATATGTCTTACTAACAGGTAAAGATATTTTTCTAATCCAGAACTAATGTACTTGTTAAGCAAGTCGTCGAGAGCTTATGGGGACATTTTTTTGGAAAATATAACATGTTCAAATGTTGAGTAGAAAGACATAAAAAACCCGCTGCTGCGATAGAAAATACAATTCCCTCTTCAATCACATCGTTATTTCCCAAGTCCACAAATATCATTTTGACAACCCATAATCAACGGTAGCTCATACTTTTCATTCACCAATGATTGGGATTTATATTATTATAAGGAGTTCTGCACAAATGTAGGTTGAATCATTGGGACAAATAAATTGAGACAAGACGACAATTCCAATATAAAAAAGATGAATAAAAGTCCCTGTTTCAACTCATCCCAATCACCCTGAATTAACCAAAAGACGAAAAGATAAAAATATTTTAGGGTGTCCTATCAAAAAGTATTCAAATTTTCTCTAAACACAATCATTTAGGTACAGATATGTCGTTTGCATAAATGAGTATTTGTGTACACTGTTAGTAATATTAATAATAATAATAATAATAATAATAATAATAATAATAATAATAATACGTTTATTTTATATAGCGCCTTTCTCACACTCTCTCTCGCTTTACAGTGTCATGAGCACACACAAAACAAGACAGCACAACAACACAAATAAAGATAAAATAAAAATAAATAATCTACACAGAAGGTCTTTGCAGTGGTGGTGGTGGTGGTGGTAGAAGAGCCGAGCTGTTACTAATGGTTTCGACAATGGCCCCAGCGTTGCCACGGAGAGTTGCCATGGCAACACATGATACAACTTCCTTGCGCAGCGTTCAGACCAGTGAACTCCCATCACATAAACAAGTAGGCTAAAGTTAGTTAGGATGCGCCTCCCCCCCTCGTAGAATAAAGGCTTCTCTGCACGATGGCCGCGATGGATCAGTCGTCTTATTGGAACGACTTTTTTGAAACTCTTCAATCAGATATTCCGTCCATTGACTCGGATTCCTCCTCAATAACAGTTAAGTAAATGATTGTACATCGAGATAGGTTCGTTTGGGTCAAGCTAACTTTAGACAGAGGTATTTAAGCTATCTATTCATTTTCTTTGAACGATCTTCCATCTCCAGTCCGAAAATGAAGATGTGACGATATTTCGTCCACCGACCTCACTTCCTCCGATAGAAGACATGTTGTTGGATGAGGTCAGTTTATTATACAACTGTGTGTCATGAAAATAAAGTACCATTTCTTTAAATGTATTTTAATTGGTGTGTGTGTGTGTGTGTGTGTGTGTGTGTGTGTGTGTGTGTGTGTGTGTGTGTGTGTGTGTGTGTGTGTGTGTGTGTGTGTGTGTGCGTACACGTGTGTGTGCGCGTCTGTGTGTGTGTGTGTGTCTTTATAAGGAGTTGTCATATCCTGCACAGATGGTCTGCTCAGCGGAATCTTTGTACGACAGAGCAGAAAGTATTTCTGAAGTTCAGCAGGTCACCACTGGTCTGTCCACGGACGCCGAGGTGAGTACTGAGTTATTGGGTTAGCGTGTTATCAGCCTTACTGGCACTCACATGCATTTATTATAATGGCATCGCTTTTTTTGCACAGGCTAAATGTTTTTGTTGTAGGCCTACTCAACTCCACTCTTCTACTCAACTCAAAACTTTTGTTCTCTACTCCAGAACAAGATACTGGAGTTAAACTCCAATGTGAAGCCCAAATCAAAACAGAAGAAAGACGACAACTGTGCTCCAATCCTCTCATTTTCAGTAGGCCTGTGTGTTAATATTTGAAACACATCTGATATAATTATACTATGATATAATCGATCATATCTTTTATGTTTACATAAAGGGCATCTTTTTATTTGTCAGTTGCTCGACGGTTGGGACTTGGACAGCATCCTCCGAACCCTCAAGCAGAACGGACCAGCTTCCAGGGAACACGAGTTTCCCCGTGTCATACAAACACTCGGAGGTAGCGTTACAACCCTGATAGACCCTGTGTTTGGCCCTGTCGGAGGACCAAACACATCAAGCTAAGTTTACAATACAGTCCAAATCCATTGTTCTGCTTCCCGTACAGAGGCGAACATCCAAAGCCCCGGGGAGAGTATCATGGAGAGGCTGGTCTCCATCTCCAAGCAGCAACAACAGTCGTCCCGGCTGACATCAGAACCGGCCACGCCCGAACCCGAGCCTATCCAAAGTGCAGCTCATCCCAGGTGCAGGATACCACATTGAGTTCAATACAGTCTAATGATAGCACAACACTCATCCGTTAAAAAAAGGCCAGGTCTAAAATGTCGTGCTTTTTTTGTGTTACACAGCGAGAGCGCTGCAAAGAGGGATGCAGATGCAATGGCAGCGGTGGAGATGAGTCGGCAGGAGTGTCGTCCCACTGTGTACATCGATCTGCGTCACCACCTCACCCCTCCAGGTAAGGTCGGCGTAACTCAGGAGGTAGAGTGGGTTGACTTGCACCTGGAAGGTTGCTAGTTAGATCCCCGGCACGAGTGTCGATGTGTCCCTGAGCAAGACACCTAACCCTAACTGCTCCTGACGAGCTGGCTGTCACCTTGCATGATTGACTCCGCCGTCGGTGTGTGAATGTGTGTATTAACCGTTGGAAGTCGGTTTGGATAAAAGCGTCTGCTAAATTCCCTTCAATGTAAAATGTAGGTAAAAACTCCGGAACGTGCCGGGAGGTTTTGGTAGAATGCAAGACGGTGGCTAAACATGGCCGTCGCCAGGGAGAGCCACCGGAGACGAGAGTCGGGCAGGGAGGGCAACGAGACGGATCAAGGGCGAAGACCGGGTAGGTTTGGTTTCTTTTCATGTGGGACGGTAAACACAGCCCTCTGTGGCGTTCGCCTTCGAGTCCCGTGATCTGTGCTTTGCTTCTTTCAGGGGAGAGAGCGGCAAGAGCATGCTGCTTCGGAAAATCAGGGAGCACAACGACAATAATAAACGTGGTAAAGATGAACTGAACGAGCCGAGCTTGAAGTTAGAAAACGACACGAAAGAATTGACAGAAAAGACCTCGGAACCTGTGGATCCAACACGGAGGCCGGAGTCCCTGGTTTCACACGCAGAAGAGGAACCTCCTTCGGGACAGAGAGGGGCCAAAGAGTCTAAAACAACAGGGATTTCTACCACAACTTCTACGACTCACACGAGCAAACCAAAGAATCTGCAAAGGTATGAGAGATGGGGTCAAACCTATACAACTGGTTTTAAACTCAAGATGACGACATGCAAGTGTATGAATGCATTACCCTTTACATACGACTCCAAACCGAGTGCTTACAATAACCGCTGTGTTGAACTTTGTAGTGTGGAGAGAAGCCAGCCCTGCACTGCCAAGTCACCCTCCCATCAATGTGCCAGAAACAAAGGTAACAGAACAGTAAACAAACATCCTAGAACAAGCTGTTTTCTTCCCCCCACCGGCTAAAGTGGGGCAGGATTGCGATAGTGTAGTGTGGCTAGAAAGGTTTTAGGTTCCATCCCAAGATGCCTAACCCCTATCCCGACCTATATCGCAATTCACAGTGAGCCACTTTGGATAAAGAAGTGGGATAAAACACAAAATAGTCAAATGGAATAGTAAAATAGTGAATGGTTATTTCAATTGAAAAGTGATAAATTAATCCTCCCACATCCCTTCTCCAGCCGACGTGTTCTTGCTAGTGTCCCCGGCCGTTGCTCCATGCTGCTGGGGCCTGGTGCTCTCCGAGTGTGCCCAGAGAGGCTTCACTCTGAGTGGGACGCAGCGGCTGCAGCTTCTTCCCAAGGCAGCCAAAGCCTTTGGACTCACCAGCAGCCAGGTAAGAAACGTCGATACAATCTTGAACGGAAGTGAGGGGGATCAGGGTAGTGTGTTTCGACTGCCACTAGCCTGAAGGTGGGTGGTCCCTTATCCCCAATGTACACAGGCTAACCTGTGCACAGCCTAATCCTCTTGGCAAGATGCCTAACTCCCCTCCCCTCTGAATTCACGGTGAGAAAGCAGCTTGAAAGCAGCATCTCCCAAAGGACTGAACAGTACGTCCAGTTTCAGAAGCTTTAATAGGGTTCTTCTTCAGAGGACTCAAGAGATGGTACTGTAAAAAGTTGAAAATTACGTAAATTAACCGTAACCTAGGCTTTGTTTTACCACGTCCCGCATGAGAAACACGGTGGCAGTTTCAAACACAAGTCCTTTCACGATGAATTCCTTAACAATTCCCCAAAATCCATTAACACCAATATAACAAACATTCCAATGCTCCTATGATCCTTAAATGGCAGCCGTTAGTGCGATGTGATGTCTGGATATAGGTAGTGTGGACCAGCACATGCTTTAACTTGGTCCGTCTTGATTCTCTCCCCAGGTACTTTTATTTTGTAAATCTCCCATCACCGCACCCCCGGGTGGGAAGAAAACAGCACTCTCTTCTCACTGTTTGGTGTTGCTGCTGAAGAGAGAGAACACCACGCACCACTGTGTGGGTCTACCAGAAGGTATTAAAATCCATTACTGATACATATCTTACAGTAGCCTGGAAATCCAGACCCACATCTCGAAAGCTGTAGGGTCTGGCAACGAGTAATAAAAACGGCCCAACTCGAGGGGCGGCACCAAGCATGCATTTGAAAATATCACTGCACGCCATTGGATAACACTAGGACCAATCAGAAGAATACAAGGGGTGACGTGTCCAGACCAGCGGAGCTAACCAATAGATAAGACTCTTGACATTAGGGATGTCACGAGAACCGATACTTCGGTACCAAGTCGATACCAAAATTTAAAAAACGTGACGGTACTCGTTTTTCTTAGTACCGAGGATGCAATTCCTCTGGACGTCACGTGGGCAGCATATACACCTACACGGGAACATGGAAGACGGCAGCTGCAGCGAGTGCGACGGCTCCGCCTCGACTCGTCGATAAAAAGAATAACAAGAGTCGCGTCTGGAAGTACTTTGCGTTTGGAACGCTGCGCCGCGCGATTGTTTCAGATGGGACCCGTTTCAATGTTGCGCTTCTAAACACGCATGGTACGACTGCGTTCGGCATCACTTACTTGGTGTTGTTTTGATTGAAGATCGGCAGGTTGTAGTAGGTGCGGCGGTGAACGTGTGCGCGCGTGTGCGTGTGTGTTGCGAGCGTATGCAATTTCAAAGTAAACAAACCAACTCAAAGCCGATGCATGCATCCAAAATTATTCGTTCAAAACCAAATAAACAAATCAAAAACAGCGGTGCTTATTCGCTTCAAATACTTTTTCTTTTCAAAACTTGGTTAATTAATACGGCGCGGTACCGAGCAGTTGAAAACAATGTTGGCGTCTCCTGTGGCTGCCTTGCGCACCTGCGTTATATTACTTAATATTAGGTTGGAAGTTATGTTTTAAACCCCGCTATGCACGCAAGTGTAAACGCCAGCCGCATAGCTGCATGACTGCCTGCTTTCAGCACGTATTATTTTTTTAAAATTATTATTACTTGAACGCTACATGCCACTGTTCTTTTTTTGTAATGTTAATAGTGGTTTAGTTTTATTCATTACTTGAAGGCTACATGCCAGTGCCACTGTTTTTTGGAATGTTTAAATGTTTTTAATAAATAAAGTACATGGGATTTATTGTTTTGTTTTTGACCGTGGTATCGAATTGGGTATCGAGAATCGTGGAATTTCACTGGTATTGGTATCGACTACTAAATTTCTGGTATCGTGACATCCCTACTTGACATATCCGGTCGGTAAAACAGCAACGCTTTTGGCCCGCCTATATCAGATACGCCGATGTGATTGGTTAATGTTCTGGGCCAGGGGAATCGGGGAGTGAGTATATTGCTCGTTCCCAGAGTGACTCGCTGAGCAAATTCAAATTGTGCTCTCGCGAGAACTCTGGACCCTGAACACTGGGTTTCCAGGGTAATCTCACTGTGGTGCATACACAAATCTCTCTTAAAAAACACTTCTGATATTGACTAATAAAACTAGGGAGTTTGTTGTGGAGACTGTTCAACATATAATGAATTCCTTATGTCTAGGGACAGGAAAACGGAATGCGCTGTGTAGGATAATATCATATTGTCTGCTTGTTGTTTTTCTTTCCAGCACTGATGAAGGAGTTTGAAGCTCAAGGCCTTCTGGGTGTCATCGGCTCTGGACTGAATGGAGGCCACGCGGTGGATCCCAGGAGCTGCTTTCATGTCTCACCCTACACAGACCACCTGCGCAACACCTTAGTTAAGCTCTTTGAATGCCCCCCTCTTTGATTGAACGATTGATCGTCATTGAGTCTTTATAAGAGAATTGTGATCGATTTTTTTCCACAGAAATTGATTGTGAAATCTTTTTTGAGTAGGTGTGTTGCATTGTATTCATGTTCAATGTTCTTCTCCTGCAGGTCGGTGTAAACGCGGAGAACCTACAGCACCTGACGGGGTCCTGTCCCGTATGAAGGGTCCATCTGACCCTAAGGACGGGGAGGTGGTGATCCTGAGCCTGTGTGGTCACGACCTGCGCCCAGGACTGGCTCTCCTGCACCGACTCCTCCTGAGAGGAGGTCCAGGCGGTAGGTTGGAGAACGCGGCGAGTTGGGGGGTGTTTGGGGGGAGTTTCTGGTGGTGCTCAAAGAAGGAACCACCAAATTAGAACACCACCACACTATTCTGATCGGCGTTACCCTCCAGATAGCCTGTATCGTTTGTTTCTTTTTTTTAATCAAATATAAAAACGATAGCTAAATCATACTTATTTCAATTTTTATCATAGATAGCGATTATTTCATGCATTAAAATACTACTACTTAGCAATGTTTTGGACTGTCTCTGTCTTGTATGTATTTATTTCATGTAAATTTAACCTGCCCTGTCAAAGACGAATTTCTGTCACTTGTGACAGACAATAAAGTTCTTCTTATCCTATCTTAATAAATAGGACATTCTGATTTATCGCTGTGAGCAGATGATGGAGGTGGAGGAGGTGCTGCTGTTGAAGGTGATAAAGGCGGTGGTGGCGGTGGTGGCGGTGGTGGCGGTGGCGGTGGCGGTGGAGGTGGAGGTTTGGAGCTGCTGGACCTGACGTGGCTGCCTGTGCTGAGCGGGAGGCAGGCCCGGGAGCTCAGCCCCTACGAGGTGGGGGAGCGGGGCTGGCTGGGCAGCCTGGACGCCCTGGCTTCCGCCCCGGCCCTGGTGTGCGCCCTGCGCGGGGTGGATGCCCTCACGGCGCTGCGTACCCTCCTGCATCACCACGCCGGCGGTGGCTGCGATGGAGACCCGGGGCGACTGAGCGTACTAATGTCCCCCACCCCTGAACTGGCCCTCAGACAGGCCCTCCTCTTCTTCCCTCTCCTACCGTCCCCCTAGCTGGGCTTGTGTCCAACGGCTCCACGACGTGTTCCTGAGATGTTGTTGGGTCTCATTGGGTTGCTGGAGCCGGATTGTGTCATTTTTGTTTGTAATCGATGATTTTCGCATTTATCTTTCTTTAATAAAGCATATTGTTCACACTTTGAAGGATTCTGATTTGGTGTGTTTATTACTGGAACGTATTTGTGTTTTGATGGTAAGAAATAACACTTCATAATATCAATCTTATCTTGAGCGGTTCAAACAGCAATGTGAATTAGTACCGGTAGTACGCTCAATTAGTACGGAAAAGAAACAAGGGGAAGAGAACACTGGGTTTTTACAGTTCTTCAGAGTATGGGTATTAAAGGGAAAGTTGTGCAGGCTTGAAGGCAACCATAACATTCCTTTGTATTGTCAATCATAGGGTGAAGGTTGTTTACATAAACTAACACTGACATTCGTGATTCAAACATAACATAAATGTACCTTATGTCTACTAACATCTTGCATATTGCACTGTATTTATTGTAGAGGTTCTTTGTCAAGGTCCAGCGAGAGAATACAAGGCAAACACACAATGGCACATTTATGTTGTTTTTGTTGGATTTTTGTTGTTTTTGTAAAACTATATCTTGTAGGCGAACCTGGACAATAGCTCAGGCATTTCCATGCCTAGTTATGGCTTGTAACGTGGAATAATGAACAAATAAATATTTCTATACTGATCTGTAAAGCATAGAGATTAAATTATTAAAGTATTTCTCAAAATTAAGTGTATTTTAATGTTGACGGTCAATTTGATGACAGAAAATAGAAATGATATCTTTACATTCCGATGAGTTTCCTTCATCTTAGACAGTCTCTAAGGGCCACTATTTGACAAACAGGCTTGTGACTGATAAGCCATTACATGGCCATTCCAAAATGTAGTCGTTTGTGACATCACAAATGCCAGCCTTCCAGTTGGTACAATCCACTGGAGGGTGGTTACTGCTGAGTTGATCCATCGATCTTACATCTGGGACAACCCTCCTACTTGTGATGTCACAAAAGGATGCTAAGTATTGTTTAATTGATCTTTACATGTCATGTTACTTCATAAGCAGTAATCTGAAATGGTTACATTATATTAGATAATGCCCATGTCCTGTGTTTATAATTAGGTATTTAAAAAAGGTATTGATGAGGCATCAAAGTGAGCATGGGATCTTGGAGCACTGAGGTAGGGTGGACATGTTTTGATGTGTTTTAGAAACAGACCTTCCTTATTATCACTGGAGTAGGAATAAGTGGTCATAAAGCATAAAGCATTAAACCAAATTTGATTTAAGACAGTCATCTTTCAATGGCTTTAACTAGGCAATACAAACATTACTCTTTTATTGGACTTTGACAAGGATTTTGCAAGCCAACATGACTCAAATGTAAACACGCTGTTTAAATAGTGCTGGTGTTTTCTGTTACCAAGGACTTTGACACTCAGTGCTGGTAAAATGTTGAATGTAAGGGTAAAGGTGAGGTGTAAATACAACTTCACGAAGGCTTGTAGTTGAACTAGCCCAAAGGTATGGGTACTAAACTGTTGAGTTACAGAAGAGAGGCTGCCATCTAGTGGCAAGGAAGCTGTTTAAAATTAGACAAGTTACATTTTAAGTTATTTGTGAACTGAGTTTAAGATCTTTCACAACCGATTGTTTAATATTGATGTTATGTTGCCTCCATGTATGACTTTGAAACATACTTTGTTTTTGTAATGTTAGTGTTTCTAAATTCCCATGTCATATCAAAACTCAATAAAATCAAATAAATAACACCCATTTTATAATAAAGCCCCACCTATGATATCAGATCTTAAATCTCTGTTCCACAGCATCTTATTTTTAGCTTCTTATTTGTTTCTTGTTTTCGGCTGTACAAACAGTGAAAATGTGTTATCAGCCCAACCTCCCAGAATGAGATCAGGAGGACTAACAAAGCAGATCACACATTTCAGATGAAAAAATTATTTTAATTTGCAAGATGATAAAAATAAATGTGAAATCTGTAAACCATTGCATAACCGTAGTGAAACATTTAAACAACAGTTAACAAACTAGTAATACACTAAAGAAAATATGTAGTACACAAATCTTAATTTAGAAAAGAAAAAGACTAGCATTGTAATAGACTTGCAGGTAATGTCTTGTGTTCATAACACAATATCAGTATACAAACAAACATTTTTTCTTGGATTATCAGAATAGTGTCCTACATATCCACAGCTTGCCACAAAATAAGGGACATGTTCCATTTATAAATAAATGTATTAAACCCACCGACATCAAGGTAAATAAATCTGTGAAATGCCGTTTCCTCAGATTAAAAACATTGGTTCTCCATCAAATCATTGTTTTACCCTGAGAAAAATCACATTTCTTTCCCTACCATTTCGATACACTGATACATACAGAAACTTCAGAATTTTTGCATGTTCTAGTTTGTGTACATATGAATGAATAGCGATTAACAACTAGATGCTACATCTTAATGATTCAACTTCTCTCCAGTGACCCATCCATGGTATATTTAAAATTGAGAACGATACATTCAATATTTCAGGGCGTCAAAGTTAAAAGTAACATTCCTACTTTAGAATATTTGTGGCATATTGAACAAGTTGTCCCACAATATTTATTGACAAAACTTGTGCTATTTTTATTTTATGACGTATTCAATTCCAACAGCCTAACTCATATACATGTACTCATGGTATGCACCGGTACAACATTGCATAAATCTTCAGGCTCAATTTGAATATTATTATTTTTTTAAACCAAAAATACATCACATAACAACTAACAGTAATGCAACTATTCCATAACTGATCTTGATTATACTATCTATTGGGCATTATTATTTTACAAGAATTATCTGTTTTGGTGCTCATCTTATTGATCACTCATTGTAGCAATAAAGGAGAACTGAAATCGGAATAATATAATTATGTAAGGTATTGCTGCAATGTAATATTATGGCAAATACAGACAGCAGGAATATTGGTCAACCTTGTGTCATGCGTTGGTTAATTTGTAAGTAGTTTAATCTAAATGTCTGTAGCCAAAGAAGCCTTTTACCTTTTTGACTTTCAGGTAATTAAAAGAGCAGATAATTTAACGGTCTACAAAATGTCCTAAGGCACTGGAATTTTGATCAGAATTAAGTCCTCTATTTTCTATTTAACTTGTAATCAAAACACAATCTCGGCACAAAATATCCTTGATTCCAATTGAGACCATTGTAATTGAATTAAAAGGCACAGGTGTAGAAGTTCAATTGGTCCAGTATCTAGATACATTTAAATCAAAGTAATTTAAGGAACATTTTAAGTGTAAGCGTTTACAGAGCAAATAATCGTAAAATCTATTTAGAAATAGAATTTTAGGGCTGGTAAGACATAAACATAAGTTACAATTTCATTAATATGTCTGTATTTGCCATTGATGCTGGTCAGCATTATTAAAAAAATATATTGATTAGAGTAAAACAAAATGATTTTCTAGCCATGATCACAAAAAGCTAAAACCAAGGAGAAAAACAGTCAAAAGAAAAAAATCATTACAGTCATTGTAGGTTTACGGTAGAAGCATACAGCACACAACCATTGATAGTCCAAAAAACTAAAAGAACAAGTCCTATGGCCTCTCCAGAACTTTAACACATCATTCCCCTGACATTCCTTCCATGTAGAACTGTTTGAAAATGTATGTTATCTTAAGGTACAACGGGCAAGCAGACAATGTCACATTTGTCATCAACACCAGAATATACGTTACACAAAATTGAATATACAAATACAGATACTTTGTTAGAATTTGACCCATTTATTTTATATTTCTTTATCCCGAGAGACTAAATGGATATGGGAAATCATTCTGAGAAATGTTCATCTATTTAAGGTACAAGGTGATAGTCAAATTGTTATTTCCTTTTATTATGAAAAAGAACGATGAATATCGGACGAAGGACGAATATCAAATATCGTAGTGTAATTCAAAAGAAATAACAGCAGAGGTCTTTGGTACAACTATAAAATCCTTAATATTGTAAGAAAAGCTAGTTCAACCTCTTATTTGCTCACCAAGAGAATAGTGTGTGGTATCAATTGACAAACGCAAAAGGAAAAATGTACCCTGAAATAGAATTTATAATAATTCAATTTATAATAGACTTAACTTGTGAAAATAAATTGACGATGAATTTGAAATGAGTCAAATCTACCATTGTTGGGACATAATATAAAAGTTATTCCTAACTTAGTACTAAGGTAAAGTACTTTAGCTGCGTTACATAGATTTAATTTCAACAAATTGCAACTTGAAAGAAAATTAATGAGAGCCTTTGTCTACATTTCTAGACGTGGACAAGACTTTTGGACTGAACACTGCGATAATATAAACATTAAATTTGAATTCTATTTTAGGGTCAAATGTCCCAAAAATACACACCACTTTGGTTAAATCTTATTTGAAGTTTTTTTAAATCTATGCTGGACATCATGAACTTGGATGTCTGAAAAGGCCCAAACAGAATAGCTAATCATACCCTGTAAATGTGGACCGATGGCACTGCGTATGCTGCAGTCTGGTGGAAGGTTATAATACAAAGAGAGAATAAGATTTGAACATCCTTTTAGCTAATTTCATAAGTGCAGACCTGCAAGTCATTCGCAGTGATTTAATTCTATCAAAGTATGACAGTAGCCTATTTAGAAAGACATACCTATCGTAACATTTGCCAGGTCTGATGCAAAAGACGATTGTTTAGAAAAGTTTTTTGTTTCGTTTTTATCCGAGCTTTTTATGCACAACATTCAAACACCTAAAATGTATTACAATAAACTACGATAATACAGTTTCTAGTAGCAGCAAAGCTTGCAGAAGTGACGTTAATAAGCCTTTAGTACACTAGAACTGATTCATTACAAATATTCTGGCAGTGTGACAGTGCAAACCGATTTTTTTTGTCTGTTTTTTTTTTAAGCTGGTTAAGAAATCGCATAATATAACATGCAATAGAGCAACTGTTTAACCAGCCTCGAATGCTATAATATCAACACAAAAACGAAATAACCATCAACTTTTATGAGGGTCGCCCTCATGTGAGCCGTTTGATTTCTGTCCATTTGAATGTAAACAAATCATTTTCCCACCCTTGCAAACAGCAAACGGTGTACCTGGAGATGCATGTTTGTTATTTTCTTATCAAACTTAAAGCAAGAAAATGCATGTTGTCGATTTATTTTTTTTACACAGTAGAAGGTCGTTTCAATTAGAGTAACCTAAGCACAATACACGGTCGTAATTATTAACTCACCGAACACGTTTTAATCACAGAATTCTTCATTCACTGAGGGAAAATTAATTTAAAAAAAAAAAAACACTTAAATGTTCAAATATATTCTTGTCCCTATTACATGTTTTGCATACTTCCAAATGTTCACTTGAAAGACGTTTTCATATCAGACTGAGGATGAAGCTTCACTGATCGCGTGCCACACAGGTTTGTGTGCAGTGGATATCTAAGGGGTTTCAGTGGGGCCGGGGGTGCTGACAATATCAGTACGATTATAAATCAACTTATTTGAGTGAGGGTCGTCCCTGCCGCCATTAAAAAATAACAGACACGTTCCGCACCTGCGCGTGAGAGCCGACTACCACCACGTGTACTGCTTTGACCGTCTTCTTAGGACGTGAGCTTGGAATCTAAAAGGCAAGGCACTTAAAAGAGTGAGAGGCCGATATGTCCTAGACACGATCAGTAGGCGATCTACGAGATTCACAATAACCGGCATTAGATGACATGCACAATAGCTAGGGCTAGGGCTATATATATATATATATATATATTAGATATATATATATATATAGGGTTATACCTCTACGCGAGTTAAAAATGACCAATTGAATAACTGCCTCACTGACATCACAGCTGCTGGTTACGCCTTAAAAATTGCATTTTTAAATGTGCACTTATTTGATTGAAATTGTATTCATTTACTGATTAAAGTAGGAACTAATATGAACTCCTCTAACAGATTATTTTTTTAATAAGAGAGAGAGCGAGAGAGAGAGAAACCATACCATGATCTTACAAAATGAAACCTATATCATTATGTTTCACAGTTTGCTCAAAAAACCTTGAGAAATTTGCTTATTTAAGAAAAATATAAACCTACAACCCAGCTTAAAGCAAATGTCTATACATCCCAGGCCGGCAAAGAAAAAAACTTCTGAAAAGTTGGTCAAAATAATGATGCTTGACTGGATATAGTATACATGTACTACAAATGAATGCTACTAAATATGTGGGCTTGAAAAAGTACTTGACTAAGGGGTACAGAAAGAAGGCTACATTTGTAATGTTCTAGATTTCATTAAGATGATGAAAAATACACAATTTCTACATCAGTAAATCTTAACTTATGAGTATTGTACCGCATGTAGTGAATAAGGGTGCTGTTTTTTTTGTGTTTTTTTCAGTGCTGAATGCACATATAGTTTTGGTCCCCTGAACAGAGATAGCCAACCAGAGAGAGCAACATTCCAGCAACTAACAATCAACAATACTTTCACTGTGTGCTTCATCCTGAGGTCTGTGGCTTCAAGAAGAATCCCTCAAATGACTTATATAATAGGCCTTTTAGTTGATAAACACTTTGTTCTATCATGCTCTACTCTGCTATATCATCCAGATGATTGATAATATATCATATAAATAATTATATTAATCAATTAGGGTGGAACTAGAAAAGGTATATTTTGTAGTTTTATGGTGTGATTCAAAAGATTACATTTTTGATTTGCAAAAAACAATGGCAGCTTTAGTTATGCATTTTTTTCTGAGATAAAATTCTTCAAATACTTTGAAGACTCACCCCAGGGGATGAGTCAAAACAGTGTGCTACTAAACCGTATCATGAAAGTAGCTTAAAGGATGTCTTTGGTAGGCTTGTTTAAAAACACTATTTATTTTTGTTTGTAGTAAGTTTTTTATTTTTCAGTTTTAGGAACATTGTCTGTAAATCAACCTAAGAGCATTAAATGATGGTGGACTATCTTTAATCTAATTATTGCCCAGCTATGAAACAATATTGTTTCGTCTTGGGTTGGGGCTAGTGTAGGTTTGCCAACTTGATTGCCAATATGAATAAATACTGTTGAAAATTATTAGCTTGGTGGACCATTATCCCTCATCAAAGTACTAATATATCAATACATTTTGTGTGTATGTATAAGTGCATGCAAGGGTGATTGGACATCCATCATCTGTAAGAGCTATGCCCCCCAAAAACTTAAACTACCCAATTTGTAATAGTTATTTGACCAGTCAAACATCATTAATCAAATGTGTATCAAGTTACTATCAAAACACAAATATCAATTTTAGAAAAATCTAAGCAATAATGTGAATCCGTTTTTTTAATCTTTACTAAAGGCTAGTTCTATAAATAGTACCCTCGTATAATTGTACATCACCACTTTAAAATCTTTGTTCTACAGTAAGGACATTCTGTTTTACTAGGCGCACAGTTCTCACAAAGTACATAATGTTGGCATGGTTGCAGGACAATGCAACGATCATGCTTTTGGCAAACTATACATTTCTTTGACTGTAGCTGATATATTACCTGTCGGGAAAGGGAGGGAGAAACAAACATCAGTTGCAACTTTTTGTAAAAAGAAAAAAAAAAGAGAAAAGAAATAGCCTACCAAATATTGATTTGATTTTAATTATTATTTATATCTTTTTAACGACCAAAAGGGCCCTTACCCCATCTAGTAGCTCCAGGTCCTTGCGCAGCTGGCTCTGGATGGAGTGGAGCTTGGACAGGGGCAGCTGGTCCAGGTCCCCGTGCCCACGCAGGAGGGGCGTGCCGGGGCCGCGGCAGAGTGCGTCAAACTCCCCCTGGGTCTCCTTCAGCCTGCGCTCCGTCTCCTCCCACCGCTGCTCCGCTAACTGCCGCTCCGCCTCCGCCGACTTCACGCGCTCCTTGGCCTCCAGCGCGTCTTTCTGGCACGCCTCGCACGCCTGCCACGACGAGAGGAGGGGGGGGGGGCATGTTGCGGCGCGAGTATGACTGGAGTCCTGTGTTCCCCCCCCCCCCCCGGTTGAAACCCGGCGCAGACCTAATGCAATCTCAACAATCTCCTTTGGTTGTTGTTGCCGCCATGCCACTACAGCTACATTTAGCATCCGAGATTAAAGGGGACGTAATCAAATCCAACCCATTTCCTGCGATTAAATATAATAAAAGAAAACAACAACCCGGCTGCGTGTTCGTTGCAGCATCGCTAAAGTTTGGAAAGTACAAACTTTGGCGATCCCTCAACGGTGCCTAACCCGATGGGATGTGGGAGTGAGGAGCTGCTGCTACCGACCTGCTTGACCTGGTGCCACGCCTCCTCCCACTGCTTCAGCTTCCTCTTGGCCTCGTCCAGCTCTCTGAAGAGGCGGGCCAGGTCCCCCCCGCCGCCGCCGCCGGCGCCGCACCCCGAGGTCAGGCTGCTGAACACCGGCGACGGGCTGGGGGAGAAGTTGCCACTCACAAAGTCCCAGATGCTGCTGGCGGCTCCGTTCAAACCTGGCGGGGGTGATAGAGAGTTTACCATGGGTGGTGCAGCCGGAGGGACTCGAGGTCAAATCAATATACGGGTCATTAATTAGGGATGTGAATAACTCATATTTTTCATGGTCGAATAATCAGTGGGTGGTATGAATGAATAATCGATTATTCGATGTGTGCCGACATTCACAAAGGCAGCCATGGATCAATCGGCAAGAAATCACTTAATATCTTAAACGCAAAAAAAAACAGTGATCAGTGTTTGTGTTGTATGCATATATATTAATATTTATGCTTGTGTATTGTGTATATTGTTTTTCTGTACATGATTAATAATTATAAAAAAAACGAATAGTGCTACAGAACCAACATTAGTTCCGTCTGTTAATTCTTGTTTAATTGAATGGAAAAAAATGTTAACGGTCCAAATGTTAAAAATCGGCTTTGACTCTCTGGAACGAATAATCTAATATTCTGACCCATCCCTATTAAGGAGTAAGTAGACGAGGCATCGGGCTCCGGGTTGCCTGCAGGTCAATAGACCCTTTTCAACAGAGGTGTCTTCGACAAACATACGTGTCGCACATAACACTAGTTATCACTAGTTGAATGCCTCGCCTCCAAGCTCCGGCAGAAGGTGGGCTTTCTATACAGAAACAGGTCTAGCTTTCCTTTGTTTAGTAGGAAGAGAGTTGTACAGGCAGTGTTTGTATCAGTATTAGACTATGCTGATTTAATCTATAGGCATGCAGCTACACCTACATTCAAACAATTAGACTCTGTTCATCATTCCACTCTTATATACATCACCTGTGACAGTTATAATACACTCCACTGCGCTCTCTATAGTAAAGTTGGCTGGCCCTCCCTTTCCTTGATCCGGGTGATGACTGAACTTGTGACTCTAACTCTACTACCCGTGCGCTGGTACATAAAAGGAGCAGAGCCATAATAAGTGTATTTTGGTGTGAAGGAGGCCACTGTGAAAAGGCTCTGTGGGGAACAAACAGCACTGACGACACCTCAGTGCAAGGGGGGGGTTCACCCGGTCTGACGTTTGTTGATGTCGGTGCAATAGGAAGAAACACAGGCGTTACCACGGTACCCACCTAGGGAGTTCTGGGACGAGGAGGTGGGGGTCCCCAGCAGGCCGTGCTCCTGCTTGGCCAACATGGACGGGGGCTGATGCGCGGTCTGGGAGACCACGCCCCCGAGCAGGGACTGGGAGAGGGACTGGGACAGGGAGCTCATGGGCGAGGTGGAGAGCGACGACGAGGAGTTGAAGGAGGAGGAGCGGGCGAGGGAGCCCGGGATGTTGACCGGGGCCGAGCCGGCGAGCGACCTTTGACCTTTGGGGTGTGGGGGGGGGGGGCGGAACGCACGTGTTGGGATGAGAAATCATACATTTCATGGTGGGAACTTCAGAATAAGATCTCTTTATTAAGTCGAGTGTGTGCCTACCTGCGAATCCCACGTGGTCCTCTTGCTCCTCCAGATCTTGTTCGAGAGACGCAACGTTGATGTCACTGAAGTTAATGTCTAGAGCCGATCCTGAAACAAAAATAAGTGTTCCTATAATTACACATGAATCTCGTTTAGGGTTAGGTTTAGGGTGAATGGTTGACGGTAGGATCATTCAAAAAAGAAAATGTAATCTATTTTGTGGACGCTTTTTATCCAAAGCATCTTATAATACCATGTGTGCATGCGATCTTAGCATGGGTGACATCTGTGGGAGTCGAACTTTGTCACCCTTGCAGTGTGGGTGCCGCGTGCTCACACACACACACACACACACACACACACACACACACACACACACACACACACACACACACACACACACACACACACACACACACACACACACACACACACACACACACACACACACACACTATATTTAGCGTTTATATAACAAGTCACTACACACTCCGTTCCGTTCCTTAACCACGTTTCGCCGACTTGTTTTTTTTCCCCGGCGTTCCCGAG
The DNA here is from genome assembly GCF_964030765.1 of Micromesistius poutassou. Taxonomy (NCBI): domain Eukaryota; kingdom Metazoa; phylum Chordata; class Actinopteri; order Gadiformes; family Gadidae; genus Micromesistius; species Micromesistius poutassou. Next base: position 3,704,392 of record NC_140271.1, on the reverse strand, counting down.
CCGTGACTCACCGATGACGGACTCCACCGTGTTGCTGCCTGGGTAGAAGGGGGTGGCCTTGACGTTCATGGTGGACAGGGTGGTGGGCGAGGAGCTGTCGGAGCCGATGCTGGACGCCAGGCTCGATGTGACGCTGGAGGTGATGCTGCACGTTAAGGGGTTCCCTGCGGAGAACACCACGTTCTGTGGCCAGGAAAAAAAAAGAACAAGACTTCTCATGAATACCCTATTGTTGTGCGGGCGACGATGGGCGAATTATATCTTTTATTAACTTGAGACGTAAATAGAACAGCGCTAGGGGGCTCGTTTTGGGAGCGCCGACTCCCTCCATCTGTTTGGTCTGAGGTTAGATTTTTTTTGCAACAAAGTGTGTTTTATATCCACAACATCATCATCCACTTTATGTAAGAATTTCACTATAAGTGAAAGGGCGCCATCACTGAAAGATCCGGTTCAAATCTTTTGCATCCATCGTTATCCGAGGCACATATTGATATTCAACATCATCCACACTATGTTAGTAAGATTTAAATATAGCTAACACTTCACGTAACAGACGGATACTAACCTGCTTGTCTGAGTCAATCAACTTTTGATCTCCATGTCCCTCATTCTTCATCTGAAGAAGAAAGATGAAGAGAAAAGACGGACCTTTTAAAGTTTTATATCTTGGTTTATTCATTGGTGAAAACTTTTAAAGTGGGGTTTGCAATGAATAAATTACACTCGAAATGTATTCAAGAAAGTTGGTAAAAAATGTATAAACACCAACTACTAACCAGTGACTGTAACTACACAGTACACACACAACTCCTAATGGGCGACACGACAAAATAACTCAACACAAAAGGTGAGCTGACAAGGGGAGAGGAACAATTCAAAACAACATATAAATACAAGAAGGCGGGGCTAGGATATCAACTGTCCTTCTGAAACCAGAGACCTGTGTACCTGGACTTCCCCCTCCCATCACTGGAAGGGTAGCTACACAGAGTCCCACACCAGACACCTGAAGGGGGTGGGGGGGTTGGTGGACTCTGAGCATTGATTGACGTTTACTATCAAGGTACAACCCTCTAGCTCCGCCCCCACACCCCGCTCAGAGAGAGTCCCATTGTTCTGAATGGAGTTTGATATCTTAAAAGAAAATAAGTGCATGGTTGCTATGAATGTTTACTTTGGTGGAACTGGGCTCTTTTTCCTGGACACAGAAATAAATTGAGTGTGGTTGAGAGGAACGCGGCTGATGTGTTTGATCCATCGATTGATATAAAGAGATTAAGAATAATAAAGGGTAGCGCAGAACACAACGGGCAGCCTTATCAAATAAATACGAAAGTGAAAGCATTAAAGTACAGCTGACTGTAAAAGCAAAGGCAAAAAACTAACTAAAGAAAGAGAAAATATATAAAATGGTACTAACCCTTTCTGGCCTGAATTTATTGCTATGCAATACATTTCCGGAAAAACTCATGACAGCAGCAGGGAAAAGATCTGTATTCATTTTGACAGTTTTTTTCCAATCCATGTCAAGCTACCAATTTGCACTTTTTGCTTATAAAATATTTATGTTCACCATCCCCCTTTTCTTTTGTGACTTTTGTCCCATTATAATAAAGCACAGAGAGGGGGACACATTTTTCTTGCCCCAAATATCAAACCACTACAAAAAAAACAATAGCTAGGTCATCCAGATCAATGACTCGACACTGCCAGGTATGTATAATGACAACAACAACAACAACAACAACCACAAACAAGCTACCTGGCCATTGCTGCTGCCTGCAGGAGCAGAGGAGTTGCCTCCGCTGTTCCAGTCACTGATGGGACACTCGGAATACTGCTGGGACTGGGAGCCGGACTGTATGGCGCTCAGCAGAGAGCTCATGGTCTCCTCGGCGGAGGGGATCCCTAGGAGGAGACACGGACACCGGCTGAGTGCCCACAGTGTGCACCTACACTCCAAAGGTTTAAAGGTCCCATGACATGCCACCAGGTGTTACAAGCCGTTTTGGAAATCTGCCCCTTCTGACATCACAAGTGGGCGTGTCCACCTAGATGTGTGCTGGATAGATCAGTCCACCAGCCTACCCAGTGTGGACTGTAGCAAACATTGCTCATCCATCCGTCACACATCTAGGTGGACACGCCCACTTGTAATGCCATAACAGACAGATTTTCAAAACGGCTTGTAACGGCTAATCACACTCACACCTGGTGGTGCGTCACGGGACCTTAAATGTAAGGTGTTTGGAAGGGGCCCTAGTTCACCGTAAGGAACTTGTAACGGCTCGTCGGCATGACACCTAGTGGTCAAATCGGGCCCCTTGAAACTAGAAATGTATGTTGTTTTGAGGAAGGAATTGTTTTGCTTACTTTCCACGTGAGCAAAAGCACAGAAGGGTCCTCTGGGACAGTAGCCAGTCTGTCTCATGTCGTTGCACTTCGTGGATTTGTAGATCTTGAAACAATGATTATGATTAAAATACAAGTAAGTGTCATAGCACAGTGTTAGCTAGTGATATAGATATGTTAATAAGAAAAGGCTATTCGGGCATCTATAACATCACATCTATAAACAAAAAGAAAGAACAGGATTTCCACAAATATGCGGCACAGCATGTCAAATGACCAAGCCTCCTGCCAATCAATTATTAACATTAAATTAGTCACATAACAACTAGGCTGAAATCAGAGCACAATGATGACAGGTTCGGTAAATGATTTAAAACAACCCAACTCGTTCAATCGAATTACAAAGCAACAAAACTAGAAACTTCGAACAGAGTGATATCAATATCACTTTCCATTAACAATGTTATGTTACAATGTTATTGAAAAATATATATTTTGTATTTGTGGGATTGGTGGGAGAAACACTGCTTTCCACATCCAAGCAATACACAAATTGCATGAAAAGAATGAAAATTGTTATAGTAGTTATAGTCCAGCAGGAATCATATTGACCCACCTCCGGGTGAAACTGCTGCTCCGTGCGGGAGTGACAGTACTGGCAGCCGTCTCCACTGTCACACTTGGAGGGCTCGCCCCACTCGTCACCATGCTTCACGTTGGGACAGGGAGTGGACCTGGGGGGGTGGGGGGGGCGTCCGGTTACCACACCAACGTCAACACCACAATCATAGGGCCTTTAATTTGATCATATCCCTGTTATTTCAGTTTAGAGTCGAGTCATGGGTCACCTGTACTTGTATTTGCGGGGGTTTCTCCTCCGGTCTCTGCTGTTGTGATAGTGCGGGCAGGCGTAGCCCTGCCTGCACAGCCTGGGCGGCTTGGTGCACTGCTCCGTTTTGTAGTTTGCTAATACAAAATTGGTGTCTGCAAGAGAACAAGGCCAACCGCGTCATTCACCGACGTAGCGCACCATGCAGAGGGACGGTTACGGTTGTTTGAATGAGCAGCGAGCAGCGGGGTGAGCGGACGTTGTGTCTCACCGTGCCATCGGGGGTCTTCAGTAAGCGTCTTCTCGATCATGGCCTGGCTGGCCAGGACTCCGGGCTGGAGGTCTGGGATGCCGTCGCCCGACCCTAGCTGACCGTTCTGGAGCGCCTCCTGCGCCTGAAGCTCTCTGTGGGACACAAGCGGACGCACACTGCGTTAGCTCCGTTGGATGACATCAAGTGGATCGAGTGCACAGAGCTTGTTTTACGGAAATAATCTCTAGTCGGATATGAACTCTGAAGTTTTTTTTTTCCGACATGCACGAGCAGCTTATTAAAAGGTCCCATGACACGCCACCAGGTGTGAGTGTGATTAGCCGTTACAAGCCGTTTTGAAAATCTGTCTGTTATGACATCACAGGTGGGCGTGTCCACCTAGATGTGTAATCACACCACACCTGGTGGCATCTGATGGGACCTTTAAGATGTCAAATCAGCTTCTAACCCTCCCTACAACAAGACAACATAAACATGTTATCCCAGGTATGAAGGATAACATCACCTAAAGTTTAATTTAGGTGACATAAAATCATCCAAGACAATAATGCTGACTGCAAGGGCAGTTAGTGACTCAATGTAACACAAAATTGTAAACTCGTCTTGGCTCCCAAGCTTTCCTAGCCTTGACGAATCCTTCAATAAAGTCCCCGACTAACTGGCCGCCAACTGCCTTAGTACTAAAAATACTCCGCGGAGCGAGCGTATCCATTACATAGGGTACACTGGCCACTATATGCGTGCCGGGTTACTATTGTGTATGTCGTTGTGTGTCCATGTCACCTGATATCATAGACCGGGGGTCGTAGGTCGTGGGGCCCATGAGCAAACGCACAGTGCAGCCCATTCTTCACACAGTGCCCGCGGGCGTCCGTCTCATGAATACACGTCCCCGTCTTGTAGTAGCGGAGGTGGTACTTGCGCTCTGTGTCACCAGTGGTGCGGTGTAAGTATGGACAACTGAAGAAACCCAGGACAGGAAACACACACACATGTTGTCAATTAGTCATCTTAAAAAAATAAAAAACAACCATGCTAATTAAATCAAGAATATATGTAATATGTTGCGTCCGGCTTTTGATTGATATAATGTGGAATAAAATTGAGATCATGTATGAATCCTGTTGAGATATCAACATTGATTACAGAAAATTTTATGCTGTGCTGCTCAATTTCCTGATGTGCTGAAACTTGTTTTTACAGTTTCCTGCTTCAAATGAGATAATGACAGTACGAAATAACAAGGACGAAATAGTAAAAAAAAAAATCGCACCATTATAATTGCATATCATTGGAAGACATTTGTGATCGTGTTGTTTTACCAGTGTACTGCAACCACTCAGGAGAACACAGAGTCAAAACCGTCCTCGGGCTAAAGAGAAGTAAGCCTCCGGAGTTCACACAATCTTAATTTTCTGAATAGCAACAGTTGCTATAGCAACAGATAAGGTCATACAAAAATAGCAGTAATTTGTAGTAGAGGGATAGTAAAGGCCGCAGCAGATCATTCTGGAGCCAGTCAAAATTTGCTTAAAGCTTTGTTGAGCAACACATCCTGTTTCCAGTTCCAGACGTGCATAGTTGTGGTTAAATATAATTGAACGATCCTGCTCCAACTGTATGGCTAAAAAAGTAATTTAGTCTACTGCATAACTTTTAACGTTTTGGAGAATGATTCAACTGTATAATGCATGTTTCAACGTTATAATAAAATAAACCGTGAATATGGAATACATGCGTACAAACAATCATTTGAATAACAAAAATAATTGGAACAATCCCTATTAAGTACATACATTATTGCATATTATTGATTGAGACATAATTTTACACAATCAGATGAACACCTAATACATTATTCTATTCTATTCATAACTAAATACCTTTTCAGGAAACATAGCATTATTAACACAAACATGTGCATATCTTTAAGGAATAACGACGGTTTAAGTAAACTGAGAGATTATTTACATAATATTTTCAGTGACTCCCCGAAAAGTTAAATGGCTTATACAAAGTGAGTCAAAATCAACAAGAGCTACTAACTATATTTACTTCCAAAGTTCTATATCTGACAAACAACATTGGACTCTGAAAATAAACTTTGAATACGACTTTCTGATTAAAGCGATGCTTAGATTGAATAAAGAATGCACAGCTTACAAATGCGTTTGTGTTCGTTAAACTGAGGCTTTGAGTAGTAATCACGTTAACTGAATGACTGGCAAATACAAAGTCTTCTGTCAAGTAATGCAACAGTTGCTTTACCATCAGCAAACTCACATGTGCAGAGGCCAAGCTCATAGACAGTGTCAGCACAACACATTTCTGATTCAGATTTTCTAGATAAATGTTGGATTTAAATAAACTCATAGAGAATCAAAGAAACAGAATCAAAAGGCGGAAACTAATGTAAATTGTGTTTCATGTACACAAGCAAAATAGGCTTTAAGAGATTCACTTTCATAGTTATATGCATAATTAATGAATAACTTAAAGCAAGATAACATATTGTGAAACAAACTGTATATATTTCTTTGAGAACATATGCATGGCAGTCTTGGGAGAAAATGTGTTTTTGCAAAACAGAAACTTTTTAGGAAATTAAACTATACATTTCATAAATGTATTGTACAATCGTATGGGTCATTGGTGGCAGTGAACTGGGCTTAACACTTTTTCATAATAGGTGTTAATATAAAGATGCATTCAAGTAAGAATGATCAATGAGTTTTAAATATATATATATATATATATATATATATATATATATGCTGACAGCCACTGAGCAAGTTTGGTCTAGACAATATATGTTGGCCAAACCTAAATCAGACTCCCCTCACCTTTCCTTCAGCACTCATGCTGTTTATGTAGTCAATTGTAGAAAGTTCTGTTTGTGGGGTAGTTTCAGTGAGGAGGGAAATAATGTAGGCTGGATTGTAATCAGCAGCACTACCAAGGGGTTCTTTAACTGCAAAGCAGTGCCACTGAATGACATAGCAACTGAACAAATTGCTCTGTTAAGATATAATCAAATGTAAAACTAAGGGTTCATCTTTTTGACCGCAAAATAACAAACACAGAAGTTGCTTCCTGAGCTGGGCCACCCATAGCTTATAATCTACTTTCAGATATCCTCCTCAATGCATACAAGGACAAATAAACAAAAATGAATTATTTCTTCAACAAGCAGGTGCATGGGAATGTTTTGTTGATTTACATGATGCTGGTTTTGCCATTCCGTTACCTGCTGGCTTATTTGACCAAGTTACCAATAGTTGGAAACGAATGGCCCTCCACTATACCCATATAATTCTGGATAACATTTTCCCGTGTGGAACATTCCGGATGTTGTGGAGGAACAAGATTTCACATGAAAGTCGCACTTACTCGTCTCCATCGGGACATATGCCTGTTGTCTCGTCATATTTTGTGCAATAAACATCGGGACTGTAGTTAAAAGTCCCGTCTCTTCTTCGTATGGGTCGTCTTCGCCGCTGGTTAAGAAAATGCCAATGAAAACAGGTAAAGGGTCTATGCTGCGTGCACTTGTGCTGGAGGAACAACGGGCACTGTTCTGTTCTGAATTCCTTCAAATAACTGAAATAAAGATGAGACTTTGTTAGTACTCATACCTTGGCACATACTCATTGACTGTGACAAAACAAAGAGTCGGACAACAATAGTAACATTTCACGTTGCTGCTGTTATTGTTGTTGTTGCTGCTTCAGGTTACCCAGCGTTTATTGGCCATTTACAAAAAGTAGTACGCAGCAATTCGTACGTACACGTAGCAGAGGCGCGCTGAGCGTACGTCAAGTAATGTGCGTAACAACAAGGAAGGAAATAAGGCCAAGCTATTTACAAGCAAACTGGATAGCGAGTCAGTGGCTAATCGTTTAGCGTGGCAAGTTCACGCTTCGCACTCGGAACAGTTATACCAATGCCACATTCAACACCGTGCGGTGATAGTAAAAGTCAGAATCAACTAGTCGCTTGCATTTTATTTTATTCTGCGTCGAAAACATTATTGCTGTCGTGGTATTCGCCAGTGTAGATAGTCACAAAGCAAAGGGAAAGCACCATGTTCTTCACGCAGAACAAAGAGTTTCACCAAGCAAGAATTGTAAACGCATAGTGCTGCATGCAAAACGATTGTTTACGTTACACATTGACAACAGAGTAATTTTGTGCTGTAGCTTTACTTACGTATAGTGAGTAGGCTTCTCGGTTTGCGGAGAAGCATTGGCCGCCGTTTTCGAAACCGACGGCATTTTCAGTCAAAACAATCCAACACGCATGCGCGTCATCCTGCTGCTCGCATACCAAGCAGAGCCCGTCCCCCCACGCTGCTAACAAGCAACGTGCGCCCTGTGTGCTTTTCTCAATAATACATAATTATTATCTATTTACTGGAAGGCCATCGCAGCCAAATTCATTATGTTTAATTGACAATTATACGAAAGCGATTGTCGCCCAATGTCTTTGATTTACGGAGCTTGCGTGTACTAAAGCTACTTTCTGTTTCTGTTATTTGTTGTGCTTGTTGTTTGCTTATTTATTTGCTCGGGTCTTCTGAAATGCTTTTTTTCTCAGCAGCGAAAACTATTTATTTAACAATATTTTCCATAAATATGTGTGTGTTTGCGTGGGTGTTTGTGTGCGTACGTGCGTCCGTGCACGCTCCCAGACACACGCATGGACGGTATGGAAGAAAAAAAATAGAACCATTTATGAATCAACAGAATATAGTAAACAACATTCTTTTCATGTTTACTATGAGTCGATTGTGCCGTTGAGTATACAATTTAATGACTATTGTTTCACTATACATGAACTGTATGCACAGGTATATATTAGTTCTGGTTTTCTTTTCTTTCTTCTGAGACAGTTTATTTAGCTCTCAGTCTAACTCCTCTCGAGTGTATTTGTATTTTCTATCCAAGAGTTGCGTTTTACATGGTTTTTAAGTTATACATATTGCAAACTAAGATGAGGTATAACTTATCTGAATAGATCTGAATATAACAAACTGTGTAGTCAACTTATTTTACATTGAATTGAAGTATTAAGTATTATATTGCAGCACTTGTATTTGACAACTCCTTTCTTTGTCCTACAGTATATCTACTAAGCTTGTCTATTCTCAGCCCTTTTGCTGAAAGGAGTATTAATACACTAATGCAATTATAAATCGGATCAATTATTCAGCTGTTACAGCCTACAGCGTGTGCTTCTTTGTAATTATGCATAAAGCGTGGGCTATCTTGTTGTAATTACTTTGACTTTCTCCAGTACCGCAGCTTTTTCAGCCTGCGGTTCTGTGACCACACACAACCTTTGCCATTTAGGGCATGTATGCCACACGCTTAGTTGGTTAAGTTAATTGAGCTAATAAATGGTGGCCTTAATTAGTTTCTGAGTTTCATCTTTGATTTGTATTCTTATTATTAGTCTCTAGAAGTTTCCATTCGTACCGAAGCGACCCCTCTATTGAGTTACGGGAAGCAACTCTTGATGACATCATCGAGAAAGCCCCATACTTTGGAATGAGTTGATCAAATTGTAAATATTGAACTCCGGGAACGTCAGCCATGGCCGATACGTTCTGTGGAGATGCACACGGTCAGTCGTGTGATGTGCTGTGAATACAGGAAAGGGGAAAAGTCGCCACCATTGTCCCTCATATGACGTCAGTCCCCACAAACCCTTAACCTTAAGCTGAAGTCCCAGCTGTTAACACAGTCCTCTGTAAAGCTCTTCTCACAGTGTGTGTGTGTGTGTGTGTGTGTGTGTGTGTGTGTGTGTGTGTGTGTGTTAGAGGGCAAAATACAGGGAGATGGGTGAAATATATTAGAAAATATAGGGTTTTCCACTGCATGGTCGAAGATAGAGTTTCTTGGTTTTGAGCTTGTTTACTACTGACAGGTTTTTTTACAATTTCGTCTTTTTACTTGCCAGAGTTTAAAAATAAACTGGCCAAGCAGCATTAATATGTAATTAACATTATTTTACCTGCCAACTGTTCCGATCTATCAGCTATTGTTAATTTTTGGACTATGGTGCCTTTTTTACATGCATAATATTCAGAGGCATCCTTTCTGTTTCTGTTCCTGACTTGAAGACTTGCTGTCCTGCTCCCACCTATAGTCCTTGACACTAGTCCTCTCACTTTACACACCTTTTTTTTATCCAAACATCCCATCAGCTTCATGACAAGTGTCACTCTCCTCTAGAATTAAACATGCCTTTGCAGCAGGGTGGCCTCAGGTGGCCCCCCCCCCCCCCACCCCCACCCCCCCTCCCCCTCCACCCCCGCCCCCCAAAAGAATTGTTGGCCGGTCCGAGATTTCATTCTGTGACGTGAACATTCTCCACACTGCACTGTACAGGCTGTGAATCAGTCTGGGCACGCCGCTGAGCCGCTGCAACACCAGCGTCACAAACAAGTAGAGCATCAATAAAATGGCATTCTCAAGGCAACAACACCACCCTGTGAGAGACTTTCCCAGGCTGCTTGTTACAGCTGGAACAACATGCTGGAGCTGGAGGTTTTTCTCATTGCAGACATCATCAATAGCTGCCTGCTCTATTAAAACAGCAAACACTCACTGCTCCGAGACCGCAGAGCCATTTCAACTATTGGTTAAGGCGCAAAGATATTCACCCAGGATGTGTGAGGCTCCTCTTGTTGAAACGTGGAAACAGTTTAAAACAACCACAATAACTGAGTTATTGTGTAACTGAATAAGTGGTTGTCATTTGGGTAATACAGTCAATTGAATTTTTACAGTTTTTGGGTTTTGGCTTTTAGCTATACTGGTGTGATGTAAGTTGTGTCTTTGTGCTGCACCCATCACCTTGCACCTTTGTTGAAATTGTGAGTTTCTAAAGAATAAAACAAATCCAACTTCACAATGAATGGATTTTTCTTTCTTTAAACCAATTGAGTCTGTGGAAATAAAGACAAAACTATTTGCTCAAAAGTGGGCTAATGGCTGCAGTGAAAATTGGGCCGGAGCAGATTCTCATCTACACAAAGCATTGTTAAAACATTTTCAGATGTGGAACACCTTCTTGAGACAGCTTCCGGATCTCCGGATATAGACCCATTGTTTATAATTCCACCTTTAGACGCCTATAGGGTTAGGCATCACGAGTTCAGTTTGTGGGAATTGATGGTTTTGGTGATGGCCTTGAGTGTCTTGTGTTTTATGAAGCTCTGCTAGACATGCAGGCAGAGACACTAACAGGGAAACCTCTACACTGCCTACACATAAAGACGTTTACAACACAAATGGTCCTCAATTCTGAATTTAAACAATCGTCTCTAAAGGAAAGAAGTTGAATGTTAATTTTACAATATATATTCAATTTTCATTTTTGTCCAGTGGTTTTATAAAAACACATTTATTTCTACAATAAAAAGATTGCAAAGCTAGGCTCAAAGTGAGCGAGTAAATGTACGCCATGTCATTTATCTCGGCTTTTCACCCATGGCAACTTAATCAGAACTTAAACCAAAGCCACATAGCCCTAATGTTAGACTTTAACATTTGTTCAGCATGACTAAGTTGCCAATTCAATTGTAAAACAGCCGTGCACTGCAGGAAGAGGACAATACAGTAAGGTTATGTACTTGCTTTACATCCATTCAATATACCCAATATACACATTTTTACGTTTCAAATTAGAAGTGGAATATTTCCTGTATTATAGGATAACTTCACTTTTTCATTTTTACAACCCTCCCCCCCCCCCCCCCCCCCCAAAAAAAAAAAAGGCTGATGTTAATTCAACCTAGCATCACTTTCCTCTCAGCATTGCTGTTTGAATGCATGACGTTTAACAATGTCTGTTAAGGATAAGAGATCGTAGCAGCTTTCCATCATCTCAGTGGAGTAATGTGTTTACACAGCCCCAGTCCTCTCCAACCAAAACAACACCTGCCTCTCTGCTGCTCCGGCTGCACACTTAACAGGAGCTGACAAGTAGGGATTGTGACAGTGGGGATCTCAGCCAACATTTAGCAGACTCCTTCTATATTCCTTCCTGTCAGATGAGATTAAAAAAAACAACAACCACAAAAAAAACATCCCATGTTAACTCTGCGTTCTATTTATAGCCAACTGTTTCTATTTGTTCTTCGTTTCCATTCGTGATTCATTCGTTTTGCTCGGTAGAGTTGGGCAGTCATTAGTGCACATTTATAACTGTAATTATAGTGTGATAGTTACTTTATTGAACGGCTGATGGGTGAATTAATAAACTACTGAGCAGATAATAAAAGCAGGAACAACTTCTGTGCACTACACAATGACCCAGACACACGGTGTCCTGTTCTTCAACCGAAATCGAATAAACCAAAAGTTAATGCTTACCCTTTGGGTGACCCGTACTTTTTGGTTTGTAGAATTTTTTATGCATTAACATATTTACAGAAGATCAAGGTTGATTTGAGGTTATGCTGTCGTCATGATTTAATTCCAAAGGCTGCAGGACGAATAAGAACTAACAATGCTAGTATAATAATACTTTTTAAATGACTTTGATTAATTCAATCTGGGGGCCACATGTGTTTGTATTCACCAAATAGAACTACATGCACGTGAAATGAATAGTTATAAACAAAATGTCACAACCTCTCCACAAGGCTATAATTAACTAGGCAGTTGTTGTAGGCAACCTTTATATGCCTGGGGGATATTTTGACATTTGCACTTTGTCCAATGAAAACATTTTTTGAAATACAGGAGCTTATACCGATTCCGTTTCCGTAGTACAATAACAAGAATCAGATCATCTTGTTAACTGTTTCTATTGGCTTCTAAGCTTCACATAGCGGTGAATACAGCATTCATGGTTAGCTGCCAGCTAACATTTGTGCGCTTTTATCAAGGCTCTTTGATGTTTTAGGATGCAATGAAAGAAAGCGACATGTTCCAAATCGGGTTCCTTTTAATGAAAAACAAAAATGCTTTTGTTGCTTCAGCATACAGAGCTTAGTCCTCGAGGTGTCTTTAATTGTCACTTTAATCCACAGTTTTCATTCATTTCAATTCCAGTTCTCTCACCCTGGGACTCACACCTCAGACACCTCACTCCTCACAGGAAGGTGTAAGTCAAGCGTGTGTTGACACAAGCGGTTAAGCACGGACCAGCTGGCTTTTCGCTTAATAAAGAGCCGCAGCTTATCCCGGAAGGTCTCCCCGAGGAAGCTGTAGATGATGGGATTCAGGCAGCTGTTGGAGAACGCCGCCAGGTTCACGATGTGCCCCGTGAGCGGGTAGTGGTGCCACAGCGTCGGGGCGGTCGGCTCGCCCGGGTCCACGGCGCCCTGCAGCAGCTGGATGCTGATGAAGACGTTCTCCGGCAGCCAGCAGATGAAGAACACCAGCACCACCACCAGGATCATGCGCAGGGCCTTCTGCCGCCGCGGCCACAGGCCCCGGTGCTTCTGGGCCTTCATGAGGACGCGCACTATGAGGGAGTAGCACAGGCCGATGACGGAGAAGGGCACCAGGAAGCCGATGGTCACCTCCAGCCACTGGATCTCCGACACGTTGGCGAAGCAGAAGTGCACCTCGCCGTTGTGCTGCGTCTGCACGATGGTGAAGGGCAGCAGCGTGGCCAGCAGCGAGGCCATCCAGATGAGGCCGCAGCTGAGCTTGGCGTGACGCATGGTCCGCAGGGGGCTGCTGCTCAGGGAGCCGGCCAGCGCCACGTAGCGGTCGAAGCTCATCCACGTCAGGAAGAAGATGCTGCTGTACATGTTGACCTGCAGGAAGAGGGACATGAAGGTGCAGAGGACGGCGTAGTCGTAGTACTTCTCGTTGAGGTTGAACACCTCGATGAGCGAGTCAGCCACCAGGATGAGGTCGGCCAGCGCCAGGTTGACGAAGTAGAGGTCGGGGATGGTCATGCGCTCGCGGTGGTTCAGGTTGACCACCAGGATGAGGATGTTGCCGATGAAGCCGATGGGGAAGAGGAGGATGGTGTAGAGGCAGGACAGGAAGAGGCCGATCACGTAGTAGGGGTACGCGTCCGGGGTTTCAGTCGGATCCGTCGCGGCGCTGTAGTCGAACGAGGTGTTCAGCCATTCCGTGGCGTTGACGTAGATCCAAACCACGGCGGTGGTGTGCTCTTCCATGCTGACGGTGTTCACGACGTTGTGAATCATGGGCCCCGTATAGGTCACCTACAGCGGCTACATTGTTGAACTGCAGGAGTTCCCAGATTGGTTTGCGGAAATTGAGACTCATTTATGCTGTTTTGGCATGCTGGCACACTCCTGTCACGGGAACGAGGGCATTGTTGTCATGGCTTGTTTGACCCCGCACCGATACTAGGGTTCGCCCAACAGGGGCCCACTGTCTGAACGTAGGACACAGTGCAGAATGAGAAGATGCTCCATGTCTTAAAATAGCCTCGTCCTCCACTTACAGTCTCTGGTTAGCCTCACGTCGGCCTGGTCTGCCCAAACTCACACACCTGCGATTAGGGGATGGACTTCTTTCTCCGTCTGAGTTGGGTCGTCTGCTTTTCACATGTTCTGATTCTAGTGGTGGATTGTCTCTTCAAGTCCATGTGCATCTTTATTCAGCAAACCTCGGCCAGAGACAATATTGCAGGGACACCTGAGATGTACAGTGGAAGGAGGAGGGGGGGTTGGGGGGGGGGGGGGGGTAGAGAGGGGGGGTAAGAAAATGTTTGAAGGAAAAGATAGATAGATACACACACATGCACACACTTGCACATGCTTCTAAGTAATGGAAGCCTAACGGCACCACTCATTCAACTCAAATACGGCACGCTGGTTTATCGTACCATTGGTAACTGGTACGATTTTACACCACAAATGCATAAACTGTTGAGTGTGTTTTTCTAAAGCATTAGACGGTTGGTCACTGGTTAAGTGCATTAAAATTCAAGCCGCACACTTAAACAGATGCATTGAAACGCTCATGTGAAATCCCCGAGCGAACCCTGGCTCTTTCTAACGAGCTTGCCTCAACTTGATGACTATTAATAGTTGAGATGTTGAGAAAAAAAACCAAACACCTCCCTCGCAAACATGTGCACATATGAACCCATTTGCCAGAATGTTCTAATAGCTTCAGTACCCTTGCTTTGCTTGCATTTAATTTTAGTTTTGTTTTGCCTAACATATAGAATTGCTATATTAAATAACCAGCCGTTGACCATGTTTTCAAAAGTAAGTAGGCCTTCATTGACCCAACATTTATTGGCAATGCAGTGTAGATCTCAAGCAATACCATTTTGACATGCAATCACTTAAAAGGCACAAAACAGTTCCAACTGTAATCAATACATATTGAGACACTGCAGAGTGGTGGTAGAGAAAGATGTGAAAAGTTTCCCTCTAAGGTTCCCAATATTTTTGAAGCCCAAATCAAGTGCCAATATTTTATTTACATTTAGTTGCTCTAAGTATTTATATGAATTAGTTAGGAACAAGTTCAAGCCAGATTGTGAGTCTCTATAGTAACTCTGGTTACCTGAATCATTCAAGTTAGCCTTGTAGCAGCAACAGTACCGGTAACAGCAAGGGGCATTGAAAAGCAGTACTTACTTCTTCTTCTACAAAAAAATGATGGTGATTGCTACCCTGGTTGTTATTTCTCTGATGCGGACGCCGAAGTAGTGGCACAGATTTCTTAATCCAATGTCCAGCTGATGCTTTCTCTCTCCCCCATCCACCTCCTGCTGTTTGGCCCAACCCATCCACCGAGAGGGGAGGGGACCAGGCATGAGGGAGGCAGAGATGGACAGAATGATGGTTTGTAAACCAGAATTTAATAGTCTTCTCCAATTACCTTTGATTTCCCTCTAGTGTGTTCTTCTTCCTCCTTGTCTCCAGGTGTCCAGTTAAACAAACAAAAGAATATAACTCCATAGATAAATGAAGGGGAACGCTTTGAAATGCAAGTTGTTACGTAAATAATTGATGTTTTGCTTATACTTTATTATTATGGTTTGTCAATCCACCAAGACCTGTTAACATGCATACTATATGTTACATGAATTTCAATTGAAGACGGTCAATCAGATTATGGGATGACAAAAAACACATTTCCACGTCATTTTGAATAAGGTGAATAGTCAGATGGAATGGATGGTGGTCTGGCATGAAATGATATGACCTAATATAATATGACATGTGAAACTATTATATGACATGATATCGTACGACATGATGTGATTTATGTGCTCTGTTTAGTTCTGATCTGATTTGCCCGTTCTCTAATCGTCTCCCCAGTTCTCCTTCCTTCTCTTGTCTCTTCAGATGAGGTATACGCACCTGTGTAAGCTACTGTCAATTTGCGGGGGGGGGATGAACAGATAATGTACTGGGCTGCAGACGTGCCCCCAAGGAATAAACAAGGAAGGAAGGTACAGGAAGGACGCATGGATACGGTTGAGCTTGGAAGGATGGCTGGGTTGGTGGGTGGGTTGATGGATGGATGGATGGGTTGGTTGGTTGATGGTTGGATGGATGGGTATGTGATGTGAGGTGATTTACATGTCTAGACGGCAGAACAGATCATGGGTCTGATCTTCAGCTGGAATAGTCCATCAGCGACCGTGCTTTATTTGAAATGCAAATTCAAGGGATGCCAGATTTAGTGTTATGGAGGCAGAGGACAAGACAGACAGCCTTTTAGATGAGTGATATTTGTAGGGAAATCTAAAAGTAACATTATTTTATAATGTCCTGGATAATGTTAAAGGTTAAAATAATTCATAAACCCTATGAACATTTTTAGTACTATTTTTATTATTTGTTATCGTGTTGCAAATGTGCATAAAAAATGGGCCTTCATCATGAATATTTTAATTGTTTTATGGTAATATCTTAATTAACCTTTATTGTTGCATACGATATCACGGGTATGCAGATTGTATTTCATTCTTGTGTGTCGACCTAATGTCGGACTATTATATGAACTTGACCACTAGGTGGTGCACTAGGACAAGTCATGTTTTTATATTTTCTGGCACATTACAGCTGATGAATAATGATAATAATACTAAAAGAAAAAGCAATTCAATTGTAAGCATGGGTTGGTTGGCACTGAAAGAAATGTACTTTCAGTGCCTTTCAAAGGAAATTTGTTTAATAAATCATGAATACCTTTTTGCTCTTTATTTCAGTTATATTTGCATGGTCATCTTTGCATCCTAATGTTACATACACACATTTAACAGCCAAATGTTAAAACACATTATAGTAGTCTTCACCTCAGTAGAATATTCAAATAGCCAACATGATTTTGAATTGTAACTGTGGGGCTAAGTCCTTAGTGAGCTTAGCTTTAAACAAATGCCTTGTTTTTTTTGCAAATATAAAAACGTATATAGATATAAAATACTGCTTAGGATTGCTTCGGCCTTGCTCGACATGGAAGGGGTGATGTTTACCACCAGAGCAGGAACAACAAATATTCACCGCCAAACCAATCAATGACCAGCACAACATGTACCATTCAAGTTTTGTTTGTGTACAAAATGTGGCAACACACACTTAGTGGCTAGGAGTGAGAGTGAAAGTGGGAGGTCTTGTCTGGTTACACTGAGGGGGGGGGGGGGGGGGGGAGAAAACCCTCTCATCTGCCTCCACTTATGAGTGTGGTTCTGGTTCTGAGACCGGCCTCTCTATATGGTTGCCACTGCATGGAACTTCATACACAATCATTCTGCTCGCCACCAATGAGTCCTGTCCTGAGCCCTGTTCAATATTTTTTGCTGAATCGGCCACTTCTCATTGTCTTCTGCGTGTGTATTTATTTATTGTTTTACTTCTCTGGCACAAAAGAGGGGAAGAGGGGAAGGGGCTGGGGTGGGCTGAGGGAGGGGATGGCGGTGGTGGTGGTAGAGAAGAAGGGCGGATTGTATTTCAAGCATCTGCTCTCTGCTGGTTGTCCTCCAAGAACTATGACGATGGGTGGGGCGAGAGAGAGAGAGAGAGAGAGAGAGAGAGAGAGAGAGAGAGAGAGCGAGAGAGAGAGAGAGAGAGACACACACACACACACACACACCACACAACTACGGGGGTTCCCTGCAGCCTCTGCTTTGTTCTATAGATTCAAGGTGATAAAAGAAAAAGATAAATAAAGTGTACCAAGGACTTTTTGAACAAATACAAACTGTACTCCCTCTCTGGATACCCACACCGATTTCTTTGTCTGTGTTGATCAACCCGGAACGGTCCACATATACAGACATCATGAGAGAAACTTATGAGAGAGAGGGAAAGCTTATTTTTCAACGCTAAACCCATTTGGATGGTGATGACGGAGCCATTTTGATCGCGGCCTTCACAACTACTTCCAACAACAAAAAAAAAACGGATCCGGGCCCAGTGTTTTGTTTTACCTGCGGTAACAAAAACCACCGGTGCCACTGGTTCCTGTGCCAGAACTGGTTGACAGCCAATTGAAACAAACAACGGTGCGAAATAGCCTCTACTTCATAGGTGGTCTGACGTTTTACATTGTGAGACGCCTTACACTGTAAGCAGCAGGAACTGGCTGAACCTCTTTAGGGGGAAAAAAACAACATTCAATCGCAAAAACACATTTAAGCAGTGTGAATCTTGGCTGGTTTTTACAGTTTCCCTCCCATTTTGTTACACAAAAAGACCACAGTACACTTATGACTTTTTTTTTTTGACTAATGAACGTTCTGTTCTTTTTTCATATCAAGGCCTTAGCTAAATATATGTCTCCTCCTCATTTCTCAATTTCATATCATAAATGTTTTAACTACACTTATCTACCTAATTCTAAAGTGGTAAATTAAAGGCAGTGACCTATTTGACCTCACAGGCCTATTGCTTTTATTATTTGTAAATAAAATAAATGTGTTGGTGATGGTGTGGCATGTTGTGATTGGTCCATTATCAAATGAAGTAAAAGCAGGGAGAGATCAGAGCCCCAAACATGTAGGCCCATCATTTCACATCTCCCGGAACACCATTCTAATGTTGTGGTGCTAGATATCAAAAAGAGTGAAGAGAAGAGCGATATGTTGGCTAGGAATCAAAAAACTGACATTTTTTGGAAAGGTTTCAAGATCAAAATCTTTATTTATGCGGTATGGGTGTATATGATCCCTATAGCGTGTTTATCGCACATGCAGGAAATCATATTAAGCAAGAACTGAATAATTGCCAAGAAATGCACACTTGATGGCAAGAGATCTTTGTCTATGTTTGCTTAAACTAACGGCTGTAGTCACGTCAAAGACTCATGAACTCAGTTCTGGGAGGGAAACCGTCACCATGGCAACTACTTCCAATCCACTGCATTATCATATCATTTCCAGATGTAAGCATGTATAATTCAAGACCTCCACCTCAAGTTTGAGCTCTGCTGTTTTCCTAATTTTTGGACTCTCAAACACTGCTGTAAATACCTGTGGAAAGTTTGCGTTGCTGAAGGCCTGAATTTTATAAACTAAGACGTTTTATCACCGTTATACGTTAGAGAAACAGAAGCTGATGAATCATTGGATTGCTTTCATGACGCAAAACCACAACACAAGTAGACCTTAGTTTAGTAGCATTTTGTTTAAACGTATTGATACAATTTATATTGAATAAATTTAAGTAATTGAATTATACGATTCATTTCATATCATCATCATTACATCATATTGGTAAAATACTGAATCATCCTTTTGGAGGAATAAGCCACTGAGATGGCATGGCCAGCCCTGAATTTGTTGCAGTGAAAGCTCTTTCACATTTCTCATTCACATTCAAACCTATTCAAATATTGCAGGAAACGTGTCTTGCGAATGTAGCCTACAACTTCATGATGAAAGATCATCATTGTAGTCCAGGCTCCATTGTGCCATATTTTCCCCCCCCCCCACTCCCCCCACATCTATCACACACACAAACCCCCTGATTGTGCGCCTTCAGATACGGCACCAAAACAACATTGTGTTAGTTGAGATTGACAATAACACCATTGAATTGTTGTTCCCTGAGATAGACTAAACAATCTCCAGCATGGGTGGAATGCTGCCCCCCCCCCCCCCGCCCCTCCGTTCTGAGTGGCGTGGTTAGGGGGGAACTTGCCACAATCAATCTGTTGTTTGTCATCGGAACTGAGGAAAGGGTCCAGTGGTATCCCTGCTTTTGCACACCATCTTGAAGCCCACACAATACGTACCGTATGTGTCCGTTCCATGAGCGCTCAGGGAAAAGGTACATACGGTTTGCATTGTGTGTATTGCGAAACGGTAGCGTGCATATGCAGTACATGACGGTGTCCTATTAAACAATGTGATTCCACAAGTAATTACTGTGTAATAAGCAGTGTATTGATGTGTAACAGTATGCAGTTCAATATGGAATAACACATGTCGCTTAAGAGTGTAGTATGGGGTTAAGGGTTAAGGGTTATGGGTTAGGGAAAGCCGAATGCAAAAGAGCAAGTTATGCACTGGGGAACAGTTAGGCTGTTTCATAATGTTATTACATATTAAGTTGTTATAGGTTGTTATACATTGTTTATTACATGCGTTATGACACTGTACTTGCACAAAAAGCGTGACCAAAAAATGTAAGACTGCAAGGTACAAGGTTGTTATTTGTACTGCTGAGCAGAGATGGATGAAACGGGAGATTAGATCTGTCACGTGAAAGGGAAACACTGGGAAATGAAAAGACACAGAGTTTGGTGAGGCCTGTGTGTATTTCTAGCAAACTTACTGTTGGTTGTGTCGTGGTGACATGGATTTGTGAGCAGGATCAATGCTGGCATTGTGCTCCACAGCAGTGATGCCTTAGCTTATTGAAACCGCTTTGAATAAACGGCCCATTTATTCATCCTTTTTTTTATCAGACAATAACATGAATATGAAAGAAAAACAGGGCTGGTCGATAGGATTTGTATGTTTATTGTGTAATCAGGTCTTTGACTCAGTTGACAGTGAAGAATGCCACAGTATCTACGTTATAGCTTTCTGAAGATAATACTGTTTTATTCAAAGGGAACGGTGTCCCCTGGTATATATCTCTAACACACTCTATATAGGCCTACACATTTTCCGAGACTATACACACAGATCTTGGACACAAAGCAACAGATCTGAATGTGAATTTGTTTGCGGTTTTTGGTGAGAGCCATTAGTGCAGTGTTATTATTTTTCGCCCATTTTCATTTCAATATTTTGCAGACATTAGACATTAGACCGTAGAGAAAAAACGAATGTATTCAGAAGTAATCCGACATGTGATGAATCCACCTTAGGTTACAAACTACGCGATTTATTGAAACAATTATTATTTTAGGGATATCTTCTAAAGGTATTGCATGCGTCCATCTAATAGATGAAACAGATGACATGTTTAGCGCCTAATAGAAAGACAACCTGATTAATGATCACTGGGGGCCACGTTGATTAAGGCTAAAGACAGAGCCATCGTTAGCTTAGCCCTGTAATGTTTAATCAATACTTTAACTTGCTCGTTCAATTCATCTATTGCTTGAGCGCACACATGCTGAACTGCTTATCCAAAACTAAATGAGTCAAGAGGACCTAGGCATCATCCGAGCTGTGGTGTAGGTTTTACACCAAGTAGGCCTATAGGCTTTAGGTTTACCGTGTTGATGTCATCATTGTCGTTCAAATTGCGATCGATCCTCAACACACCTCATTGCCTCTGCGATTGAACTTGAATTAATGATTAACTATGTTAAGACAATCTGAAATCGTACGGGAACTGTCTGAACCGATTATTATTTTATTGTGGCCTGCTCGAAGACACAAGCATGACTGATTCAAGCCACACTTCGTAAGAACCAACAAAGCAGAAACCATGACAAACATTTAATGTCCGTTTCAATTACTTCCTCATCACATGATGCTTTTTTTTTTTTCTTTTCCTCAACTTCACCTTTTTGCAACCATGCAAATTCACGGAGACGCAATCGTTGCATTGTAACGTAAGTGAACAACGGTTGGTTATGTAATGTTAAAGGGGACATACTATACCACCAGGTGTGAGTGTTATGTACCGCTTCTGACATCACAGGTGGGCGTGTCCACCTAGGTGGTGTGCTGGATAGATCAGTATTCAGTCCACCAGCCTACCCGGTGGACCTTGGTACACAAACGTTGCCCATCCATCACTCAAAACCCACCTGTTGGCGATTGTTAGTAGCCTACTTGCACTTAGTTCTATGAACATCTTTACTGCACCGACGGCGATATATTGTTTCACTTCTTATGACAAGTGGCGTAAGTCGCTTTGGATAAAAGCGTCTACTAAATGCCCTAAATGTAAAATGTAAATCTATCTGTCATACATCTAGGTGGACACGCCCATCTGTGATGTCAGAAAAGGCAGATTTTCAAAACGGCTTGTAACGGCTAATCACACACGCAACTGGTATGGTATAATATGTCCCCCAGAAACGACGTGTGACTGCCAATCTCACTCGGTGGTCCGCAGCCACACCCAAGTCTGTTTGAGAGTCGTGAACTCTTGTCTTTGTCAGCAACATAAAGCAGTCACGTATCTAGGCGCTGCCATTGAACGAAGTCATCATAGGAATGCAGCCGTTTTGATGGACTAAGTGTCTGCCGCAGGTCTTCTGAGGTCAGCCAATAAACCAATCTTTCCACCAGGGGAATGTGCTTGCCACGCAATGACGATAAATAAACCGGCCATCCTCTTTTACACTGTTTACCAAAAAATATTTTATTATAATGCAAAGCAGTAATATATCTAAATTGGAAAAATGTCATAGCATATTTTCTTATTTGTTTTTTAAACTAAGTGGGAACATTCCTTAGCGTTTTCCCCCCATGAAACATGCTGAACACCCTTATTCCTTTCAGCAGTGCTTCTTACAGTTCTTATGATTCCGCACGCTCTCTCTCTCTCTCTCCAGCACAGCGGTTGCAGGTGTTTGGCGGGTGATCTTCTGTGCTCTTGTGTGAAGCGTTCTCGTGAGTCTCTGAAGCCAAACAGTCCCGTCTGCATGTCTCCGCTACGGTGCTAATGTAAGTGCCTATTCACCCCCCCCCCCCCCCGCCCCTGCTTGGAATGCGAGTCACCACCTCCACCTTGGATAAACTTTGACCATGCGTGTCTCCCAGAGGAGCATACAGTATACACTGTATATATTTGTGTATATTTATAGCTTAAGAGTTTCTTTTGATGCTTGACCGAGGTAAAGTGTATTCAATACAAATTGATCCGGTGTTTCTATGTCTTTACTAGTTCCAGAACTAGTAATAGTTTAAAAGGTGACGTGATTTCATCAGAGATGGCTAGAGGTACGGCGGTTGGGTTTGAACCCCAGATACACACATCCGTGTTTGAATCGTATATACTATATATATATATAAATCTGTCTGGATTGCAAAGTGGGGTGAGAATACAGTTCCTGATTGTAGCTCGTTTACGCTACTACTGGCATATAGGCATATACATATAACAAATGGAACTTCAACACAGTCGTCTTGTGCATATAACTGTGTGTGTGTGTGTGTGTGTGTGTGTGTGTGTGTGTATGTGTGTGTGTGTGTGTGTGTGTGTGAGAGAAGTAACCAGGGGGAGAACTGAGATCTAAAGTGTACAAGTCAACAAGTAGAGTTCCCTTTCCGGTTCTAGTGATCAAGTGTCATAGTGGAGAGAGCTTTTACCGAGCTAACGGACGACAGAAACACAACACAGTACTTAGTGGTATTTTTTGCAACTTAGGTGCGACCCTCCGCTCAGATAGCCCCTCATATGTACGAGAGCCCAAATCAAGTTCTGGACGACGGTCAACGACACAGGAAATGCCGCTCTCAGTGAAATGCCGCTCCTTTTCACAGCCCAAAGCAGCAGCAGCAGCAGGAAAGCCTGACAGGATACTGGCTCTGTAAGGGGGGGCGGGGGGGGGAGGTGGAGGAGGGGGGGGTTAAGTGCCGGCTAGTCCAAAGAGAGACTGGGGGATGGGGTATGGGGGGGAGGGGAGGGTTTCGGTGGGAGTTTCCTCATCGGAGCGGGGACCTCACGTCACCACCTGCTGCACGGCGGAGCGTTCGTGGGGGCAGGCCCGCGCGCCGCCGCCACCGCCGCCACAGTGCAGCCGCGCGAGCAGCCGCTGCAGCTTGTGCGAGAAGTTCTTGTTCATCTGCCGGTACATGAGAGGCATGGCGAAGCTGCTGGAGAACGCCAGCAGCTCGGCCACGCACCGCAGGAAGTAGTACATGGTGAGGCCCTGCCTTCTGCCGCCGCTGACAACGCCGCCACCCCCGCCGCCGCCGCCGCCGCCGTGGCTGCCCGGCGCGCCCACCACCGTGTGCACCAGCAGCGTCATGTAGTAGGGCGTCCACAGGGCGAACTGCACGCACACCGACGCCAGCAGCAGCCGGTGGATGGACGGGTCCAGGCGCCCCGAGTCCTGGTCCAGCGGCGTGGACTCCTTGCGGATGCGCAGGATGAGCGCGAAGGCGTACAGCACGGCGGCCGCCGGCACCACGTAGCCGATGAACATCATGATGGCGTCGGCCGCCTCCTTGTTCTGCATCTTGGAGCACTCGATGATCTTGGTGGACACGTGGTTGCACACGTAGAAGAGCAGCGAGGAGAAGCTGGTGAGCACGGCGCCGCCCCAGATGAAGCCGCACACGTGCTTGGTGTTGTACACGCTGGACATGTAGGTGCGCGGCAGCGCCCGCTCGATGTAGTAGTCCAGGCTGAGCAGCGTGGTGGAGTACATGACCACCAGCGAGGACACGTTGAACAGGATGAGCAGCGTGATGTACACCTCGTTGTTGTACTCCCAGGCGGGCCAGCGCGTGAAGTGCGGCCCCAGCAGCTCCACGGGCGCCACCAGGTTGAGCACCAGGCCGGCGATGGCCATGTTGACAAAGTACACGTCGGGCATGGTCATGGACGCCTTGTTGGACAGGTTGACCGCCACCAGCAGGGCATTGTAGCACAGGCCCACGGGGAAGCACACGGCGAGGTAGAGGACGGAGCACGCCGACAGGATGAGGCCGAGGTCCAGGCAGAGCTGGTGGTCCGCGTCGCTGGCGTCTGACTCATTGTGGGCCATGCAGCTCCACATCGCTGAGTGGGTCGGCGGGAGGAGGCCAGCGTCGTGTGTGGGAGGCGGGGGGGGGGGGGGGGGTTGGGGGGGTGGAGGGGGTGGTTGACTAGGTCTCACTGGAAGGACAGAGAGAGAGAGGGAGGGAGAGGGAGAGAGGGAGAGGGAAAGAGAGAGAGAAGGGGAGTGGGAGGGAGAGAGAGCAGTGAAGAAAAACACATTAATAACGGCACATTACCTTCACAGAGTCTATCAAATAGGATGGCCTTGTTCAAAGAAAAAAAGAAAAACATGCACATGGCGACAACTCGTGAAAAACAAAAGAGCCGAAAGGGCAGAGAGGGGCCGTTGGGACTTGGCACAGAGACCATGTCCAGTCTTTCTCCCGGGACCTTCGGCATGGTGGGTTCAGGCTAGCATGGGGAGCTGAACGGGGCACTTTTAGGAACATTCCTGTGCCATTCTGTGGCGGCCAAGTTTTCTGTGTCATGTAAGACTTGTACTGTATGGCTTTGTGTGGTAATAACAATGAGCCACTCAACAATGGTGAACACTGTGCCTTTTTTTCCCCCCTTCTCTCTCTCTCTCCATACAACTGAATCCAAAACTTTGATTTGATTCATGGGTCTCGCCTACTTCTGTGGTTCATGGTTACAACTCTGCGAGGCAAACGGAGTCCCCTCCACTCACGGTGAACCCAGCCGCGACACGGCCATTATCACCCGGCTAATGCCATTAATCCCACCTCACTGGAGATGACTAGACGAGCATGAATGCCGCGCGACATGTTTCACTGGGCCATCTCAACCTTGTAAATTTTTTTTTTTTTTTTTTTCCCTTTCTCTTTTCAACACTACCCGTTGCAAAACACCATCTGGCCCATGTGGAAGAATACAAAACTGGATTTATTTTCATTCTTCCCTTTCTTTTTTTTTCCCCGAACAAACCGAGGCACATTTTCTCCCTCTGTCTGCGTCTGTTTCTCATTCCGTATCTCTGCCTGTATTGTATTTATTTCTCCATATGCGTCAGCGAGACGGCGGACAGACAGAGGCAGGGCAGAGGATGTACGTGGAGCAGGCTTCCCCCCGCCTCGCTCGCTTTCCCCTGCTTCGCACGGTCAAGCAAAACAACACCAACGCAGAAGCCTCTCCGACCTGAACCTGCCCCCCCCCTGGTCTGCTTGGGACCCAACCCTGACACCGAAGGGCCGAAGCGTTTCCACGGAGGAGGGAAGGGTGGGAGGAGGGCAGGAGGTTGGGGTGTGTGTGTGTGTGTGGTGGTGATGGGAGGATTTATAGATGGTGAAATGTGATGCAGGCGAGAGGCGAGGGGTCAAGCTAGGAACGAGGGGGGCTTGGAGGTTGGAGTTCAGGGCGGGGCCGCGAAGGGGGGGGGCGGGGGCTGTTTAGTGGCGCCCAATCCGATACACCGGGACACCACACTGAGAGGATGGTCGAGGGAGACGCTGGTCAAGGGGGTGTCTGATTTCAAAGCCCACTAAACATGTGTAGCAGCCGCTGTGATGAGCTTCGGTGACTCAAGAGGACAATAAACTGAGGTTGTTCCGATGAAATTAGCCATGGTGAAAAAATGTGTTACATCACAAAGGGAGTTGAGCATATTAATAACACTGACGACATGAGAACAGTATTGGGTGACATCCAATGCATGGTCGATTTCAAATTCTAAATGTTCATGTGCATTTGGTCACCAAACCTGTACAGAAACTTCCAGAAGCTGCCCTTCTTGTTTTCCCCAGCACACTGCAGATGGGTATTGTTGTGTGCAGCAGGATAAGTTAGGAATGCCAGCATAGCAGAACATTCTCCTGTTTGACTTACATAACACCCTTACAGAGGGACCGCTTGGCCTGAAGACACACACGCACGTAGCAAACACACACACGCACACACCCATCAAACAGACACTGACTTTGGCACACAGCCAGCACACACACACACAGACACACAGACACACAGACACACACACATGCAAACCCGCACATACACAACATCACCCACACACACACACACACACACACACACACACACACACACACACATGCAAACCTGCATACAAATCACAGGCACTCGCACACACACACAGGTGCCGAGCTGGAACAGGTCGAAGATAGTTATGACTACTCTTTAATAAGAAACCCCTACAACCTTTCTTTGGAGGTATAAAACCCAGCCAATTGGAAACACGCGCACTCTTGGCACCAAGTATGACTAAAGCTAACTTGGTTGGAGGCACCTGGCTGGCTCTAGTGTTATTCCAGAGAACATGAGCTGTCTCTGAATAGCGCTGGCTGCCTGGTTGTTGCTTAACTCACGGCCCAGCATCACCTGCTTCCTTTTGGGGATCTCTGTGACCAATCGGCATGAAGACGGCATTGGCGTGGAGTCTGTTTTGTTTTTGCCTCAACTGAGGTGAGCTTTGTGCAAAGGGCCCGTTCTTGTTGACTTGCTGACTTGCATTGACGTCGCATTGAAAGAAAAGCTATCGTGCATTTGTGGTTTGTCGGTGGTGAATGATGCATTGCACCGTACATGTATGACACATTTCCAAGTAATGCAGGAAATCAGGGCGATGCGAAACATAGGCGGTCACCGCAGAGAGGGGGATTTGTGATACAAGCAGTACTTAGATCATGCTCCTATTCCATCCTATTTGGGATGAGATAGTTTTAGCAAGAAATAACCAGCGTCGCAATCTCAAAAAGCTGTACATTGAATGTCTTAAATGAGTTAAATCAGTTTAATGTCTTACGTATGGGTGCATACACTCATAACATAGGTGGTTTACAAAGAAATAAGTTTACAAAAAAAAAATACTATTTTAATTAAGTCCTCCGCCTCATAGCCCGCCCTAGCCAATCATCAGTGAGGCATGATTTATAACCTTCCTTAAACGTCTGACATTCGCATGCAAACACAAGTCTGCGAAAGTAACACTGTTGGCGAGGAAGCCCTGTGTGTGAACTTCCCTTCACACCGTTCCTGGCTGTCAGAAACAGTTACGCCCACTCCTCTCCAGACGGGCCCCCGATCAGCACGTCTAGGGCCCCTAGGCCCCGGAGGAGTGCCAACCCCCCCCCCCATAGTGATTTCACTGTCAGTTGAAGCCAGATCCTGGAGCTCTGATAGGAAGATTGTGACAGACCGGGGACGCCACCACCACAACCACCCCCCCTCCACCTCCCACTCTATGAAACCTTACGGGAATCTACTGAGGCCCTTCTCAGAAGAGTGATGTCACATGATTCTGATCTGCGGTAGTAGTGGGTGTGCTGTGTCTGAAGGACGAACGATTGCATCAAAGTTGAACCCTAAGTTACCTACGTTTTTTTTCCCCGTACCCCCTTAACCGACCTAGGTAGTTGATTCATTTACTTTATCTTTTTAGATCAAAGCACATGAGTTCATCATGCTCGACGGTTACTTACTAACAGGTCATTATTGTGTTATGTATAATTCAAAGGTCTTGTTTAAAGCAGGGCTATACTTTGCCTCAGATGTAGTTATACAGGTAGGGTCTGATTTCAGAGGAAATACCTTGTTATTATATGGAGGGCTCCACTGCCAAAATATAGATGTTGTTGAAAGGAGCTTTGAAAAGCCCCAATTTAACTGCCCAATACATATCTGGTTGAGATGAGAGGAAGAGGCCAACAGGAGCCAAATCTATAAACTAAGTGCCCGTAAATGCCCATGATTTTAGCATCCAGAGTTGTTTCCTGTTCCATGATTCAATGTTGATTATCTCTAAACAGGTAGGCACCATACAAAGGTCATATAGCTTCCTTCCCGACTGGCAAAAGAGAAGAAAAAAAACGTCAACAGTACAAACAGGAACAAAAGTCACAGATCAATGGTCAGCACAAAACAGGCTTAGTAACTTTAAGCCCCCGCGCACGCGTCCCTGTGCCACTAGGTCACATGGATAAAGTTAAGGACGTTGAACTATTTGGTCGGGCAGTTGTTTCAACAGAGCTGTTGCGCAGAATAAACACTTTTTTTTAATTTTATTTTTTATATCTTAGGACTTGTATGAATAGCTTTCCAAGAATGATCCAGCCACTAAATGGTATCTTAATTAAAATGTTCACACGTGCCTATTATGTTTTACTGCATAATGATACGATGCATAGATTAAGACCTAAAACGTGTTACTCCAATCCCAAATATAAACAAAGATGGAATGAGCAGTGAGCACACGATTTGTTTTCCTCTAAACGTAGTAAGCTTTATAGTTCTGGTCCTGATTCTGCTAAACGCAAAATGGTTTGAATTAAACACATTTATATTCATCCACTATCCTATGTTATAACAATTCAATAGTAGTAGTAGTAGTAGTAGTAGTAGTATAGTAGTAGTAGTAGTAGCATTACTATAATTGTCCTTGTAGTCTGCATGCATATTCTGTGACAGGACGTTTGTCGTTTACCATGAGATCCACATTAACAAAAAGGCTCAACCCACTGTAAACAATACGAATCGACTTGCTTTTTCACTTGAATATTTCTTACATTTGTATGTTGAACTTGAATAATCAAATAAATGTAGCCTGCAGCCATATGAAGCCGTCAAACGTCAGTAGATCCAGTCTAAACTAAAACAAACAGACGCAATGTAGCGCATAGTAAGTCATGGAGTTGTCCCATATTTCGGCAGTAACATTATCCTCCTGCCATGCATGTAACGCTGGGAAGAATGGGATATTCTGTCATATGTAGCCTACTATAATTATACTACTACTACTACTACTACGCGCTTACTACTAGTAGTCGTAGTAGTAGTGGGATAGGCTACTATCACTCCCCCATAACATCTACAACTGTTGGTACTACACGCGACCATCTGAACGCATGCAGAGCTTTTCAAACAGCCCCTAAAGCTTTTAACAACATACATAACTCTAAAGACTACTACATTTGCTCATTAAAAACAACAAAAAACAACAACAAAAACGCAGCAAAACTTACCACTCAGATATTTAGGTCTTTATGCCAACAGATCTACGGCGGCATTGGGTTAGATGTAGCGTTTCCATTGGTATATCTCCGTTGCAGCATTTCAATAACACTCGAGAAACTATCTTTATTCTAACAAGCGACCAGAAAGGGAAACTACAACGCTACATGTTTAGTTTGAAGCGCTTTTCTCGGTCCGCTTTGCCCATAGGATGGGGCTTGTTTTCGATACGGGACGGCGTACAGCCTACTACTGGGACTCGAGTGGTGCTGAGCGCTACAGTGTATACACACGTGACCCTCCCCCACTGTCTCCTTGATACTGGGCTGGTTCCTTTTTGTCGATGAGGCCCGAATGGCCGTTCTGTGCTCTGATTGGTTGCAGATCGTGGCCGTGGGGGATGGGGGAGGCGTGCGGAGGGGAGGATGAAAAAAACATTTCCAACTTACTACAATGCACTTTCTACTGAGTTACAATTGTCTTCCCGCACATCCATGTGTATATATATGTAGATTTGTAAAGGTGTTTCTTAGCCTATTCGAAGAAAGTGAGGAAATCGGCTTTGTGTGTGTAGAAGTAGAAAATTAAAAATTAAAAATGCATTATGTCAGTTCATGCCTCAAAGCTCTGGAGACGTGCACACAATGCATTTTGATTCACAAAGTGCATTTGAACTTAACATTATGAATGTGCTGATGTCAAAGCATTCACAAATCATTGTATACAATAACATCACACATCATTGGTAAATATCAGAAATGTTGGTAGATCAATTAATTTCCAGTTTGTCCATAAAAGACACATTACTATTAGTCTATTGGTTATAGACAGAGTCCTCAACCGGCATTTTGAAGATCAACATTATCAGTCAAACTGTGCATGATCATAACACTAAAAAAACCATCACAGATTATGGATTACAGATTGGCCCATCGGTCAGCACTTCACTGTGTATAGCTCACCTCATCATCCTCTTCCTCATCCTCATCCTCATCCTCATCCTCCACAAGCCCCAGAGTGCCGCTGGGTGCAGGACCAGATCCCCATGGCGATAGGGGATGTTGGATTAGATTGGATGAACCTTTCCTGGGTGTGTGTGCGGGCGAATCCCCCGGAGGGAGGGACTCAGGGTCCGCTCAAGCAGGGATTGTGCACACAGTGATAACATCAGGTCTGCATTAGTGCACTCGTAGGCTGAAGCCTTCTTTAATTTCCTGCACAGCCCCCCTCTCCCCCCCCCTCCCCACCCCAGGAGGGAAGGAAGGACAGACACACAGGCGGAACCTGGAACTCAGGGACGCAATGGTGGATGTCTGTGACTCCGAAGAGTACGTGTAATCACATGAGGGATGGTTCCTTTCATATCGCGAGCGTGATCAACGGTTACCTGAACAGAATAACAGGGAAGTACACATCTGGTGTACGGACGGCACAAGAGGCATGGCTTCTTTGCTTTTATGAGGAAGAATGTACAAATAATACACACACACACACACACACACACGCACACGCACACACACACGCATGCACATACACACACACACACACACACACACACACACACACACACACACACACACACACACACACACACACACACACTCCTCCCCCCCCCCCCCCCCCACACACACACACACATACACACACATACACACACACACACACACACCCATCCATGCGTCTACAGTATGCAATGAACTGACTGTAATAGATGCTGGGTGTCATCTCTTCAGTCACAGATATTCACACACTGACTTTCCATGTCCTAATAAGCTTCCCCTGGGAAATGAAAATGAATGATGTTATGTGATGTTACGGATTACGAGGTGGATACCGTCGGGTTTCTGAAGATTGACCGTACAAATTGTTCATTTATTATCCACTTCCCCTGGGTGTTACTGAGAGAATGCTTTGACAAGAGGATAGCTCCACCATGTTTTCTTCACTGTTGAGATAAAGACGAAAGAACGCGTCAATGTGTGAATGTATCCAATTTAACGCTTGTGGTTTAGGGCCTAGTTTCCGTATTATCAATTACACATCTGCAAACCTGTTACAAAATCAAGTAAATATGCGCTGTGACACCATGGGGAAAAGGCACATCTTTGAGTTTGTGGCCTCATACAAGACACACGGAAATCCTGCATAATTAAATGTACATATGAGTTTCAAATTAGATTGTGGTGGAGTGTGAAATGGATGGGTCCTAGCCACATAGTCCCTCTTAGCAAATTACAATGGAGACCTGGAACACGTGATCTTTGTCTTCTTAAAGCATTATCTGTAATTAACTGGATCTTTAATTACTGGGCTTGTGTTTGCATGCTGGGCTGCATAAGTAAGTGATGAGAAGAGAATGCAACTGTGTCTCCCTCCAGTCTTCGTCTCCATTGGACCAGCCTGGAACGCATGGCTTAACAACATGTTTATGTTGTTAAGCCAAATGAACGAATCAAGCATTGACTTTGAGCCTTTCGTCAAACGTAATTATGTTGTTATTACAGCTAATGATGTTTTCATTGCAAAATGCCATAGTTCATAATTCAGAATACAAACACATTTAGTTAAAATCTCCTTTGGATCATTGGAACAGTATGCGTCCCCACATACCAGTTTTGAGGCATGACATATTCAACAATTAATTAATGCAGGTTAATCTTGGCTTGTTCAACATGAAGCTTCAACTTCAGTACCTGAATAACAACTGGCAATAAGAGCCGACATTGTGAAACATATGTTCATACACCTTTTGATGAGTGGGAAGGTTTACAATGTCTAACGTCTGTGATGCTTTTGCACTGGATAATATAAGAATCATTTGTCATCATCACATCTTACATTGAACATTATTCATCCGTTCGCGTGTAATCAATAATCCATGTGCCTGCATGTTTTTACGGCTGACACACACTTAGTAGGACATGCGTGAGCAGTGCTTCAGTATTACTTATGGTAAACAATGGCATCTTATGGCGTGAAATTCACTGCACTCTCAATTATGGCCTACACATCCAATATTACCTCATCACACCCTAATCCCCTCAATAAAGGAGGGAATTAGAATAGGACAAACAGAGAATATATAATACTCATTCAAGGATATTATTGGGAAGAATTGAATTCATATCGTGAAATGCTATTGCCATTAGGGCAGAGGGGTTATTTTTCCCCACATTTTTACAATTGACCTGAGTAATCTAATTTAAAAGGTGGTTTTGCATTACCCAGTCCCCACAATCCAAGCCGACGGCTTACAGAGTGTTAGTCCTGCAGCTCTCCCGACACAGAGAGAAAGTGAGCCGGAAGGACTCCCGCTCTCCGCCTTCGACGTAGATCACAGTTGATCCCTAATCAGGCTCTGAGATCTGTTGCTATTTGTGGCGGCAGCAGCACCCATGTATCGCCAGGGCCCCGCCGGCCTGACTTCACCTTGTTCTAAGGAACATTAGCCGTTCACAGAGACATCTGTCTGTCTGGAAGGTCCGTTCCACGCAGATGTCCACCAAAACAAATCGTCATAAAAAATCAAACATTGGGCGAGATTACAAAGAACATCTTTTTGTAATGAAAACCACAAATGTCAAACTGCCCCTTTTGACCGTGCTTTTTTATGCAGACTATTCTCAGTGAGTCGTAAAAAGATGATTGCATTCATATGGAATTTCTAGTGTTATCAAAGTTCAAGTTGAAATACGCACACACACATACACACGTACACACGTTCATACACGCATGCACACACACACACACACACACACACACTCACACACACACACACACACACACACACACACACACACACGTATAAATGTAGAAAACACTGGTGTTGTTTTCTGCACATGCCCATTGAGTTCAGAGGCCTTGTCGTTCACATTAAGCTCATTAACTCTGTGGTGGAGATTATGGTCTGTCGGAGACCATAAGGCACCCACAGTCAGTGGCTTTTCTCCAGATAGAAAGGGTAAAGAGTGAAACTTTCCCTGCTGCTCCCCACAAGCGGTCCAATGAAGTCCTCTCGCACACTTCATTAACACACAAACTGTACGAGACAACATTGGTCTCACACAGTATGTACGTATCTCACACAGTATCACGGAAGCGTGACGCACTTTGCATTATTTCGATTGTGAAGGCATTTACTTTTTGCACCTATTTTCAGCAAGCACATAGAAGGACAACAACCGTCATCAAATGTCTGTGGACGGATTTGGGTGGATCGGATGGATTTTCTATCCAGAACAAAAACTTTCAAAAACAGAGCACGACGTGCCGTGTTGCACAGCATGCACTCGCACAAAAACAAAAAACAAAAAATGACGAATGCATATACAAAGCAAAGTTCACTGCTTTTTGGATGACGAAGACTCTAATTCATGGCTGGGCTGCGCGTTGAGCATCGTCATGCCGACGGCACAGCGAAGCCTCTTCCTACCCGCTCGTTGTCGGGCTGATCCAAGACAACAGACTGGTGGCTAAACGCTACGCCACACTCAGGCCTTTCATCCCACCAGACCTTCCTCCTGGATAGCGGTTTCCCAGCGTGGGCCAATAGGGACGCGCGCATGTGTGAGTTTGTCAGCTCTTCGAGGGACTTTTTTTATCCGGGAGCAGATCATGTGACATCTTTGTCGAGTTCTATACGCCTATGTTGGTGTGTTTTGGGATTTTTCGGATTTGTGTGTGTGTGTGTGTGTGTGTGTGTTTGGGTGTGTGTGTCTGAGTGTGTGTGTGTGTGTGTGCGAGAGTGGCCATGCAAGCGTGTGTGTGTGTGTGTGTGTGTGTGTGTTTGGGTGTGTGTGTGTGAGTGTGTCTTTGTTGGTGTGTGTATGTGAGCGTGTGTGTGTCTGTGTGTGCGTATCATAGCCTACATATGTACTGTATGAACTGTTCTGTGACATAACTGCATTGTGGAGAACAACACCGTGGAGGTCTGTCTCATAAACTGAGGCCTGTGCATTTCCCTGCTGGGAGTAGTGATACTTTGTTATATTTATACATTTTTATTGATTAACTTTCCCCCTCAGCTGCTTCATCAGTTTGACTCATTTTCTCACCACAGGATTCAACTCCCTTTATACTTTGCAAGGCAAATGAAGTTCCTAGCATCTGAGTTTGCATTGGGTTTGTTTTATATTTTGCTTATAATCAAACCCGCCGCGTTTGACTCCCTGGCGCCTGAGTCAACAAGGCCACCCTCTGATTGGTCCAAAGCGCGTGTGTACCAAAGGAACGGCTTACACTTAAATTCAAGTGCACATACAAGAATAATCCCAGCACAAACGAGCAATGGACACAAAGCCCCAGCAATTCTGTCTGTATGGAACCTGTTTAGTTTGCATCCAAGCAAACCAAAATGCAACATGACACATGACCCTACCCACGCACTACGCGTGTGTATAATACTCCACACTCCTGAAATAACAAGACATTAAACCCATGAAGTCATCATGCTCCGAGCGAACACCATCCTTCATCCTTCATGTCCAGTGAGGACGACCCAACTCAACACTTATTTAACCCCCCCCCCCCCCCCCCCCCCATCCCTCCGGCACTGCTGCTCAAGCAACAAGAATTTGGCTGACGCGGCACACGTCTGCGTGCATGCAGGCAGATCCACGGCCCAGATCCTTGGCCGCGACCACGCAGCGCGCGTAAGTGCACCGCATTCCTAGAGTAAGTTCACTTGGCAGATGTTTTTTTTTCTCCTCTTTTTCTAGGGGGGGTGGGGGGGGGGGGGGCGTGTCTGAGTGCCGGGAATCTTGGATCCTGGAATTGAGGTGTCTTTGGCAAGACTGTGTGGAAAATCCTAAAGGAGGCGGAAGGATGACTCAAAATAAAAAAAAATAAAAAAAGCTAAAGCAACAAAAACAACAAATCAAAGCAGGATCTGGCCGCTCTCCACCTCCGCCGCGATGTGAACCCGGTGTCACCCCTGAAACGGATCCCTTCCAATAACATCCACCTCGGGCTCACTATTAACAGAGTGTTTCTACGGCGCGTGCCTCAGTTGCGCTGCATTTCTCTGGGGGAAATCGAGAACCTTTTTCCTCGGTAACTGAATACACTTCTGACCCGGAGACATTGACGTACTGCTCTACACGAAGCGCAGTACACTGGTCGTATGTTATGTGGGTGTTTTTGTGTAGTTATAATCCATCGCCATTGGGGTCTGATGTGCTTTAATGCGGTCTCATGACTCTCTCTGATCATAACAGAGATGGCGTTATTGTTTGGCTTTGCTCATGAGATAGACTACGGACTCACAACCTTATTGAAAGCATAACACTGTAATTAGCAATTCATGTACTGCGCGAGTGCATATGGGTCAGTTCTCAGTTGATATGAAATCCAGTACTTTGTTTGCAGCTTTCATTTGATCTGCCTTATCAGGGGAGGCCATGTTAATCTGCTTTCACCTAATCCAGTTAAGAATGTATCAAGTTTAAACCCTTTATTGTATAAGAGAGTCTTGTTCCTTTTTTCCCCCCTGAACCTGAAACCCTCACTCATAACACTTAGAGATAGTTGTGTTTGTCACCCCGACTACATGGTCATCTGCCACAGTTCTAACTGTATTAAAATAAAACAAATTAAACACCCTAGAACAAAACTGATACCAAAACGAAACAGATGACATAAAAAAAAAGGACACTGAGACAGATCGATTCACTGCAGCAGTTTGGTTCCTCAAACTGGGGGTCTCCCTCCCCCAATGCGGCCTTCACTGGTGGTGGTGGTGGGGGTGGGGGGGGGGTGCAGGGGAGGGTTATTCTAGCGCTGGGGTTCCAGCAGATGTGTCAGCACCACTGGGGTGTCACAGCTCTGGCCCAGGTCTGGCCCCCTTGATGAGCAGATAGCAGAAGGATTAGCGGGGGCTGTTGTGGTGGATTGGCAAGAACACTGGAAGGCTGTTCACACACAGCTGTGGCAGGCTTGTGTGCGTGTGTGTGTGTGTGTGTGTGGGGGGGTGTGTGGGGGGGAGTGTGTGTGTGTGTCTTTCAAAATACTGCTGGCCTCTGCCCCAGGTCTGGCTCAGTTCCCCAGACCCTTCCTAACAGACCCATCCCCCCCCCCCCACCCCCACCCACCCACCACAGCCTACACCTCTCTCCCCGTCTCCCACTGACCTCACAGTTCAGAGTGCTCTTTGGACTGCCGGGACAGCGGGGGGAACTCCTCTGGAACGAGATGAAAGCTTTTTTTTTCCTCTCCGAGGAACGTCCTGCCTCCACCTCCCCCCGTGGTTTATCTCCGGCCCTGCACACCACAGACTCCAGGAGTGTAATCCTCCCGATGTGTTTGTGTTTACGTGTTGTTTGCTCTTCCGTCCGGACGGACGTGTCTCGCATGGGCGTCGTCTGCGGCGGGGTGGGGATTCTCTGCCCTTTGTGTGTGCGGTTCGACGCCACTGTTGGTGGTGGTGATCAGGGTTGCGATCACAAATGTCTCAAACGCTCTGACCCCATTGTGTGGAGTCGAGGTTACGCTTTATAAAAAAACATGACGCGCATGGCGCTGAGATGTTGAGAAATTTGAAGAATCGCCCTTTTTCTATCTACAGATTTAAACATGGCTTGTCTCTCAAAATGCCTTGTGTGCCCCTCATTTGACTTTTAAAAAGTTATTCACTTCGCTTCACACTTGGGCCCTGTCCCAAATCTCCCCCTTCCCCTAGATTTGAGCCCTAACCCTAGATTTTACGCGTTTCCCGTGAAGGGGTAGGGTGTCCCGATACTTAAGGTAGCAAGGGGGAGTGCTGTTTTTCCCTTAAAATCAACCCTTGAACGCTAGCCAGCTCGGTAGCTGACCTGCAGCTAAGGGCACTCAAAGCAAGTGTTCTTGTCTGAAGGACGTCAGGTGGAATTCCTCGGTTCCAGGACACTTGGTTGCAGGGGTTCGGTCAGGGTGAAGTCCCCAAGCTTACGTCTGTTCAGTGTCTGTGTGGTCTTATGACGCAACCCCCCAAAGCAGGCACTCTTCACAGGTGTACAGAACGTTTCATGAGATTCTAGAAGGTTCTAGACGTGTAATAAAAATAATGATACCTTAGCTTTAGTTGTTTCGTTGTGACCGTGGGGCATGGGTGCGTGTGTGTGTGTGTGTGTGTGTGTGTGTGTGTGTGTGTGTGTGTGTGCATGTGTGTGTGTGTGTGTGTGTGTGTGTGTGTGTGTGTGTGTGTGTGTGTGTGTGCATGTGTGTGTGTGTGTGTGTGCGCGTGTGCTTGTGTGAGAGAGTGTGTGTGCGTGTGTGTGTGTGTGCGTGTGTGAGGGTCCATATTTGAAATAAAAAAGTGCTTTATATAACAATACAGAACAGCACTACTGCTTACTGATAAGTGACTGCAGATAATGACTGTTATGTCTGTAAGACAAATTATAATCCATATTTTTAATTTCATACAGCCATTGGTGATTGCTGTACTTAAAACACATTACCCAGATTCATGCCTTGATGACATTAAATGGGGACTCTAACCCACTGTTAACACAAATAAACCACAAGCTGGTCAGAAAAAGACCATGGCTCACTAAGTTCTTTCTAGAATGCACGATTCAACAAAAACAACCGTTTCAGAGCAATGATCGTGTGTGTGTGTGTGTGTGTGTGTGTGGTTTGGATATCATCCTAAGCATTTCCTTCTGTGTGGTTACATTGGGCCTCAGTGTGACTGACTGGCTTCATGTCAACACCTTGTGGTTTACCTCCCACTGTGTATGTGTGCATGTGTCTGTGGACGTGCGTCTTTGTGTGTATGAGTGTGTGGATATTTATGCACATGTGTGCTTCATTGAGTGTATGAGTATGCGTGTGTGTGTGTGTGTGTGTGCCTGCTTGCGTGTGTATGTGTGTGTGAGTGTGTGTGTGAGTCTGTGCGTGTGTGTGTGCGTGTCTGCGTGTTTCTGTGTGTGTGTGTGTGTGTGTTTAAGTGTGAGTGTGTGTTTTCATTTTCACATGTGAATGTGCGCGTGTGAGTGTGTGTGTGTGTCTGTTTGTGTGTGTTTTCATTTGCACATGTGAACGTGTGCGTGTGAGTGTTTGTGTTTGTTTTGCTCTGTACGCTTGAATGTGTGTGTGCTATGTGTGTGTGTGTGTGTGTGTGTGTTTGCATCCATCCATGCAAGTTGTGGCCCTTCTTTCGTGTTTCTTTGCGTTCACTTTTTCCTCCCTCTTCTGATTTGACTTAAGTACAGATGAAAGGAGATGAAAGGAGCCATTGAAACACGGCAAGCTGACCGTCGTCAGCTGATGCTCCTGAGCCTCAGCTAATCACCCAGAAGGCTGTGCGGTCAGGCGTGTCCTAGGGAGCGCGGCGGCGGAGGCGTTGCTGTACAGGAGCATAGATATATATACTGACTAGATAGCGCATTCGGCCTCTAAGCATGCGTCAACAACGCTGCCATCTTGCCGCGGGGTAACCACCCACCCACCTGAATGAATGAACGTCGATGGGGCAGAGGTCCTTTCAGTCTAAATCTATCTCTAAAACGCCTTCTTTTAAGGCAATATTCAAGCGGGTTGGTTTCTGACATAGGTCAGACGTGTAGTGATAGTAAAAAAAAAAAAAAGTAGTATTTTTTATTTATTTTTACTAGCATTACCACAAACACACGTTTGACCCGACCCGATTGAAGATTTCCTTTAAAAAAAAAAAAGGCGTTTTAGAGTGATTTTGACTGGGAAAGTACTTCTGTCCCATCGACGTTCATCCAGGTAGGTGGTTACCCCGCGGCAAGATGACGGCGGCGGCGTTGACGTATATGTTCCACTGAACAGCGCCGCTCAGGCGATATCTAGTCAGCATATATATCTATGGTACAGGAGGAGGTGCACGGAGAAGGAAGCGCACGTGTTGGATTCAACTGTACTGAGCGGCGGTGGCTGCTCCCCTCCGAAAGGAGAAGGAGAGGTGGGAGGAAGGACGGAGGAAGGAGAAGGAGGGAAGGAGATGGAGGGAGAGATGGAGGGAGAGATGGATGGAGGGAGAGATGGATGGAGGGAGAGATGGAGAGATGGAGAGACGGAGGAAGGGATGGACAGAGAGATGGAGGGAGGGAGGGAGGACACAATTGAGGGATGGTGGGAGGGATAGAAGGAGGGACAGAGGGAGGGAGGACACGATTGAGGGAGGGAGAGATGGAGAGATGGTGGGAGGGATGGAAGGAGAGGAAGAGCTGGAGGGATGGCCACAGTGGAAGACTCCCGTCAGAGTCATTTGGTAATCGGCCTCCTGCTGTACTTCCTCCAGATCCTCGAGGTAAAGCGAAAAACTCAAAACAGCAAGAGCATATATCCTGTTTGACGCAGTATTTGTACAAGAAGCCACACAATGTTTTATTATTGAATGCACAAACGTTTCATTGTTGTTCTGTGAAAAGCTTGTTTGATGTTTTATGCTTTTTATTTTGAAGGAGGAGGAGGAAGAGGAGGAAGGAAGTGAATGATTATGATCTCTTATGACTTTTTCAAACAAAGAGCCCCAACCCCCCCCCCCCCCCACCCCCCCCCCAGGGAAGCTGTGGTCCAGGCCAGGTTGTCCAGAGACTGAAGTTAGACGCTCTCTCTCTCTCTCTCTCTCTCTCTCTCTCTCTCCCCCCCCCAGGGAAGCTGTGGTCCAGGCCAGGTTGAGTCCAGAGACTGAAGTTAGACACTTTGTTCAGTCCCCGGCGCCGCATCCAGCCAGGCTCTCGCCGTGCCGTCCGCTTTACTGCCGAAGGTGTGGAGAATCGAAATGCCGCGGCTGTTTGCATAAGTGCCTGCAGAACATCAGACTCAAAAATGCTAACGAGCTCCACGGGTAATAAAGCGCACACATATATCTTGCAGTTCATAGACACTCATGACCTCGGCAAAAGATTTAGCTACGCCCCGGGAGATCGGTCGGAGCGTCCGTGGAAGATTTACGCGTGTGTGTATAAGACTATTAAGTAGCTTCACATTTCTGCGAACACCTATGGAGTCACATAGTTCCGAAGCGGAGCACTGCAACATTGCCTTGCAGTCCCGTGGCCGGGGCTATTATTAAAGTTTCAGCCCGTCAGCGTATTCGCCTGATTACGCCTGCTCAGCACACACCCTCGTATCAGTTGACATCATAGTATTGATCCAATTCGTGCTGCAGCAAGCCTGCATGTAGGTAAATACTGTACGTCTCCCATCCCCCCTTTCGGACTCTTGCACCACGTTTGTTAAGGGCTGATTATGGTTCCACGTCGACACAACGTAAGGGTGGTTACAGACCCGTTACGTCCTCGCGGACCCTCCTTGCGTCCACCGCAAGGGCCTGACGTGCGCCTCCCCAAAAAATTGTAAACTTCCGTCGAGGCAACGCAGCAGCAAGGGCTGTGATTGGTCCTGCTAACTAGAACCCGACTGCGTTGAAGGCTCTGCGGGGTCATTGCGAGGTGGAACCATAATCCGCCCTTTAGTAGGGCCACAACAAGCCCTTACTAATGTAGAAGAACAACCCCCTTTGTCACTCCTCCCTTGTACTCTTTTTCCCCTGCCAGAGCGGAGCAGCCATGAGGCCTCCCTCTATCAGATAAGGCCGCAGTAGATAAGCGTGTGTCTGCTGCCAGGTCTGGCATCTGAGCGGCAGGTGACCGGCCTCTGACACCGAGCCAGAGCTCCATGAACGCTCCAAGAGAAAAACACTTTGGAACCACAGTGGAGTGTGTGATTATACCCCTCAACTTTTTCCGAACGTTTACGAGCGACGTTATATATGTGCGCATGTGGCAAATCGTTGCGCAACGTGAAACAAATATGTTTTGCTGTCTCCTGATTTATTTGATACGGGGTTCAATTCTGGAGACTTTTGTTGTTCATTTCAACAAAATTGCATGTGTGTCCATCCCTCCAAATATCGCTCAACTTGTGTTGTGTTTTGAGTGTGCGCTTGAACTCTGCCACTGAATCTTGTAAAGAACACAATTTATACAAGATTTATCTCTGGGCGTTTTAAAGGTGTATTAATAGTAACCACTCATCTAGATTAAACAGACCATGTACAAAACCCACCACAGCAAAGGACCACACAGTCCGCAGTCATACGAGATATGAGATATGAGATATGCGTTCATGACAGCCAAGGTCATCCGTTTGCAATCTGTCAAAATGCGTCAACACGCGTTGGCGTTTGTAAACAATCTTTCACTGTGGCACTGCGAATTTCAAAGTCACTTTAATTCAGTCAGTTTAATTCCCTAACTTTGCACATACTTTTTATCGACTTTGTGTTTGAAGTGTACTTTCCCTTGGTACGTTGTATTTATTGCCCGTATTATTTCAATAAACAAGCGTATAAGGTACACAATTGTACCACTAGATGCATACAAAAGTGTGAAGATTTTCCTCCCGGAACTGATATTCGTGTAAATGTATTTATTGTAACTCCATCTAAAGTCTTCTTTGAGTTTAGGTCTGAATAGTGTATGCTGCTCAACTGGCAGCATTGTAAAAGAAAGAAGGAATTGAGACTTAAACTTAAAGTATTCAACAGCGTGGTCACAGTGTATTCCCAGGAGACTGGGAGGATCACTGGAACGGATTCAGACAAGATTAATCATTTGCTACTTCATTATGTACACAATGGCTCCTCTCACTGCCAAGAGCAAAAAATAAACATATACAAGAGACATGAAGAGATGGAACTAAATGTAATCTTCCAGATCCGTTGCAGTCCACCGTGTTTTTTTCCACTCCCACTTTTTTTTATTATTTATTTCAGAAAGATTAGGTTTCAGTATCAGTCACACGTCTGTAACAAAAAAAAAAGAAACCAAAACGAAAATAAAAAAGAAGAGGTTTGGGACGTTGAGACATGATGCACCGTGTCCCGATGCTTGATTTATAACGTCATGTCGACGCTGAAACAGCTATTGAAGCCTATGGTGGTTCTGTGTTCATGCTAGTTCTCCTGCAGTGTTTCTGGGCTGTAGGCCCCCTCAGTGGCGCCCCTCTCTCTGGCCCCTTTCCCCCATTAAAGCCAACCTCCTTAAAGCTCCATTGTTCACAAAACCTTGTCTGAGGCAACCCACGAAAGCAGCCAGAACCTATTTCTCTCCTAGTTTTATCTATACATCTTATCTCTCTCTCTCTCTCCCCCCCCCCCTCTCTCTCTCTCTCCCCCTCTCTCTTTCTATCTCGCTCTCTATCTCTCTCTGTCTCTCTCTCTCTTTCTCTCTCGCTCTCTCTCTCTCTACCCCTCTCTCTCCCCCCCTCTCTCTCTTCCCCCTCTCTCTTTCTCTCTCGCTCTCTCTCTCTCTCCCCCCTCCTCTCTCTCTCTCTCCTCTCTCTCTCTCTCTCTCCTCTCTCTCTCTCTCTCTCTCTCTCCCCCCTCTCTCTCTCTCCCCCCCTCTCTCTCTTTCTCTCTCGCTCTCTCTCTCTCTACCCCTCTCTCTCTCCCCCCCTCTCTCTCTCTTTCTACCCCTCTCTCTCTCCCCCCCCCTCTCTCTCTCTCTCTCTCTCTCTCTCTCTCTCTCTCTCTTTTCTCCCCCTGTGCTCACTTTCTCCAAAACCTCCACCCTCCCATTATTCTCTCTCTCTGTCTGGGGACGTTTGTTTTCTAGTCATTTTACAAAGATTGATGATTTGAACGTTGAACGCATCTAGGGGTCAGAGGTCCTGGCTGTCTAGATCCTCCCGGTCTCTCCTCTCACTGCCCCCTGTGGACACTTCCCTTCACTCTGCTTTACTACTGCTGCACTTTATTTCCTTTTTTTTTTTAATGCATTGCGTGGACCTTTGGTTAGAGGAGCGACTGATTGGGCTGCTCTATTTGGTAGAGGTGTGTGTGTGTGTGTGTGTGTGTGTGTGTGTGTGTGTGTGTGTATGTGTGTGTGTGTGTGTGTGTGTGTGTGTGTGTGTGTGTGTGTGTGTGTGTGTTTACACAGAGAGTTTAATAAGGTGAGATAATTTATGCTGCTGAAGACCTGGGGTTAACATTTTTTTTTATATCTGCCTCATTCACCAGGCCCTCATAAAGTTCCACTTTAAGTTCCAATTCCACTTAAAGCCAAAGACATGATCATTAAATCGACTGTAAGCCAGAGGCTTCACTTCAATCCATGTTTTTCTCTGTAACCAGTGTTAACCGGCTATGATGCAAGTGTAATTATCTTACTAGACTACCCTGATAGTGTAATCATGCTAGGGTAATTATCTATCCTTCTAGACAACTAATTAAATACTTGCAGTAGCATAGCCTAGATGTTAATTAGTCTGGTTAGTCTGGTCGACTAATTAACTACTGGAATTCTGCTCGACTAATTAATAACGACTGTATCCTGCTCGACTAATTAAGTAGGACTATCCTGTTAGTGTTATTTCTAGACTATGCTCCTTGTGATTTATGTGTGCAAATCACGTATCATGTACAGATCTCGATTTTTAGTGCAGCTGCCACAGGATCCTAGACATCCACAGACATCCATGTCCTATTATACATAAATCAGTCAAAAGACTGACACAACAGCTAGCTACAGAATGCTATAGCTAGCCATGCTGCTGTGAATGAGATCACAGAGGAAGGGGAACAGGTTAAAAGTATGATCCGTTCAACAGCATCAGGAAGGCTCTCTGTGTGTCTGAGGCAGTTTCAATGGACATACATGAGAGCCATTGTAGGGCGAAAGAAGAGCAATTTGTTTTCTCCTTCTGTCGTGTCTTTGCTTGGAAGTGAACCCGGATATTCAGTATTTACTTCCAGTCTCTTCATTTTACGGTTCGGTATGCCTGTTTTCAGTCGTGAGACCTGGGGTGATTTAAGAATATTAACCACACTTTACGAGCCCACTGTTGGAAACCACTGCTCTGTTTTGTTTACCCCTCTTAGCTAACTGAAGAGTTTCCCTGCTGCAAGGCTTGAAACATTTATATAGTCAGTCTCACTCTATCTATTGTTCCAAATACACGGTTCATGTAGACGTTATAAAAAAAATAGAATGATGAACAAAATGTTTTTTACTGCTTGCCATTTTGGTGGTGGGCAATGGTAACATTTCTTGGGTTGAAGAACCAGAGATTAACCCAATGTTCAAGAAAGGGTGTTGACCTAC
This sequence comes from Micromesistius poutassou, assembly GCF_964030765.1. Classification (NCBI taxonomy): domain Eukaryota; kingdom Metazoa; phylum Chordata; class Actinopteri; order Gadiformes; family Gadidae; genus Micromesistius; species Micromesistius poutassou. The sequence goes on along the minus strand of NC_140271.1, from coordinate 3,659,816 downwards.
CTTGACCAGCGTCACTCCTTTTATCGCTGCAAGGAGACCCAAGACCTTTGAAGCCAGCTGTTTCGCTGCCAAGAACAGAAACAAATAGTTTGCCTGGAGATTTTTCTTTGTAACTAAGAGAGAGCTCCGATATGGTGTGTGTGTGTGTGTGTGTGTGTGTGGTTGTGTGTGTGTGTATGCGTGCTGCGGCCATGTGTGTGTGTCTTTGCGCGCGCGTGTGTGTATGTATGCATGCGTGCCGAGGGCATGCGCGTGCGTGTGTTTGTATGTACATGGGTGTATGCGTGTGTGTGTGTGTGTCTGTGTGCACGTGGTTACTTGTTAACGTCTACAAAGGCAGGCCTTTCTTGGAAACGTCAACACACCGCACCTTTCCCTCCTGACTTTGAAGTCTGCCAAGGTTTTCCAGTTGCACATCTTAACCGGGAGGTGTTGGAGGAAGTCCGCCCGGGGGGGGGGTACGGAAGGGTAAACATTAGCACCGCGGGAGGCGAGGATGCACTTCTGCCGGTACATCACAAACTAGTTCAAGCCAGTCGTCTCCATGGAACAAGACTGCGAGGAATAACGCAGAGGAAATTAATTAGATCTGGCAAGCGTACAAGCGCTAGAAACAACTGGGGTGTCTCTGGGTGTGAATGTCCCCAAAAAAACAAAACGGAACAGAACATTATAATCAAACCACAGGGACCTAACATATGCTGCGCTACTTCTAAGCACCGCCGCCGTCGCCGCCACATCAGCCCGCTCCCGTTTAGCTCGTCGGGAAACAAACTAGCCCGCGTTCCAACGGGGATGGGGGTTGTCACCGTCTGTCTAACCGGTCTTTATCCCGATATATCTGTAGGGGGAGGGCAGGGAGAGTTAAAGTGCAGTTCGGAAGAAATTTTCCCGGGTACGACCTTGTGTAAAAAGACAAACCAGATGAAACACGAGGGTATTTAGTGGAAGTAGCGGGCTACGGCGACGACGGGTATAGCACAAGACAAGTTTAACACGAGGCATCTGTATCGCGTGGTGAGCAGATGGTGCTTTCCATATAGGGCGCCACTGATCGGAGCCAGAGGGCAGATCCCTGCATTGACTTGCACTTATATCATGCGTGCTTGTCAGAAGGCCTTGTTTTAATAACCCCTCCCAAGGGAGAGTACAGTCCCCCTCTAAGGAGTACTGCGGTCGGCCGCAGTAAAGGCTTCATTAACTTCGACAAAGAATGATATGTAGTGATCCAGAGTTGCATTTCTTTTTTTTCTATGCTAGGCGTTTTTCAATTGAATGTTGTGAGTGCCAGCATTGACTGGTTAACCTTGAAGTCTGATTTATTGCAGTCCGGGTGTTTGCTTTTGACTGTCGGCGAAAAGAAAAGCGAGCATTTGAAATTGGAATTTGTATCACAGTAAGAGGATGAAAGGCGCATGGAAAACACACAGGACTCTCTGAGCAAACCCACTTTGCAATAAAACCCTCATGAAAGTATGGCGTTGCGTAATTTAAATCAGGTCTTATTTCGTCTCGAGATCCTCTTTGCTCTGCAAGTTGTTGTTGTTTTTTTTCCCAGGGACACTGAACATAATAGTTAGTGTTTTACCAACCATCTACCCTACAACTAGAGCCCAATTTTCATCTTCTGTGACTACGGTGCACCAGAAAGAAAGGGCTGCTCTGAATCCACTCAGCTGGGCTGAAATATTAGATGGCAGGTTCTTTTGAACCGCTTGATGTCCACATGACACAAAAACACAGCGCAGCGCTGGACCACAATGAACACAAAGTGGGCCGACTGCTGGATCAAGTGTGTGTGTGTGTGTGTGTGTGCGGTGTGTGTGTGTGTGTGTGTGTGCGTGTGTGCGTGCGTGTGTGTGTGTGTGTGTGTTTGTGTGCGGTGTGTGTGTATGTTTGTGTGCGGTGTGAGTGTGTGTGTGTGTATATGTTTGTGTGTGTGTGTGTGTGTGTGTATGTGTGACTGTCTAAATGTGTATGTGTGTGTGTGTGTTTGTCTGTGTGTGTGAGTGTGTATGTGTGTGTTTGCCTGTGTGTGTGTGTGTGTGTGTGTGAGTGTGTATGTGTGTGTTTGCCTGTGTGTGTGAGTGTGTGTGTGTGTGTGTGTGTGTGTATATGTGTGTGTTTGTGTGTGTGTGTGTGTGTGTGTATGTGTGACTGTCTAAATGTGTATGTGTGTGTGTGTGTGTTTGTCTGTGTGTGTGAGTGTGTATGTGTGTGTTTGCCTGTGTGTGTGTGTGTGTGTGTGTGTGAGTGTGTATGTGTGTGTTTGCCTGTGTGTGTGAGTGTGTGTGTGTGTGTGTGTGTGTATATGTGTGTGTTTGTGTGTGTGTGTGTGTGTGTGTATGTGTGACTGTCTAAATGTGTATGTGTGTGTGTGTGTTTGTCTGTGTGTGTGAGTGTGTATGTGTGTGTTTGCCTGTGTGTGTGTGTGTGTGTGTGTGTGTGTGTGTGTGAGTGTGTATGTGTGTGTTTGCCTGTGTGTGTGTGTGTGTGAGTGTGTGTGTGTGAGTGTGTGTGTGTGGGGGTGGGGGTGGGGGGGGACAGAGTGTAAGTGTTGGCACCGACCACGGTGGTCCTGTAGTCGATGATGACGTCCATTAGGCTTTGAGTTAGGCCTCAGGAGCAGGGCGGGATTTGTGCTAAAGCCCAGGACAAACGTTACACTGATTTTGGGCTTGAGTCTTGAGTGCTGGCTACACACACACACACACACACACACACACACACACACACACACACACACACACTCTGACACACAAACACACCAGACACACACACACACACACTCACACAAACAAACACACACACACACACACACACACACGCATGCACGCATGCACGCACACACGCACACACACACACACACACACAATCGTTACCTCAATTCTTATCTTTCTCTTGGGGCGGTGAAATTCGAGAGCGGCGAACCTCAGAATTGTTCTCACGATCGAAAGGAAACGCGGCCAATCTAAATATTTCATTATGAAATCTGCTGCTATTATAAACATGTTTTATTATCATAGTTTCGCTACAGAAAACCCATTCACACTATAATTCAACATAACTGTAAACATTTCATGAACGTGTTTTAAAGTGTCTGCAACTTAACTCTTGTAAAAGCCCGGTATAATAACATTCACATTATTTCACGTCGTCAAATTAGTGTACACCCTCCCGCTTTATCTTCAAACGTATATAAAAACATCGTTTTTGTATCTGTCATCGAGTTAATATTTCTTCCACAGCTCTCACAGCATAGCGCGGTGCTCCGGTTAGAGAGCAGCGGTCTTTGCACAGAGACAGGACAGCTGTGGGAGATATGTGCCGAAAGAGGCTGCTTATCTGGTGACACAGCAGGTTATTGACCTGGTCGTGACACAACTCATCAAAAGTCGACCAATTTGTCGTCGTTCCGACCCTCCCACTACCCCCAAAGAACCAGATACACACAAAGATCGATCTGTAAACGCAAACGATTGCATAACGGCGCCCTGCTCTCCAAGTCAGGTTTTCTACCGCAATGACGGCAGCAGATGTTCCCCACAATGGGGGTCTTTATGAGCACATCCATGACTTGGGGGGGACCGGGGGGGGGGGGGGGATGCGGGGTGGGGGACTGAAACAATCCAGCCCTCACCTGGGGTTCATTCCAATGAGGTACAGACTCCCCAAACCCACAGGACGCCTGAAGAAACAGGAAGAGACCATCTGAGAATGGGAGAAAGGGGGGACATCAGAACCAGTTGTGCGCTTTGATCGAGAGGCAGCATAACATTTTAACAGCTGTCCCCCCCGCCAACCCCCCCCCCCCCCCCCCTCCCCGTCATAGAAAAACAACAACAACCAACCAACAGGCTCACCCCTATCCCTAGCATATGTCCCCTCAGAGCGTATTATCTGGTGGGGGTCTTGGACTGACTGTAGAGGAGGGGGGACTGCAATGGCAGAGAATGGCTCTATTCCACTTGTTTGGGTCATTTATTTCGTGGAGGAGGGGGGGCAGGGGGGACTTTAAGAGCATGAGAGCCGCCAGAGGTCACTCAGCGGACCGCCTGTTAGATACGACCAACTGTACCCACACCACACTGTGACCCAGAAAGGCCCCTTTTTTTTTCGAAATCACATTCTCCTATTCCCCTTTGGGAGTGACCGTTTGGTACATTCCCACAGTTTTTTCCGAGAGCCTCCAATCGGAAGCCACGAACGTCACGGGAACAGACACTTTACGAAGCCGCCCCATCACACCGAATGAGCTGAACGAAAAGAAAGCTAAAGCAGCCCGCTATTTCTCCTGCTGTCTTCTGCTCCATATTGCTTCCAGCTCCAGTGGGCCTCGAACCAATACCTGGTACAGGAATCCCGATTTAAAAGTATTGCGTAAAATCAATCTTAATATAGAATAAGTAAAACATTTCTTTACAGGGATTAGCTTTTGTGGAGAGAGGTAGAGTGGGGATGTTCAACAGCACGATTAGCTCAGCCATGGCTCCACACACGACGGCCCAGTGTAATGTATAGCACTAGGGCCTTTCAGGTCACCTGGAACTCCTCCAAGCTAACTGAATAGTTGGCGCACCATTAAAGCCAGCACACTTTAAAGAAGCTTAAGCCAAACAGATCAAAGACGTGTATACACTCGAGGAAGGTACTCTTTTACGTACAAGAGTTTAGGATGAACGTGAAACGCAGAGCTCACAAGCTCCATTTGGCGCTGTTATTGGTTTCCTTGTGTGTTCTTTCTCGTCTCCAGTTTATCTATTCAGATCTCTGTTGGGAATCTCGGTCTTTCACTTACTCTACAAAGGTCTCTACAAAGGTTATCAGGATCATCAGCAGGATAGTCTGATACTGGCTATGTTACTCATCTCATCTGCAAGATCCTGGGTTTGATTCCCGGCATCTGCTTCTAGGTATCCCTGATGCCTGATCTAACCTGCATCTCAATGACACGCATTTCTATGCTAAGGTCAGCGGTGAGTCACTTTGGATGAAACAAGGTATCTACTCCATCACTAAATAGTACACGTGACTTTGTCCGGTGCTGCCGATCAAAGGATTCAAAGGCGTCTGCTGACCCCGCGGTGAACCGGCGGAAAATAGACCAGGGAAAACCGTCAACATTCTTCCTCTTTCACCGACGTTCGCCATGGCGACGCCGTTCTTTGTTGGTTAGTGGCCAATCGAGGACATCAAAAGGCCGTTGTATACACTGCGGCTGACCACTTGACCCTCGGGGGCCCCCATAGGGCCGCGCTGCACTAGGAAATGAGGTGAAGATTACCCTCCGCCACAATGAGAGCATGGACGGGATAAGGAAGGCCTTTAAACCAAAGGATATTAGACCCGCGGACTGAGAAGAGAACACTGCGGATGACCACGTTTAAACGCTAGGATGGTGGTCCCCTCCGCAACACAATAAAGACTTGTGGGTGGTATAGCTGATCTGAGGGGGCTCTTGGAAGGGCCCACACCGAGTTTGGCGCTGCTGTTTTGAACCATTTGAAAACAGCCAGGAACATATATCACGAGGGACTGGACGTCTTTTGCTCAAAATACATTGTATGCGTGATGCTAGATACCAGCGTCGCTTACACGGTATATTTAAGCAATAGATCACGACAGGCTGTGGTATGTTCATTATACCACAGTTAAGGGGCGTTAGACCCCCTTTTTTAACGAACACAAAAAAGTGATACTGAACTCTGTAAACTGAACGGGCGTCATAGCTGTGTGTATACGCTTCAACAGTTGGGAACCAATCAGATCGCTTGATTTAAGCCACCCGTTTTCTAATACTTGTATTAACAATGACGGCCCTGTAACCATGAAGACAAACAGATCGACTGATTCCCATACGTTCGCCCTTTTCCTCATCAAAAGTCCCGAGGGAAGGAACCACACTATAGACACACACAGTCGCCCACACTGTGGCCTCCCAGCAGATCCAGATCTCGGGGGTATATTTCCATGTCGCGTGTTCGCAGGAAGTCGCCCGCTGATGAATGTTTTAATTGCCGCAGAAGCCCCCCTCCGGAAAGAGGGGGGGGGGGGGGAGAGTCTGCCGGCTCCGCAGACGTTTATCTCCTTCCCCCTCCTTCTTTGGAATATACAAACACCCTCCTCAGACGAGCCACATCACAAGAGCTCCGCGTACATCAGATAGGGCTCATAGGGTTAGCCGGCGGCGGCGGCGCGCATCGCTGTGCATCACGGGTGCAGGGTTTCTATAAAACAAAGAAAGAGTTACGTTAACAAAATAGATGTATAAATATATATTAATGTTGAATACGAAATGATGATGTATGTTATTGTGTTTTATTGTATATAAATATATAGGCCTATATATATTTTATATACAGTATATATATATATATATAAATATATGTTTTTTTTTTTATATATATATATATATATTGTTATACATATAGTAAACTGTCATGATCCGCTCCTGGCTTTCCATCCTACTTCCAGCTCTGCCAGTACTTTTCCTGATCACCTGCCTGCCACGCCCACCTCATCAGTGCAACCACCTTCACCTGTGTTCCCTCACCTGATTTAAACCCGCTCTTTCTACTCAGTCTCTGCTAGATTGTCTTTAGCAGCATGCAAAGCCCTCTAGTGTTATTTCCCGGATTACTTCCTTGGTTTCGACCCTGCCTGTCCCTGACCCCTCTGCCTGCTCGCTCTTTGTCTGTCTCCAGTTCGCTTGGATTACTATTCTTGTGTCCCTACTGTGGATTTTACAACCCTGTTTGGACAATAAAAAATTGAACTATTCCAACACTGGTCTCAGTCTGTGCTGTTCTTGGGTCCAACCTCACGCCCATTACAGTAAACATATGTAAAAAAAAAATATATAATAATAATAATAATATACATAGGCCTATATATTTAAGCAATAGATCACGACAGGCTGTGGTATGTTCTCATTATACCACAGTTAAGGGGCATTGTCCGTCCCTCCGCTGTGTGTCGGGACGGCGACGAAAAAGCCGTAAAAGCTTTTTTTATAACGAATACAAAAAAGACCCTCCTGGCTGCCTGCAAAGTGTACACTGGTTGCTATCGTTCAGAGAGAAGACTAGGCTAGAGACGGTAGCTTGGTTCGCCGGCAATTTAGCCTACTATCGAGTTCACTCACCGTGTGCCTATTGCTTTACAACATTTCCACCCTCTCCAGCAATCAACATATTTTTAGGCTTCAGTGAACTATGCTATTGCTTTTATATATAAATAAACAACAGTTCAAGTTAGGCGCGGAGTGATGCGGAACTCTGTAAACTGAACGGGCGTCATAGCTGTGTGTCTCATACAACAGTTGGGAACCAATCAGATCGCTTGATTTAAGCCACCCGTTTTATAAATATATTTATAAAACGGGTGGCTTAAATCAAGCGATCTGATTAGTTCCCAACTGTTGTATATTGAGCGTATACACACAGCTATGACGCCCGCTACAGTGTGTTGCATAGCAACCGCCGTACACTTTGCCGGCAGTCAGGAGGGACTACTTTTTTGTATTCGTTAAAAAAAATGCTTTTCCGACTTTCTCACTTTTTCAAAATTGAGGGTGTCTATGACTCTCATTTCGCCATACTTACGTAACCGTTTTCTAAAAGCAGTGGTATACGGTCATTATACCACAGTTAAGGGGGTCGCCGTCCCTCCGCTGCTCGTCGGGACAGACAACGCCCCTTAACTGTGGTATAATGACCGTATACCACAGCCTGTCGTGATCTATTGCTTAAATATATATTATATGAGTGTGTGTGTGTGTGTGTGCGTGCGTGTGTGTGCGCGTGTGTGTGTGTGCGTGTGTATGTATGTACAGTATGTATGTATGTATGTATGTGTGTGTGTGTGCGGTGCAGCGGTGTGTAGGCCCCACACTGTATCCGTGGGAACAGGAGGCCGTCCGCTGGCAACGCACACGCGTGTGTTAGCTCGTCTGCACGGCGATGTCACGTCCAATCACGCAGAGCGGATCACGGTGACGCGGCGAGGAGAGACCGCCGAACCGCGGCTCACACTCCGCACTGTGGGTGAATCCTTCGCGGAGGGGGGGGGGGGTACACCAGCCCCCCCTGCTCTAATCACACTCGGCTGGCATTCCACTGGGGCGAGCTGTCCGACATCATCTATACTCTCGCTGATAGGGGGGGGGGGGGGAGAGGGATCCACAATAGACCTGCTGTGTTTGTCTCTCTCTCTCCTCACTCCTCCGGTCTGATTAGCGTGGCAGGCGGAGAACGGGCAGCCCTCTGATGGGTCCTAATTACAGTGACGCCACCGCAGGCGCCGAGGCACCTGCGACCTGCTTACCCCCCCCCCCCCCAACACACACACACACACACACAAGCACGCACATGCAGGCACGCACACGCACGCACACACGCATACGCGCAGGCACGCACCATCGCAGGCACACAGCTACGCATGCCCACACACACACGCACGCACACACACAGGCACGCACACAGCCACGCATGCAGGCACGCAGCTACGCACACACACACACACACACGCATGCAGGCACACACACAGGCACGCGCGCAGCCACGCAGGCAGCTACGCACGCACACACTCACCCAGGTCCCATGGGCCATTTGAGAAGAGCTGCAAACCCTTTTCTTGATAGACCTTCCAAGTCCAGGTCCTGTAGCAACAATGATCTATAATGTATCCAGGGTGAGCGTTTGCCTTGGCCAACATATACATCAATTTTAATAAAATATCTTTCATTCAAATATACAACATCACAACGCACACATGAACACAGCCGCACATACACAATGAGGGCCCACACACACACCCCCACACACCTGAGGGCATGCACACACATACACAGACACACACACAAACACCTGAGGGTGTGCACACAGACACACACACACACACACACACACACACCGACACATACACGCGCACTGTGGTGGATTTTTTTTTATGGTTGTGTGAGCTTTGTCAAATGTAAATTAGGAACATTTGTTATTTATCTGTCTGAGAGACATAGTGCAGCATGCCATCATGAATAAGAACTTGGGAAAACACTCTTGGGTACTGCAGATGTCTAAACCCGTGTCTGGAAAGGCAACGATTCTGGGAATGGCATACAGATGTTTGTTTAACTGCGACTGAACACAATTCGAGCGGCTGAGGCCTGATGTGTCGACTGGGATAAAACCACAGTTTGATTCTACAGACACTGTTGGTCCATGTTCTAAATCTCCATGCAATACACCAACACTACAAGTCGTGAAACCTGACAAGACGCAGGGATTTCAGGATCTGAGTTTTCAAAAAATGTCAAAAAATCCTGTCAGTATTTTGTCTATTTTCCGACCGACTCTTTTCAACTCAAATGGTTATTGATTTGGTTAACTTATTTTAAGCGTCTCGGTAGAACTACAATAATAAAATCTTTTTTTCTTTTCTACCTATAATGTGAAGCTCCATGTGGAGACCTACGCTTCCAGGTGGGGCAGAATCGCTTGCTGTATTTTCAGATAATTGTATCTCCGGCCGGCACCACACTGTTGAGATAATTTATAAGTGTTCTCCGTCAGAACAAGTCTGCATAACAAACACCAGAGCTCCTTCATGTTATTGTATTTCATGTTTGTGAGTAATAATGATCACAAAGTCTCAATACACTAATTTCAAGTTGATTGTTTGCTCTTAGTAGAGCTTGTGATTGAGCCGGAGTCAGATATTAGTTTGGAGTGGTGGACAATACTCCCCTGTCGAGTGCATAGTGTGAGGGGGTGTCGGTAAACGTTGCTCTGCGTTTGAAGCCCAAATTAAATTAACTTGGCTTGAACAGACAGGGCTTGACTTTGGTGAAACATGGGGTTTGTGTTTGGTCGTGTTCCTCTCAGAAATTGTTTACCATTGTATTTTTTTGCGGCAGAATTGTCACACGGTAAGGACCATGTCACCACTTCCCTTTTACGGGAGAACTGTCACATGGTAAGTGGGACCATGTGTGAAAAGGGGGGATTTTAGAGAATGGTACATTATGTAAATATTAGATTTGGATTATTTTTTTTACTTCTTATGCTTCTGTCCTTATGCACACACTATTTTACTTTCTATGCTCTCTTATGCAGGAGAAAAACGTATTGTACTTCCTATGAAGCAATGATTGTACACAATTTGTCAAATTGTCTAATTTGTGCCACACTTTAAATGCAGTGGTATCATACAGACAGTATAATCTCATGTTTTGCGATGATCGACAATTGACTGTATTGTCTAAATGTTCCTTAGTGTCCTCATGTAAACATGCAGACGCTACATGGCAAAGGCACTGCTGATGGAGATCTTGGGAGGGATCCCTTCAAAAAATAAGCTACAATCTCTGTAAAATGACTGTAGCATCACCACTGCAAAATGACCACAAACTGACAACACGGTTAAGGTGCTTCGCCTGCGGTGAGTCATGTACTAGTAACCTCTGACTCCAGAAGACAAAAGACAGTCGGGCTGTCAACAGATGCCACACAATGCTTCAGTAGCAGTATCCTGGCCCAGTCCCCACAGTAATACACTTATTTTTGGATGAAAGAAGGTCCCATGGAGACAGAGGAAAGGGTGCGCCTCAGGCTTTCAATTTCATCTTGACTATGAGAGCGGAACAAGAAATGACTCACCACAGATTTCCAAATTTCGTTGAAACTCTGCTCCTTTTTCGTTTCCTCAACATCTCTCAGGCCTTTTCCATTGAACAAAAATCCATTCTTTCTTTCTCTTTTCTTTACTAATGAACTCATACGTTTATTTTCCAAATTCATTCATTGTCACAGGAAGACATACTTTTTAGTTTGTATTGATCCATGAATTAAGCTAATTAAGTTAATTAATTAGCTAGTCAGCTAGCTAATTAGTGAGCTAATTGTAATGTAAAAGATGATTTTGCAAGGCAAAGAAGTAGCAGTTTGTCGTAAAACTTGACTGAAGTATAAGACTTTCAAAATACATAATTAGCAACAAAACACACCCAAAGACCACATATCTGACATTATCACTTTGTCTCTCCACAAGCTGCCCTTATAAAATTAAGTGTTTAATGCTCACGATCATTTCCAAGACAACACACAAAGAGCCAGGAACATGTCATCAATGGCCTCCATGGTGCCAACCTGAACAAGTGAGCCACAGAGAGTCCATTCAACAGGGCTACAGGTGGGTATGCTTTTATCTGAGAGAGAGAGAGAGGGAGGGAGATACTGAGAGAAGGCGGGGGGAGAGAGGGAAAGAGAGCGAGAGAGAAGTGAAGAAAAAGGTACATTAACATACTGTAGAAAGCGAGAGAGAATGAGAGAGCTAGGGAGGTGAGAGATATAGAGAGAGGGGCGAGAGAGAGGGATGATGAGAGGGACAGAGGGGGAGAGATAGGGTGAGAGAAAGAGAGAGCGTAGGCTGAGAGCACCTGATTCTATTCTGGGCCTTGGAATAGGATTGGCAGTGGGTCTACCGGTGTATCACTACTGTGTGGGGGGGAGGGGTGGGAGGGTGAGGGGAGGGGAGGGTGGCGGGGGGGATTAGGGATGTCTGAGTAGAGATAAGACACTGTCGGATCACCAGTGCTGTTAAATGTCTCTGCCAAAGCCAGCAGGCCAGCCAGCATTCCAGGAGATCAAAAACCCACAGTCCCAGGGAGCAACCCCTCCTCCTCCACCACCACCACCACCACCACCACCACCTCCCACCCACCAGCCACCACCACCCCTACCCCCATCCACCACCACCACCACCACCCCCCACCACCCATCCACCCACCCACAACTACCCCTACCCAGGGATGTAGCACCAAATTCTGGGCCCTATATACAAGAAGTCCTGATTTTTAACCAGTTTCATCTTGCTGACATATTGCCGCATCTCCATCCAGATAGAAAAAGTTTCACCGCGGTGAAATCAGCTGTGTGGACTGAACCATTTTGCGCTTTTTGCAAGGGGTGCTCACAGAGACAGCAGTCTTTACTTTTTTGGAATACAATAATATACCAATTTATTAAACTAATACACTAAGCTTGCATTTAGATCGATATTCATCATGGCATTTAGTTATGTTATTAAACTATTTGAACAACAACCAAAATAAAAAAAAATCGAAGCTTCCGATGGGCCCCCCTCTGCCTTGGGCCCCCCCCAGCCTTTCCACCCTACACCCCCAGTCCGTCGGCCCTGCCCCTACCCCCAGCCCACCCACCCCTACCACCCCTACCCACCACCCCGTACACCACCCACCACTACCCCCAGCCCATCCACCACCAGCACCACCCCATCCACCACCCCTACCCCCAGCCCATCCACCACCACCCCGTCCACCACCCACCACCACCACCACCCCTACCCCCAGCCATCCACCAGCACCACCCCATCCACCACCCCTACCCCCAGTCTATCCACCACCACCCCGTCCACCACCCACCACCACCACCACCCCTACCCCCAGCCCATCCACCACCACCCACCACCACCCCGTCCACCACCCCGTCCACCACCCCATCCACCACCCCGTCCACCACCCCATCCACCACCCCGTCCACCACCCCTACCCCCAGCCCATCCACCACCACCCACCACCGCCACCCACCACCCCTACCCCCACCCCATCCACCACCACCCACCACCACCCCATCCACCACCCACCACTGTCTAAACTAACAAAACAAGCCCAGAGTAAGCACCCGGGCTGTCTGATACACAGCTCAGCTTTTATCTTTGACTCCGCCCATCCCGTCAGACATATGTGGTGGGCCATTCCTTTTTTTTTCTTGCATAACATAACATGTCAGCCTTTTTTTTCTTTCACTTTCACTTTTTTTTTTTTTTAATTTTAAGCTTTGAAATTCAACCCCACTCAGGGTATACCCCCGGACTTGAGTTGAGGACAACATGAGCTTTGTATATTGCTGTCTTTACGCCCAGCAGGGTATTTAGTTAATGTTACGGTTGTGGATGCTGTATGGTGCATTAGATGAAAAAACCCAATGTCTGTTGTATTGCCTGTCGGCTAGTTCATGTGATCAGGCGGGTTAGAACAGGCCAGCCAAACAAGTTTTAAAAGTTTAAATCCTCCCAGTTGGCAGAGACAGGTCATTAAACATTCCCGTGGGGCATTTGAGTCTAGCCAGGATTACTTCCCTTTCAACAAGTCCAATTGTTGAACTTTGTCTATCAAAAAATAACAATTTGTCAGGATTTAAAGTTGCAATGTGTAACTTTTCAATGTCAATCTTCCCTGTACAGTTTGGACATTTGCATAAGTAGGTGGATTTTCCTGTTGTTGGTTCTCTACCTGTTTGGCTTGGAGCTGGACTCTGGTTGACTCCTCCCCCTAGGGAGAGTTGACTCCTCCCCCTAGCGGCTGGATCTTGTCCTCCATAGGGAGTTGACTCCGCCCCCTAGGGAAGGTTGACTCCTCCCCCTAGTGGGTGGAGGATGTGCTCCATAGGGCGTTGACTCCGCCCCCTAGGGAGAGTTGACTCCTCCCCCTAGTGGGTGGATGTCGCGCTCCATAGGGAGTTGACTCCGCCCCCTAGGGAGAGTTGACTCCTCCCCCTAGGGAGGGTTGACTCCTCCCCCTAGCGGGTGTATGTTGCGCTCCATTGGGAGGTGACTCCGCCCCCTAGGGAGGGTTGACTCCTCCCACTAGCGGGTGTATGTTATGCTCCATTGGGAGTTGACTCCTCCCCCTATAGTTGACCTCGGGTCGGTTGAGTCCTCATGAAGGCAGGGTCTCTGAGCCCCGCCAGGCCCCTCAGCAGCTGCTGCAGTGGGACTGGGCCGGGCCGGCGACTCCCCGGCCCCCGCTGACATCATCGTGTGATTTAAGATCAGGGTGGGACCGTGTTCCTCGGCGTTTCAGCCAACCTCGCGGACATCGCTGGTCATTATGTTAGTCGTTCGATGACATAACGCATATGTCATCGAACGCAAACATTCCCGTCACATGAGGAGGATACTCCGAAAAAACGTGGATGGACCACCCACCCATGCTGTGATTATAATAGGGTGACCTGAACACGCAAAACCACTTCATGTTCACTTTCTTGTTTTTTTACGACGTCCCCAATGGGATGAAGTTCATAATCGCACGGCTTAGAGAATTTCTCTTTTGTGTACTATAATGAAAAAACGCTTTGTCTGAACAGAAAAGCAAACATGCATTCTCAAAGGATGTTAATCATTCCTTCTTTCCTTTGCCTTTCGTTCTTGAGTAAAGTTCCTTGCCTGACATAAATAATTATACATAATTATTTAATTAGTTATAAATATGTGTTGGACAGTTAAGCCTGTTAAGCTTTACAATAGTGCCTGGCTTAAGAGTTTAGAAATTGGCTTACAAATGGCTTAACAATTCTGTTTTTGAATAGTTTTCTTTTAATTTTTCTTCATGTCATTTTCTTTATAGCCACATCATTTATGCAGACCACTTGTACCTCTTAACTGTTACTGAGCTGTACAGTATGCTGCTGGACACAATGGTTCAATGGACAGCGTGGGCATTTTGTTAAATTATGAGGACACCTAGTGGTTCAAGAATTGTAAGAAATCCCTCACTATGAGTGAAACCTGTTTAACTCCCTCCACATGTTCACCGTAGCCATACTCAACACTCCTCTGACACCAATCAAAAGCTGTTTTAGAATGTATTGTATGTAATAGAGAGAGAGAGAGAGAGAGAGAGAGAGAGAGAGAGAGAGAGAGAGAGAGAGAGAGAGAGAGAGAGAGAGAGAATGAGGGAGACAGAGAGATACACAGATATAGACTGGGAGAGAGAG
>NC_140271.1:3625021-3642521 GCF_964030765.1 Micromesistius poutassou | reverse complement strand
TCGGTAATTATATCATTTGCATGATAGGTTCTTCTTCATTAATTTGCATTGAAATCCTCATTGAAAAAAATAAATAATCTACTAAAGATCTTATAAAAAGTAAACAAATAAACATACAAAGAAAACAACAAATGCATTCTTTTCAAAGAAATTAACTAATGCACTTTTTTTTTTTTACCATCGGAACATTCTAGGACAGTAGGCACTCACAGGGCACATACATCACACTGTACACCCTCTGCTTACTACAGCAGCTACGATTAAGTGATGACATATTGATTTGCAAGATGCTAATGGTTTCTCTTTGCTACAATACAATATTGTTGATGATACCTTGTTGATGACGACTATATAGGTACATAAAAAGCCCAGTTATTTTATTGTGGGGGGGGGGGCTTGTCATTTTGTAAACATTTCTAATCTTTACTTTTTATTTACTTCTTTAACCATTGATACAGAGACACATTTTCCCCACCAATCATTGTTGTCTTGATTTAATACAATAGTGATTATTAAAACAATAAACAACCATAATATAATAAAACCGAAAATAAACAAAAAATACTTTAAAACACCTCATGTCGATGTTTTGTTGTTCTGCTGACTTTCTTTTAATTTCTTTTTTTATTTTTCGGATTTATTTTTTCTTTGCTTGCATATGCTACATCATAAACAGTAAAACTTTGCAAGCTAATATACTGTTAGCATGCTAGCTAAGCTGCTATTGATTTAAAAAAAAAATCCATTGCTACTTTGTCTGGAAAGCAATAGAAGCCATGGTTTCTTGTGAGCTTGAGAAACATATGTTGTGCTTTCAACAAAATCGCTAGCAGGTAATCATGTGTTAAAATGAATTATGGTCATCATGTTTCACTTGTAAACATAAGGAAATATCTGCTTTCAAGAAGCCTTTTGTGCGTAAAATCCTCAACCAGTTTACACTGCATTTAAATGGCGTGCAAGCATTTCCAATGCTCACATGCCTTATCGTATTAAACCGTTGTGTTAGGTCCAGTTAAAGGACAAAATTATAATAAACCGATTACCCACGTGCTCTCTGGCATATTCTCAAAAAGAGCTTCTACAGCAAACAAATGTCTTTGTTGCTCGCACTTTAAGCTGCTACACAAGCGTGTGATCTTGAATGAGATCCATGGCTTCTTCCACTCCAGCCACTTCAGCTGATAGAGCGGCTTTCGAAATAATGACAATCCATCCTTTAGTATTGTGATTAACAAAGGGCAAAGAAAGAACCTCTGGTTTCTCCTGCCAAAAACCCCTGCTATATCGTTATCCTCTAGGAATCTGTTTACTAAGATCTTCTGAGTAGGTAAATACTGGGTCAGTCAGTTCCATGTGCAACTTCAGAAATGTGTTTTTGTTAGTGTCCCGTGGAATGTTTCTTCGCGACTCATGAGCGTGTATGAGGTATAGATTCAATACTTACTGAGAATAATACTGTTCCATGTAAGCTACCGCCACAAAATAGTTAAATCTATTATATCAAAGATCGTACAAACGACAGAGATAACGATGAACTCGTTACAAAAAGAAAATAGAGTAGTAACATTCAGTATCAACTAGTCACTAGATTCTCGAATATAGTTTCAAGCCGAGACGCCGGAGAGAGAAATGCACAGTGACGGGGGATGCTAAACTTCCACAATCTCCGGAGAACGGCGACCACCCTGGCCGTCTCACCTCTTTTTCTTCTTGTGGTGGTGGTGGCGGTCATTTTGGCATAATCATGACTGCACGCACAATAGATTCCGATAAGAAACGAAAAACAAAGAAAACGTCATATATATTGCATACGTGTTACGACAAAGTACAAAAGCACGTGGTCACGAAACGCGGGTCGGAGCGGCAAGCCGTACTGCGGAGGAGAGCCACAGGAGGGACCCGCCACCTCCCCTTACTCCTCTTACTCCTCTCGCTCCCCTTACTCCTCTTGCTCCCCTTACTCCTCTTACTCCTCTTGCTCCCCTTACTCCTCTTACTCCTCTTACTCCTCTTACTCTCCTTACTCCTCTTACTCCCCTTACTCCTCGTCCATGGACTTCTCGATCTCCTTCAGCCGGCGGACCAACTCCTGCGCCTCCCTGTCTCCCGTGCGCGCCTCCAGCATCCTCATGATTGGCTTCTCTGGATGAGAGGAGGAGAGGGGGGGGGGGGGGAGAGCGATGATTGAAGATTCAACACCTGACATAAGGATTGAGAATCCCCCCCCCCCCTCCTTTCTATATTTGAGTCTAAAGCCTAAAGCACATTCTAAGCCTAAAGCAGAATTCCGCTCTGTACTTCAATTAAGCAATCTTACACAAGATGGCGTTCTTGAATGTCATTATTGGTACGCGAAGCACAGCCGTAGGAATGAGGCGCTTGTGCTGAGTTCCTAAGTCCTGTGCTTCAAGTACCAATAACGACATTCAAGAACGCCATTGAGTGTAAGATTGCGATTCAATAACACAAACCATCTTCATTATCAACGATATTGTAAATTTTTTTCATATTGTGGGTTCATTTGCCCTCAAATTCAAGCTTTCTGTCCGAGTTCATCTCCATCAGAAAATAGTTCCTATAGTAACGATAGCCGACTCTTGGTCAGTTGAACGTTGTTATGGAAACTAGGCTCATGAAAGTAGTTTTGGCTAGTTAGCGTAGCAATACTTTCTGTAATTAGGCACAATCTTTTTGTCCGTTCTTTCATCAGGCATTTAAACACGCTCGAGAATGGGAATTGACCAATCGGAATGCTTGCTTAAACTTGCGTGTTATTGAATGTAGAGCGACTGAAAATGTAACTATAAATTCTATTATAACGGTGCATGAAAGCATTTCGTTTTCTTTCCCAAGCTTGGGAAAATAAACAAAAGTTTATTTGGGACACAAATGTTTTAAAACAATTCCTACTGTCTGCCCCCCCGACACAGCCTTGTGCTTTGGACTTAGATAGTTGTGGATAGCTCCGGTATATGTATTGTATGTGTCAGTTTTTAATTTAGTATGTGCTTGTTTTGGTGGCTTTATGGACAGGACAGTGAAGACAGACAGCAAAGAAAGAGGGAAAGAACACATTGCCTAGGACACCGCTAAAAAGCGTATGGCCTATATGTCGGTTGATCCACCGAGCCCACATAATAACGACAATAACAATAAAAAAACATTATCTATGAATTTATATTGCGCTTTTTCTCAGTGCTTGAAGACACTTTACATGAGATTAAAAGACTAAAGACAGGAGTTAAAAAAAAAAACGAAACTAAATATGAACCACAAAGTGGTGGTGGTACCGCTGGGCTTGTTGCGGGACAGGTGCAGGATGACCGGCTGGACACTCTTGCCGGTCGCAGAGGCGTTGGGTCGCCCCGGCCAGCAGAAGTCACTGAGGGGGGCCAAGGCTTCCCCGGCAAAGTCGTTGGTGGAAAGCCAGTCGTAGTCCATGACGGTGAAGGTCAGACACGCAAACCTGTGTCTGTACTGCTCGGGACTCACTTGGCTAGAGGGGGGGTTGCAAATCACAAAGGAAGAGGAAATGGGAGAAAAAAACGTTGACAAGTGCTTTGGGGGTCGTTCTTTATTGATAGGCTGTCAAAACGTTCCACTGGTGTGGGGGCTTTCAGGTCGACTGCCTCTCTGCTCATCACTACAGCTTAAACCCTACCCAAGACTTTGGCTCATTCGTTTACTTGGACATTATCTTCTTCTTTAAATGTAAGACACTTTCTATCGCACCGCATTGTCTCTGTGCACGGAAAGAGCTACAGGTAAAAAAGATCTAAATACCAAATTTGGTAAAATAAACAGCAACACCCTATTGTGCAGCAGGTCGAGAGATAGAGAGAGAGATGGAGAGAGAGAGAGAGTGTGTATATGCCAGAGAGAGAAAGAGAGAGCAATAGAGCGAGCAATAGAGAGAGAGAGAGAGAGAGAGAGAGCAATAGAGCGTGAGAGAACGCAATAGAGACAAAGAGAGCGAGAGAGGGAGCGAGAGAGAGAGAGAAAAAATATCGAAATACCAAATTTAGTCAAATAAACAGCAACAGCCTGTTGTGCAGCAGACGACAGGGGGAAAGGAAACAAAGCTCACAAGTGGAAGAGTTCGTCGAAGACCGGGTGCAGGGTCTTCAGCTTGACCTGCGTCCGCTGGCTCTTGGCCAGGGGAAACAGGTGGTGGGGACACAGCTCCACGATGACGAACGGGTCGCTCAGACCTAGCGCACGCCGAGCAGAGAAGCACGTTTACGAACCGAAGGACTGGACGAGGTCACCGAGTCTGGACGAGGACTCGACTCAAAGCGACATTTTACTAAAAATAAAAAAAAACGTAAAAAAAAACGGTTCCAGTACCGTTGGCGTCCAGGGCGATGATGTCAGCGGCGTGGAGGATCTCCACGGTGAGGCGCTGCTCCGGGGCGTCGTAGTAACACTTGACACTGATTCGGCCGAAGCGCGTGTGCTTCAGAGTCCTCTGGAAAAAAAGGGTCGACGGGGACCGTGATTGTTGTCGTCCGAAATGGCTGCTCGATAAGTACCATGACGGTAGATTACAGTGACATTGTGGTTACAAAAGCATTTTTTTTTTCCAGATTACACTGACAGCTACTGAGTTTTCTATTCATAGGTAGGGGGAGTGGGCGTTTTGGTTCAAGGGCGACTCCAAGTGCAGACACAGTATTGGGTGAGAACCAAGAACCCTCTGGCTTGGGAGTCGACCACCCTAAACACTAGCCGACCCTGCTCCCCTTCATGCCCTTTGAAGGTCCCATGACGTGCCAGCAGGTGTGAGTGTGATTAGCCGTTACAAGCCCGATTCGAAAAACAAGTGGGCGTGTCCACCTGGACGTGTGCTGGATAGATCAGTCCACCAGCCTACCCAGTGGACCGTAGCAAACGTTGCTCATCCATCCGTCACTCACCTAGGTGGACACGCCCATTTGTGATTTCATAAGAGCCCAATTTTCAAAACGGCTAATCACGGGTAATCACACTCACACCTGGTGGCACGTCATGGGACCTTTAATGCCAGAGCCACGGTTAGATATTATTTTTCCAGCCGGGTACTCGAGTACTACCTGGTCATAAGGGGAAAAGAAGACTCCTGTGGCTCAGAGCTCAAGCGCAGGGCTTTCTCATGGATCGATGCTGGTTCGGCCCAGGTGGGCGTTAGGTTACCTGCTGGGAGATCTTCTCCAGGAAGTACTGCTCAATCAACTCAGAGGACGAGCACTTGTTCATCTTCAGCTCCTCTTCAAGGACCTGGGAGACAAGAGGAGGAGGAAAGCCAGTGAAAGACAAACACAAATAAGAAGAAGAAAAATCAATGACGTCCTAAACCCACATCGCCCGTTGTTTTCCCCCGGGGAAAGCGAGGCTTCCGCGTCCACATACCTTGTGGTCCGAGTTCTTCATGTCCTCTATTGTGAGACCGTTTCCCTCGGCGTGGAAGAACTGCAGCAGGGTCTGCATGTAGGGCACATCGGAATAATAACAGGCATGATAATAATATTCACGATAAAGAACGGAAAAACAGAACCGTGTGTACGAAGAACGGAAGGAAAACAACTTAGCAGTCCAGGCGCCTTTTATTTTTCATTTTGTTTGTCTGTCTTCTTTTTTTCTGAATTCTAGCAATCAGGCTAACAGGAAACCCCATGTAGCCTAATGGGATAATCATGTGCCAAAGCAGAAGGCCCAGTCCGCCCACGGAGCCCACTGCCAATATCCATGAAGCGCTGTTTTTCCCCGCACCTTGATGGATGCATTTGCCTAACATTGACCCCGACCAACACGCATGTCTCTGCCTGGACTCCGGGGAGAAAAAGACTGCAGATTTATTTAGTACATTTCGATGATTCATGTTGGCCAGGGAATAATGATGAGCCTTTCAGTACAGAGTTCACATATTCATTCTCTCTCTCTCTGTCTCTCTCTCTCTCTGTCTCTCCCTCTCTCTCTGTCTCTCTCTCTCTCGCTCTCTCTCTACCAAGGAGACGCTGGGTATCCAGGGAGACTCACAGGGTAATCAGATTCGTGTCATTAAGGAGCAGGTAAAGGAGTGAGGGCATTTATGAAGAAATCTTCCTATAGAATATATTTACATATTAAGGAGCAGGCGGGGAGGTCAGGCGAGCGCGTCGGCGGGGCGAGACGTTGAGGTCCCTGGGGGATCTGTGTTCCCCCGGGTGTACTGACCTCCACCGTGTACTGGAAGCGGTTGTAGAACTCCTCCTGCACGCCTCTGTTCTCCGCTACCGTGTCCAGGATCATCTGGAGGAGAAGGCTCCACATGCTCTGGAGAACCCTGGGCCGGGAACACACAACAACACACACAACAACATCAGACACACACACACACCATCAGACACACACACACACACACGGTTCCTCGCGGCCCTGACCGTCTCCTCACAATCCTCACAGTCTCTGGAAAGGCTGCCTAGCCTCGTGTATATCTCTGCTATTTCTGCCATTTTCTTGGCCATCGTTGCCCTTATTGATGACTCTTTAAAAAAAAAAAAAAAAATGTATATCTGTATATGCCGACTACATAATTGTTGTTAGCATTTATTTGTTCAAAATAACCCTGTGTTACACATTTGAGACATTTGAGAAATAAAGCCATTTAACATTTTTTTGTCATGGCTCCCATCCGGCACACACAACCACTTATTTTCATCATGGCTGTCTAAAGATATATTTGCATATTTATTTATTGAATAGATTATACTGATTTATTTGTACCCTGTTTTATAATGTCATTAATTCACCGGCTTTTGATCTATTTGATCCATTCTAATACATATATTTGATTTCATTTGGTGTGTTTTTCCTTTCCTGTACTCTGCTCCTTCCAATCAGCTGCTTTAACCCCGCTTCACATAAGTGATCAGAGTGGATGAGATAATTATGTGTTAGAATTTTTTCTGCAAAGATGTCACAAGGGGTTAATTATGATTAATCTGTAGAATACAAAGAGAAGAGGAGATCAGAGGGGAGAGGGGAGGAGGAGGAGAGATGAGAGGAGAGGAGGGGAGGAGGAGAGAGGAGAGGAGGGGAGAAGGAGAGAGGAGGAGAGAGGAGGGGAGGGGGAGAGAGGAGAGGAGGGGAGGAGGAGAGAGGAGAGGGAGAGGAGTTGAGGGGAGGAGTGGAGAGGAGAGGAGGAGGAGGAACAGGAATAATTACCTCGTCAGATTCTCCTTTACCAGGGACTCGGTGAAGATGACCATGGTGTCGTTTAAGTACTTCATGAGAGGAGCCACCGCCTGGAAGAGAGGATTGGCGGTTGAATAGAGGCGGGGGGGGGGGCGGGGAGGGAGAGGGAAGCAAAAAATGGAGGGCTTGGAAAATTGGAGGACTCTACCGTGATCGAGAGCATTACCTCGTCGTTGTTGATGGAGTCCGGGGACAGGCTGATGTGCTGGATGTACCGGCGTAGCTCGGGGAGCATCTGGGAGGAAAGTGACGGTTATGAAAGGGTGCAATTCAAGAGAGCATATGGAGAGAGACTTTCTGATGTGTGGACATGTAGGTAATGGGGCCAACGAGGAACACGGAATGAGAACATCCTGTGTGTGGCTTCAACGGATTGGAGCCGGCCGTCGACTCGGTAGCAGACTTGTATTTACTACCACAGTACCGGGGATTATTCATGTTATGCATTGTAAGGTGTAATGCCGCCTGAGGCACAGACGCGCAGAAGATCCGATTCATAATTATTCCACTGATTATATGTAATTATGCATAACATCGCACATCTTAATCATGAAACAACAACGCTTTCGACGGCTTTCCTCTCCCCGACAATTCCACTCAGATACTACTACTATTATGGTGACTAGGAATTACAAAGACAACAAGTACAGCAAAATCAAATGATTAAAAGCATTCATATGAGGAAGTGATACTGACATTGTAATGTGCTTCAATGTTTTAGTGTGTTTTATTGTATGCCGTTGGTCTGTCTTGACCAGGTCTCTCTCTTTGTAAAAACCCTGTTTAAGCAACCTGTTCAACATAGGATGAGTCTAAATGGCCCTCTATAGGTTCAATGTAGTGCTAGTTGATAATAGTTACCCTTACTGACATTTGTGGTTAACCAGGTAGCGTCAATCCAAAATTCTGCCTATTTCCCTCCTCCCAAGTACGATTCCAGTGGGTGACAGCAATATAGCCCAATCCCTAAATATATATATATATATATATATATTTAAAAATCTACCAAGGGAATGTATTTTTCTTAATAGTGGGACTTAATGGTTTGCATTGAACCGCTCCCGCTCTCTCGGTTAAACACATGCTACCGCTTGCATTACTTTGTCTGATGTGGGCGCCTGGTCCCCTGCCGATTAGGTGACGCGGTGTCACACCTGTCCTCTGCTCATTGAAACCGACTGGACCGTTCTGACAGAGGCGTCGTGGGAGGACGACCGCAGGTGCCGCTCATGTCGCTCGTTAGTGGTGCAGCTCATTTCGACGTGCCAGGCGACGGTTGCGGTGGACTTGCGGTGGACGACGCAGATTCAAGGGAGCTTTGACACACACACATGCGTTTAACGCACGCCAGCCCGCCTCATGTTAATGTCGGGGGGCTCACACACACACCTCCTGTGACGGCTCTGTGACAAGGGTCCATGTGTGTTACCTTCGCCGGTTGAGTCTACTACCCAAACCTTGGTGCGTACGAGGAGCAGACCGATAATCAGTGTTACCACCCCTGCTGTGTCTGTCCTACGATGACCCCTCTGTTTGCCCTATGATGACCCCTGTGTTTGCCCTACGATGACCCCTGTCTGCCCTATGATGACCCCTGTGTCTGCCCTATGATGACCCCTCTGTTTGCCCTATGATGACCCCTGCTGTGTCTGCCCTATGATGACCCCTCTGTTTGCCCTATGATGACCCCTGTGTCTGCCCTACGATGACACTGACGCCGCGTTCACACTACATCCGCCCGTTGACGGATCTCATTGACTTTGCATGGGGGGGGCGCTCTCGAAATGCATTGTGGGTCCTCTGTCCGTTCTGTCGGCTCCGTTGCCTTGCGTCAAAAAGTTGAGAAATGTTCAAACTTTTCAGGCAGCGACGGATCCGTCGGCCAATCAGATCGCGTTATGCAAATAAATACACGCAAACACACTGTCCACTGAAATCGCCTTTGTAGTACAACCCCGGGAAAAACGGATGGATACGTCAAAAAGCCCCCATCCGTCGACGGACAGAGCTAGCGTGAACCCCGGGCGTCAGGAGAAGCCATCAGAGGGCCGAAAAAAACAGCCACCAAAAAAAACAAAAACGCAAAGGCATTTGCACACACAGGGTAGGCGTCCCTCCAGCAGAACAGACCCCCCCGCCCCCCCCCACACACCTTGTCGGTGAGCAGGGTGATGAGCCGCTGCGCCTCCCGCTGCAGGTCCAGGTCCATGTTGTACAGCTGTCCGTTCAGCGCCTTGTACACCTGCTCCTTGCCCTCCGCCCCGCACGACTCCTCCATGGCCCGCTCCACCACCTGCCACTCCAGGTCCCGGGGCAGGTGGCCCAGGAAGAGACGCACCCGCTCCGTGTTGTTCAGGGCGATGCACATCTAGCACAGTGCGGGGGGGGGGGGAGGGGGGAGAGAGAGGGGGAGAGAGGGAGAGAGATGGAGAGACCCCCCCCCCCCAGGTGGGTGCAGCAGCAGAGGAGAGGTGGAAGAGTGGAAGGCAGTAGGGGGGAGGCGGGGGAGGCGGGGGAGGCGGGGAGGGGGAGAAGGTAGAAGGAGTTGGGGGAACAAGGAGCAGTGAAGAAAAACAAAGGAGGAAGAAAGCAGGTCTACGGAGAGTCCGAGTTGGAGGGGGAGCATAAGGAGTGCAAGCGTATAGGCCGGGGGTTATTATGCTTTTAGGTGCTGACGGCTCGAGAGAGCGGTCTCTCGGTCACGTTTTGGTGTTTTGTTGGTGTAACGTTTGTGTTCAATGTTCACTATTCGATATTAATCATCATCATCAACATCGTCGTCATCACCATCATCGACATCATCAAACTTTAGCCACGTTCTCAAGTCAGATAATTCATCAAAGTCCGGAACGTCCGTAAGCTCCGTTCGTCTGCACCGTCGCCTCGCTGTCGCCGTAACGCGAGCGGACGTGATCGGTCACTGGCCGGGCCACGTAAGTGTCGGGTAATTGGTCACTCGCTTGGCTACGTAGCCAGGAGGGGAAGAAGACTCCACCCTATCGCATCGCCTTGAAGGGAAGAGACGCGAGTCGAAGGACTGTTGAAACAACGTGAGAAAGGTGCGATGTTTCATGGAACGTCGTTCTCTGATGTTAAACAATGCACACCTTGATAACCCTTCATAACGTGATAAGAAGTAAATTACGAATATACATTAATTCCTTTAAAAAAGTGACGCACGCTTCACAACTTTAATACCTAAACTATGTGCACATGGAATTACACAAATGCAAAAACCTCTTTATTATGAATGATTTATCCGCGTTGTGATGTTTGTTTTGCTTCTGACTGTGATGTGCGAAGGATTGCTGCTGAAACACACACCCGCGCATCTATCGCGAACACGGCCTTCGGGTCAACCGTCGTCTAATCTGCCTCAGGGAGATGGCAGGCGACGACACCGACGATGAAGATGATGATAATAAAAACAGATGCACCGTAATTCCAGGCATTCTCTGAATAATAATGAAAAAGACTTTACCCTGCCGGGGTAGACCTAGTGTAAAGTCTGGAGAATCAGAGAGCCGGAGGATTCACCACGAGCAAGTTTGTGTGTTGCTGTCGTGATGACACACGCACCCACACACACACACACACACACACGCACACGCATGCACACACACACGCACACACACACACACACTGTCTGGAGATGTCCTCCCAGGGGCAGTACCTGCACAGTGAGGCTCTTATGGTCACGCCCCTGCTGGTTCCTCTCGATCTTACGTGTGATCATCTCTGAGTAGCACACCGCCTCGCTGCAGAAGTTCTGCAGAAACACACACGATGACAAACCTCAGATCAGACGCAATTATGAACTAAATCACAAGCCCTCCATTTTCCTGTCTGAAAAACAGGAATTTATGATTGTTTTCATTTGAAGAGGCTTTTAGAGGAGCGTGCGCATGCCCCTGCATGCAGCTGTGTTTCTCTATAATTGTGTGTGTCAATGGATTTTACTTGCTGCTTGTGTGTGTGTGTGTGTGTGTGTGTGTGTCTGTGTGTGTGTGTGTGTGTGTGTGCTCAAATGTATCTTTGTGTGTGTCACAGTGTGTTACCGGGTGTAATTGTGTGACTCTAACCAGGTATCTTTAATGCTTTTTGTGGCATGTGGCTCTGTGTTACTGTACGAGTGTACACACACACGTGTGTGTGTGTGTGTGCGTGTCTGTGTGTGTGCGTGTTCATATGTGTCTTTATGTGTGTGTGTGTGTGTGTGTGTGTGTGTGTGTGTGTGTGTGTGTGTGTGTGTCTGTACGTGTGTGTGTGTGTGTGTATGTGTGCACATGTATGTATGTATGTGTGTGTGTGTGTGTGTGTCTGTACGTGTGTGTGTGTGTGTGTGTGTATGTGTGCACATGTATGTATGTATGTGTGTGTGTGTGTGTGTCTGTACGTGTGTGTGTGTGTGTGTGTACATGCATGTATGTGTGTGTGTGTGTGTGTGTGGATGCGGGTGGGCGGGGGGACGGGGGGACGGGGGGACGGGCTGCTCACATCCGTCAGGCGCGTGACAAAGATGAAGGCCCCTGCCGAGTCGGGCCAGGCCAGCTGGGACCAGATCTCCCGGACCTGGCTGAAGCAGGCGGTCACCTCCTCCGCAGAGCAACTGTGTTTGTCCTGCAGCATGGGCTCCAGCTGCCGGCCACACAGCAACGCAGTGAGCGGCTCCATACATCACGGTCACACTTTACAAATGAATAACTTTATTTATATGGATGTCTTGTATTGTGTTGTGATTGTGTATGTACTGCGCTCTTTGTGGAGTTATATCGGTGTCTTGTCATCCTGTGTGGGATGGGCCACTTGTGTGGCATGACACGAAAATAAACGTATCATCAATTAATCAATCCATATGTAGCACTTTTCATGCACGAGGCCGACTCAAAGTGCTTTGCATGGAAACATTGTCATACAATAAAATTTAATAAAATTATGTAGTTGGCCGTGATATTTTTTATGTTCATTGTTTTTGTAATGTGTCGGATTTGTCAATATTACAATTGGGTATCGATATAAGTATTGGCCAAAAAAGTAATCCCATGAGGCATTGTGATGTGCAAGTATACAGTGTACAGCATACAGTATATAGGCTTGGTATACTCTATGTAAGTGTTTCCCATGCATCTTTTTGTCTCAGTTTCCCCCACAGCCCCATCAGTATGGCTCAAGGATTGACACCAAACCAGAAATGTCTCCCTTTGAACTAATGCTATACTTGTGCATGATATAATAATCACTTAGCATATTTAATTCAGCGTCATTATTAATACATTTAGAGGCTTTGAGGCGTTTGAACTGGAAGAAAGCTGGGGCCCACTTCTATTTCTGGTCCCCTGTTTTACCACCGGGTGCAATGTGGATTAGCCATTACCAGCCGTTTCACCATCTACCCTCTAGTGACATCACACGTGGGAGAGTCCACCCACATGTATGATCCCCCCAGACGCTTGATCAAGCTACCAGTCTACCCACTGGACTGAACTGTAGCTGTGGACTGATCTATCCGTCTGGGTGAACGTCCCACCTGGGCGGTACAGAAGGGGGGTAATTTTGGCTCTGGGTAAGATTTCAGATCTGCTAGCTGAGTGTAATTTGTGGGAAATTGCAGAGCGTCTCAACCATTTGTGAGTAAGATGTGCTGTGAGATGATCTGTTTCTAGTTGACTGCGCTTGCCTTTGTAATGAGACCGTTTAGATCGTAGCCACTTGAGACGGTGGCAACGTTTTTTGGGTTGCCGAGCTTCAAAATCGCACGCTCTTCTGCTCTTTTCAGCTCACCGTCTTTCAACTGTTGATATCCTGCCTTGAACTGTACTTAAAATACGTTTTTGTTCTGTAAGTTTGACAAAGCACTAATCAAAATCTTTACAACTATTTCATGGAACCTGCTCATGTATCCCTCTAGGGCACACCCCGGTTCCATAACTCACCCCAGGAGTAAGTGCTCTGCACCCACACAGAGACAGCTCCTACCTTCTCCACTGCTGTGTGTCTAAAGCTACACAGAGACACACAGAGACAGCTCCTACCTTCTCCACTGCTCTGTGTGTTTAGATACACAGAGACACACAGAGACAGCTCCTACCTTCTCCACTGCTCTGTGTGTTTAGATACACAGAGACACACAGAGACAGCTCCTACCTTCTCCACTGCTCTGTGTCTAAAGCTACACAGAGACACACAGAGACAGCTCCTACCTTCTCCACTGCTCTGTCTAAAGCTACACAGAGACACACAGAGACAGCTCCTAGCTTGTCCAATGCTGTGTGTGTGTATAGCTACATAAACATATCCTACCATTATGCTGTGCATCTATAACCACACAGAGACATCTCCTACCTTGTCCACTGCTGTGTGTGTATAGCTACACAGAGACACACACAGACAGCTCCTACCTTGTCCATCTCCACTGCACGACGGATCCTATCGCTCGACCTCTCATGGACGATCTGCAGCCACTTGTGGATGGAGGACTTGAACCAGTTATGGAAGCCGGTCAGGGCTAGCATTTTAGCATCCCTGTTTGAACAACGACAAAAAAAAAAAAAGTTTTGTTTTGTTTTCAGTTTGATAAAAGTGCTACCGTCTCCCGTACGACAATTACCCAGCGCCCTACAAAAATAAAACCACATACCGGCGGACTGAATCAAACCATGGATGTAAAACATGTAACAAAAGACCTCAAGAAGAATAGGAAGAAGAATAAGTCCCACCTCCGAGGCTCCGGTACTCTCGGCCAAATGTCACACAAGTAGTAAACGATTATTAATGCTACTTTAACGGCACCAAAAATCCAAAAAGCCTCGTCGAAACTAGATGAGAAAAGGTTGTAGTTGAAAACGTGACGCAGCTTTTACGGCTCCGCCACCTACAGAGTTTGCTACGTACGATCATTCAAAAACCCCACGTTATTTAACCAACAGACATTTGACCAGGGGAACCGGAGGCGGGACTTATTCTTCAGAGGTCTTATAAACCTGTGTGGAGAGCTCAACTACATCTCTGTGAGTGACAGTGCCGACGGCCAATGAGAATCACGACTCCCTATCTATGTAGTGGACGTTTAGGGACGCGGAGCGGCGCGGTGAGCGCAGGGCTCACTTGAGGGGCAGGAACTCCCGGTAGCCCTTGAGGATCTTGAGGGAGATGAAGAGCTCGAAGATGGTCTCGCCCATGCTCTGGGTCAGCCGGGAGTTCTCCTGCTCCAGGGTGCCACACACCCGCTCCATGGCGATGTTCACGTCGTCTGCCGTCTGCGGTGGGGGGGGGGGGGGGGGGGGGGGTCACATGGGCGCGCAGGCTCAGATGCCAAGTCGGATTCAGAGGATTGAGTTTTAAAGGTGACATATTATACCACCAGGTGTGGGTGTGATTAGCCGTTACAAGCCGTTTTGAAAATCGGCCTCTACTGACATCACAAGTGGGCGTGTCCCCCTGGAGGTGTGGACGGATAGATGAGCAACGTTTGCTATGGTCCACTGGGTAGGCTGGTGGACTGATCTATCCCAGCACACATCTAGGTGGACACGCCCACTTGTGTTGTCAGAAGAGGCCGATTTTAAAAACTTGTAATGGCTGATCGCACTCACACCTGAGTATAATGTCACCTTTAACGGTGATGGGTAATAATTCTTATCTCGGCGAGCACACGGCACAGACACATGAGCCACGAGCCCAGAGCCCAGAGCCCAACGTGCACAGAGGAGGTGTGCGTTGACATAGTACAACTCAATGCGTTTCGGAATCCAGAGCTAAAAATAGCTACGTATGGAACTAACTAACTACTATTATCCACTCCGGTGGCATTAATGATATATTTGTTCTGATTCCTAGCGCTGCTGTGACCAGTTGTGTTTCCAAACTTGAGCAGGCAGCGACTTTGTGTGCAAAGCTTTTTCATGCAAATGAATGGGAATGTGAAGGTTTAATTTGTTCTGCGAGGAGCACTTGCTTGAAGTATATATATATATATACGCATACCCTCACAGAAACAAAGGCAGGGAGTCTCACAGTCGGAT
The DNA here is from genome assembly GCF_964030765.1 of Micromesistius poutassou. Classification (NCBI taxonomy): domain Eukaryota; kingdom Metazoa; phylum Chordata; class Actinopteri; order Gadiformes; family Gadidae; genus Micromesistius; species Micromesistius poutassou. The sequence goes on along the minus strand of NC_140271.1, from coordinate 3,627,285 downwards.
GAATATTTGATTTGATTATCGATGGAGCCCAAAAAAAACTCCAAACAACAAAAGCAACGTGCCAGAGTTGGTCATTTCTAAACGGCACGACGCTGTCTCTGTTTCTCACGCCCCTACCAGTTTCTCCAACTGCCGGTACGAAACGCTGAAGAAGTCCACCTTCACGGCACTGCGTGGGTCCACCCGTCCGGCGGGGAAAACAAAAGCAAACAGACAGACAATGCGTTTGTTTTGTTTTTTTAAATGTCAGACCCCCGGTCCGTTCGTAATGCGGTTAGGATCGATCGGCGCCGCAACGCGGTGGACATTGATTGGTTAACGGATTGACCTGTGGAAGAGCTTGTTGTAGGTGTGGTGAGCCTTCTGCGCGTCGGCACACACGGCGTCCAGCACGTGGACCAGCTTCTTCAGCTGCTCCTCCAGAGACTGGAGGAGCGCACGCGCACAACAGACGCACGACAGACACACGACAGACACACGACAGACACACAACACGTTAGCACGATGAGCCAACGGCTAACATAGTAGAAGTATGAGAGTGTGTAAGTCAGTAGTCATTTTCAGGCTGGTCAAGACTTGTTCAGGGTTCAGGTTTTTACGAGACAAAATAAGAGAGTAAAGCGTTCTTCTTTTAATATATTAAACTCACCCCTTCTTCTGGTTTGTATTGTGAGATAATATTTTCGTACCACTCTGCTGTTCCTTTCTGTTCAAAAGAATGGACGTGATTGAAGCAGAATTGTAAGTCAGTGTCGACAAGCCCACTTCAATATGCGCAAGTGTTGTGAATTGTGGACTTTTACCTTAACAACAGTGGTGATGTCCATGTGCAGTTCATTTCGAAGTGGGCATACGGTCTTAAAGCCTGCATGCTCTGCATGTAGCCAACGCCCCTATACACACACACACACACACACACACACACACACACACACAGACACACACAGACACACACACACACACACACAGACACACACACACACACACACACACACACACACACACACACACACACACACACACACACACACACATGCAAACAGGCATGCACACACACGTACGCATGGACACACGCACACACACACACACACACACACACACATGCGAACAGGCATGCACACACACGTACGCATGGACACACGCACACACACACACACACACACACACATGCGAACAGGCATGCACACACACGTACGCATGGACACATGCACACACACACACACACAAACACACACACACACACACACACACACACACACACACACACACACACATACACACACAAAGAAAAAGTATTTTATCTTTCAATGGCGGGGGAATAAATTGCTTTAGCTGTCCCCTGTATTTTCTTATATGTGCATGTGAGTGTGCAACGTGACTCTGAACTGAAATGTGATTCATGCGGCAAATGCGAACCTCATTGTAAACATTCCCTAAAAATATCTTTGGATTTCTTTGGCACTCACACAGTGAGCAATTGGAGCTTCAAGGAGCTTCCCTGCAGCTTGTGGTATACACTTTCCACTTGACTCCTCCGTCGAGTCGGATAGACTCACTGTGTGTAGTCCAAGTTTCTATGCAAGGGAAAGGTTGAGTGTATTTCTGGCATGAAATCACAGGCGTGTGTGATGACACCAAGTCTACTGTGGTGAAAGCTAGTGGTGGTTCACTTTTTTATCAACAACAATCATGTTTCATGAATACCTTTCTGTTGAAGACTTTACAGTCTAGCTTTCATCCAGAGTGACTCGATTGTGAGTGACTTCTAATGATAGCTCACTAAGATGTAGTTAAGGGGGGGTATCCTAACTTTCTCAAAGATGTCTCAAGGTAGTCTCCAGACATGGGGTTTTGAACCCAGGTCACAATTTTGTAACATGCGGAAATGTCTGCAGATGACTGTGTGTGTGTGTGTGTGTGTGTGTGTGTGTGTGTGTGTGTGTGTGTGTGTGTGTGTGTGTGTGTGTGTGTGTGTGTGTGGTGTGTGGGACATTGTGTGTGATGAGTCTTAAAAGCAAGGTGGGCCTGGTTTGTTTTGAACTGATTCCCCTCGCTTGCCTGGCTCCGCTGGTCTTAACTAATTGGACTCTCAGGGAAAAAACAGAAACTGCCTGTGAGATACTGTACACATAAAAACAAGTTCTTTAGTCTCAGCCAACCAAAGTAAAACCATCTTCTTTCGTAAAACGGTTTCTTAAAGTAGGCAATTATTTCAGCACCTTTCTTTTCATATTTTTGGAAATTATATCCCCTTATATCCCGAG
>NC_140271.1:3621852-3624821 GCF_964030765.1 Micromesistius poutassou | reverse complement strand
AACCGATCGGAAGATGGGTGCGTACAAGGAAAAATGCACATTGCTAAGATGGCTATAATTGTATATAGAGAATGTGGCCACATTCTGATTACTGATGTCAGGAAGTCTGGGTGGGAATATCAAGGGAGTGAGGGATGAAAGGAGACTAAGGAGGAGATCAAATGCCATGTTACTATGGGGACCGTGCAGTTCCTGAGCTGGGGACCCTAACTGCTACTTCATCTCTGGGTAAGAAACCACAACCTTCGTAAACATGCCTTCGTAGACACTCCAGCAAAGAAGGATACAAATCAGAAAGACATATGTGCATGTGTATCCTGCTGGGCTACTTCTGGTCTTGTTCAAAATCCTTGAAAAAAGAAAACAAGAAACGTGTTCGCCCCTCACAGAGAGCGCTGTGAGGGTCAAGGTTATGTTTGCTGTTCCATTTCTCTCAGTGATTTCAATCGGACACGGATCCCAGTTTCCAGTGGCGGATTCTCTTGGCCTCCATTTTCAAACTCAGGTAATGTGGATGCAGGGACTTAACGGCGCAAAAGTCTGAATAAAATCTCCGCCGCACCATAGGTATGGCCATGTGACGTGGATATATTCTGTTTGAACAAGCCAGTCGGGTCGACACTAATTACTCCTCTCACTGCTGGAAAGAGCCAGAATACTTTGAGGAAAAAAGGCGTTAAAAAGCTAGACGAAATGAAACGAGACGAATAAAATCGACTGGGTGTGTATGCGTCAGAGAAGAGACGCACATGTGACCTTTAAGAAAAAGTACACACTCAACGGTAGAGCGGCCAAAAAATGAAACGGCGGTCGGGTTCTACCTGCCCATCCCCCGCAGGCCGCTGACTTCGTTGAGTTTTTTGCAGGCCTCGGCCACGGAGACGTCGTCGTCGTGGTCCCTTTAGAAAGAGCCAACGACAAGATCAATCATTACACGTTATCTTCAGTTCAACGATGTGTGATCTACTTACTTTACCATCCCTCGTTGAGGGTTGTCCAATGACAAGGAACCTCGCCGTCGAATCCACACCATAATCCATGCTATTTTTAGTTTTGTTTTGTTATTTTTGTTTTGTTGTTTTTGTTGTTTTTTCCGTTATAACGGCCGGGAGATATTATCCCAGCCTAAGCCAGATAGAGATTTAGTCGGCGATAGCTAGTGGGGAAAGACGTAAGCCTTACTCCTTATGAGCAACATCAGTTCTAATTCCAGTCATGCCACCGAAACAACGGGGTTAGGTTACTACCGGTCACGGCAGGAGGCGTCAGCGGGAATGGGGCTTGGTGGAAGATGAGCTTTAGAGACAATACACTGTGGTGCCTCAATGAACGGGAGGAATGACAGTGAGTCAGGGATTAGGGAGCAATCAGCAGGTGAGAGTGACTGCCCACGCCGTCGTAAATAAAGACCGGAGTTGTCAACCGGGAGAGAGCGATCAGGTCTAGTCTCGCCAAAGGACGAGATGTGTTGCGTATTCATCACGACCACTGACCATATATCGAGATGCAGCAGATCGTTGTGGACGTCATCGATGTCACTGTTAACCGGAAGAGAGAGAAAATAGAAAAAAGAAGATTTAAACAGGGGGGGTTAAAATCAGCTCAAGCCATATACTTTTGCTGGTAATACAAACATGAATGAAAACTTGTTCCACTATAGATAAGAAAAGATGGACTCTTTTCAATCGCAGTCGGGGAAATTAGAACCATCACTGTATAACGTACATGACAGCAATGGATCATCTCCTCACCAAACAAACAAACTAGCCCCCTGCTTACGACCGGTGCCCACCAGTGAAACGGGAGGAGGCGGCGTTACGGTTTACTCACAAGACGAAGTGGGCGTCCCAGACCGGGTTGAGGGTCTCGGGTTTGACCTCGGTCACCTGGATGCACGTGGCGGCCAGCACCTCCTTGGTGCTGGATCGCTTCTCCAGCTTCTCCTTCCTCTTCCTGAAGCTGAACTTCCGCTCCTTCTTCTCCTCGGGCTCCCTGGGGCTCTGGCCCAGCAGAAGTCCCAGCATGCAATAGGGGTCGCTGTAGCCTGAGCGTGCCATACGGAGCGGGCCCGTCACGAAACAGACAAGGTAATAAGGGTAAGGCTCCCTGCCCCAACATCGTCGGGTGAATTAATAATTTGTTTCCTGATATGGAGTGTAGTCCTGCTAAGGTAATTGGAATCAAGATGGGACATCGTAATTGGCCACTAAAATGTCAAATGTCGAGTGATACGTGGTCTTCTCATGTTCTTGTGTTTTATTTCTCTAAAGGTTGATTCCCAGCCTGGGCTGGCGAATGTTTCCCGTGGATGTCGTCCTACGACAAACACAGCTGTTGCTCATAACACTAATTACGAGTCTGCTGCTTTTTTTTGTTTTCTGTGCGGGGGGGACACGGGTGTGCTTGGGTTCAGATGATGCACTGGATAAAAGAGAAGGCCTTACCGTTTGCATCTTTGGCCATGAGGTTCTTGGCTTTAATGACAGACACCCTCAGAGAGAAAGAGGCTCGCTGTGAAGCAAATGTACACAAGGTGGAGCTTAACAATCGGCTTGTTCTTCATAATGACCATTGTTGGGCAAGTACCTGTTATGCTACGGTAACACACTTTGTTTGAGCGTCCCACCACTTAAAAGGGCCAGTGAGCCCCAACTGTTTTTTAACACGGCAATATGTCTTATTGGTTTTCAACATAGTCATCTTTGCCATTTTGTCACTTTTGGCATAAGGCCGTCATTTAGAGAAATTGTACAAAAGCCGTTATTTTGCCAGTCTTCGCCGACTCCAAACTTCAGTCGCATTAATTACAACATGAAGGGAAAAATGATGCCTTGGAACTTCTGCCGTCGCCAAAGAACAAAGGGGGACCGGCGGGTGTGTGTGTGTGTGTGTACGTGTGGAGCGCTCTCTCTGCGCGTCGGTTGATGTTGATGAGGAGAGCAGGGTTAAGCTCGCTGACGCACACGACA
>NC_140271.1:3609352-3614352 GCF_964030765.1 Micromesistius poutassou | reverse complement strand
CTCCCTCCACCCAGGACTACACCCGCGCTGTGGAGTCGCAGAAGAAGAAGAAGAAGACGGACAAATTAACTGCACCTTCATCCTCCTCCTCCTCCTCCTCCTCATCCTCCTCGCGCCATCATCAGGGACCCGCCGCCAAGGCGCCGTCGGCCCGGCTTACCGTACCAGCCAATCAGACCCCCTCCCGCCCAATCCCCCCAGTCCCCGGTCCCCCGACTCCGCGTTAGGCGGACACGAGCTGTCCACGGCAGAGCGTCCTGGGTCGTCACGCTTCCTCCATTAACGCCGACCACGGCACCGCACAGCGGGGCGTGTGACAGCGACCGCCACCCCCTACCGAGGTTGGGGGGGAGGGGGGGGGGGAGGAGGAGGAGGGGGGAGGAGGAGGGAGGAGGAGGAGGAGGAGGAGGAGTGGGGACCCTGAAGTATTGATGAGGGACTAATGGAAGCCGTGCTGAGAGAGGGAGGGAGTCACGCAGGTCTTCCTTGGCATCACGCACACATTACACACACACACACACACACACACACACACACACACACACACACATGGACACACCTCACACACACAAACACACGTCACACACACAAGAACGGATGGCGACTACTGGTGCTTTCCCGTCGGTATATGGCTTTGGGGTTTGACAGTGGAGGCAGTTATAGGATGAGATGAATGTGATGTGTTTGTTTTGATTATGTTCCCTTCATCATCCAGTTACAGAGGATGGAGGCACCGTTTGACTCCGTCCCTTCGGGGGGGGGGTCTTTTCCCGGCTGTAATGTTGCTGAAATTGTGACAGCGTTGAAATTAATATCTGCTATAATTCACATTTTGCTGATCTGGTTTTCAACTCTGCAGGCTAGCTGTCGATATCCAGTCTCAATGCATTTCTCTGGTTCTATCTCCCCCCGCTCTCTCTCTCTCTCTCTCTCTCTCTCTCTCTCGCTCTCTCTCCTTCCCTCGCTCTCTCTATCCCCCCTCTCTCTCTCTACCCCATCTCTCTCTCTCCCCATCTCTCCCCATCTCTCTGTGTCTCATAACCAAAATAACCTTTCCATTTCATGTTGCTAGGTAACAGGGTTTTTAAAGGGATTTTTATTTTATAATAATCTACTTTGATTAAAAGGCACCCGTTCTGCTGTCCTGTCTGGAGAGACACACACAGTGAACACCGCTGAGGTAGATAAGCACATGACATTTGCCCCCCTCTCCCTAGCCTTGGAATACATGCATTAACAAACAAATTAGCAACTTGGATATTGCACCGTAGAGGTCGATTGAGGATTGTGAATGGATAAATATGAATGACAGGATTTAATGAAATCCTTCCATTTCCGGTGACATTTGTTTTTGCACTAAAATATTTATTAAAGCTTTGGTTCGCTGTTGTTATCTATATTGTTATCATACAGCCCTTATAATGAAAACCATGTAATCTAGATCAACAAAGATATTAGTCGCAATATATGTGCAAGTGTTTCTGGCCGAGTTTTTTTATTTGTGAGGGTGTGTTGAGAATATTTTAGCCAGTGGCTAAAGTCTCGCTGGCTCACTTCATTTCAAAACAGGCGGCCGTGGAAAATAACAGCGTGCTGGATCAAAGCGGATGGACACACACTGTGGACGCACACAACTTTTTTGTGTGTGTTCGTACTGTTTATTGGCACCAAATGCCCGCCCACTGCGTTTGGCCAGAGCTGCCTTGTCCTCAACCCTTGACTTCCCTGCCGTGGCGTGGAGTTTGGCTCCAAACAAATTGCAGTCCTACCTACTAGTGACTAGTGACAACTAAAGGTTAGCTTAATGTTTGTAGACGCTCCATGGCCTTGAAAACTGTTAAATACACAATTCCATTCCATGACTTCCCTGAACCATATGCACTGCACTTTTTGATTCCAGTGTATTGAAATCAAAACAGCTATTTATTTCTGTTAAGCCGTAGCCGTAGCTCGTCATCACCATGGTTACCTCGCTTTGAGTGATAGGTCTAGCTCTGCGGGCTTACGTATAGTGGCGGCGAGCCTTTGTCCACTGTTTCGAAAAAAAAAGCTCCCTAAGGTTGCTATAGAAACATTGGACTCACGCGTTAGATCCCTTTTGACTTTGATATCGGCTTTCAAACAAGGCCGGCAAAAATGTCACATCATGGATCCAGCTTTGCCTTTGTGGATTTGTCATTTATAAAAATAAATAAATATATCCAGTCTGTAATGAGTAATCATGGGGTATTCAGCAAAGGACACGATCATTGATCGCAGTTAACACAAAGAAGTTATCAGCCGAATAATAATGACATAACGAGGAAACAAGCATTGCAGCGAAATCAGTTCACTGTTGCAGACAGCACGGATTTTCCCCTGAAAGCTAAGATTTGCATACACAGAAATAGCTGACAGTAGCCTGGAGGGCTGTATAACTTGTGTTCTCCCTATTCTCTGAAAATAGTTGCCTGCAATTTATGCTAAACAAAGGGCAGAACATATGTGGAAGGGGAAGGGGAAAAAGGGAGGCTTGTTCATCATTAGTATAGCTATTTTTATAACTCACATAACCTGTACAGGGGTGGGTGGGTAGGTGTGTGTGTCACGTCAAGTATTTTAACTGATATTGCTCTGAATCACTTTACGTCTCAGCAGCATAAGGGCTGCAGACTCCAACAAACCAAAAAGAAACGGATCAGGGTGTTCTGTTCTGTTCTGGGATTGGAACTTGACCTCATGGGAGCGGTCACAGAGAGGAGGATGCTGTCCAGACTCCTCTCGATCCTATCCTTGACATTGACTCCCACCTGCTCCCCAGAGAGCTGTCTGAACCGAGCAGTGTGTGCTGCAACATACCCATGGCAGTTCCACGCAGCGCCACAGGAAATCCTTCATTCCTGTTGCCATCAGACTCTTTAACTCCTCCCCCCTACCGGAAGTGAGGGAGTCCCTCTGGACTCTGTACTGTCAGCTTTACTTTACATAAAGTGTAATTCCGGGAACCCAGGGTCTTTTTCGGCATGAGGATAATAATAGAAGTGCCAACAAATTGAACTTAACAATCTGCCCTCTTGTTACTTGGCTGTTTTAAAGGGGACATATTATACATATTATTATAAGCGTGTCCACCTAGATGTGTGCTGGATAGATCAGTCTACCAGCCTACCCAGTGGACTGTAGAAAACGTTGCTCATCTAGCCATCATACATCTAGGTGGACACGCCCACCTGTGATGATGTGTGAAGCGGCACATTTTCAAAACGGCTTGTAATGGCTAATCACACTCACACCTGGTGGTATACTGTGTCCCCTTTAAATTTGTTGGCGCCTCTATTATATTATTTAGGGTAGCCGGTAATCGACTTGTGTAGACTTGAAACATAGACCTACCGGTAAGAAACAGACTTGGAAAACATCTCTTTTTAATAAACTCCTGCTACGCTAACTAAGTTGTTGATGCTTTGTTTTATGTATAGGGACCCTAGTCATGCTACTGCAGAGAATTGGTGCTATTTTCAGCAATATTAGTGGTTAAAAAATGCAGATTTGGAAGTGTTCGCTGTGTCCCTAGCCAATAACATGGGAGCCATTTGGGCTGTTACATTGCTCCGGGCAAGCTCTATACTCGATGATCAACGTTCAAAAAAAGTTTCTGGAGGGCTTCTTTTATGGGACTTAAAAAAAATTTCAATTTTCACTTTTACACTTTAATTACACTTTAAGCGTTGGGTATGCGTTGCATGCGTGTGTCCGTTTTTGTCTATGTTCTCTGCATTTGTTTGCCTGTGTGTGTGTGTGTGTGTGTGTGTGTGTGTGTGCGTGTGTGTGCGTGTGTTTATCATCCACATTCACATACACAACAGTGTGTGCGGGGTGACCTACCTGTGGGGCAGTGGGCCGGGGCAGTGTGTGAGGGGACTGCTGGGGGCAGACGGCGTCTCCCTCCTGTTCCTCAGTGATTGGCTCCTCTGCACTTGTCTCAGCACGCTGCTTTTCAGGTCCAGCAAGGCTGTCATGGCGATCTCACAGGGTCTGTGTGTCTGTGTGTGTGTGTGTGTGTGTGTGCGTGTTTACACATTATTAAGGCTGAAACGTACAATTATTTTCATAGTTGAAAATAAATAGTAATTAACGTGTTGATGAACGATTATATTTGATTAATTAATCGATTTACCATTTGGCCTATCAAGTGCCATAAATAATAGCAAATGGCATCACGGGTTACCAACGCAACGTCTTATGTGATGTCGTCAATTTGAGAAGAAAAAGTAAACTATTCCATTTATAATGATCCATTAATCAATGGATTAATGCTTAATTAATGCTTAATCAGTGTTCCATTCAGAGTTACTCATAAAATGTTTGAGACAATCTTAGCCAAGAATGAATCATCGTTCTTATTGATAACTGGTACAGAAGTCTGATTGAGCTTCATCACCAGCTAATGAAAATGCCAAGGCAAAACAAAACAACAACGCACACACACAACCAAAACCGAAGAAGGCTGCCCGCTCGAAACACCAGCACCGCGTTTTCCTCTCGCTACGTACATCCACATACACGGGTATTTGGTTGTTTGTACCATTGAGGGATACGAGATGTGACAGACTCACTCTCGTCATTCACGCATCAGGAATAAAGAGTTAGAGAAGTTCCACGTTGGCGCCAAATGACAGACAGGGCGAGAGACATACAGAGACATACGGAGACACAGAGCGGGGGGGAAGCAGAAAAAGAGACGGGGGATTTACAGTACAAAAGAAAGTGGTTTGATGGACGGGGGAAATTGTTTCAGAAAAAAACCCACTCACTCACTCACACACACACACACACACACACACACACACACACAGACACAAGCAGACACACGCACATATGGAAAGTCGTTTCACCAGTTGACAACTAAATGTCCTCGTTTCTTTGTTCGATCCTGCTGTTGGAATAAAGAGACTAAATGTGGGATAGAAGCGTCTTCCTTTTTTTTCAACAAAAGATTGAAGAGTAACTGCTAAAAAAGA
>NC_140271.1:3564352-3604352 GCF_964030765.1 Micromesistius poutassou | reverse complement strand
CAAATAAATAGCTGGATCAGAACAGTTCAAGATCAATTATTTCTACCACACAACTAATCTGACATGTTGTAGATCTGCCTGTGCATCTACTGTACAATGTCGATCCATAGGCTACTACATACATACAACAAGTTGCAAATGAATATTAAAGCTTTCTCAACAAATGCACACGGTGCCAACAGACTTGAGTTAACTTTGTAATCTGCCAGTTTATATCAGTTTATAGCTATAGATTTAATCAACAGGTGGCGATTGATGTAAACATATTTTAAGATTGCAGTTACTCACTGACGCTTTATCGTGTGATTGAATAAACAAAAGGGAGACCATTTAAATTGATTTTCTATCGATAGAGGAAAAAATGTGCTCACCTGTGGCTCTTGACAGTTTGTGATGTGGAATTGTTTATTTTCCTGCGTGTCTCTCCTGCGCTGCGAGTTCCTGCGGATCAACGGAAATAGGTCTTCTGTGGTTTGTCAACACAAATACACTTTCAACTTCTGGGAGAAAAAAAGACGTTTGGCTCTTTTCCTTTTGTTACACGACAGACAAGAGCTCTCATCTTTTCCTCCAAGATGCTTTCCTCCACTCACGCTTCGCTGAGGCTTGCCAAATATGGGCATCGGAAGTGCAGCTACACTTTGACTGCCCTCGAGCTGTTGCTGAGGGATGTCGGAAAGAAAACCGCTCTACTAAAAGCGCCGGATCCACCTGTTAGTTTGGCTACTTTATGCCGCCCCTGTTAGCTCGTGCTGTGTTGTAATCAGGTCATAGCAGTTGTGAAGAAAAAATTAACGCTCTCCTATCGTGTTAGGGTTAGACGGGAAAAAGGTGGGAGGGGAGGTGGGGATGAATGTTAGGCACGAATATGTCGAACTTCTCTCTTCGCTTAACCTAGCTGGAAATTAAAGAAAAAACACACTTACTTAACGTAGGGTTTGTTCTTTGGGGAAAAGGAACTTTATTGAAAAGCAAACTATTTGGAATAAGACTAAGAATAACACCAATAAGTAATTGGTTTAAATTGTTTACATCTGTGACAGATGTGTTTTCTTGTATAATATATGATATTATCAGTTTATCCATTGATAGCTGACATGCCCTTATTGCACTGTGCGGAGATATAGCCTGCCTTGTAATTGGAATAACCAGACAACAATAAAAATCAATAGGCTACAAATAAAGACTTAGTGACAGACAAGCACATAATGTGCTGACTGTAATGAACTAGGCCTACTTCTTTGTTTCAGTCACCTCAAAGGTGCTTATATCATCATCACCGCTTTGTTTAACTCATGTTGAATATGCCGTTTTGGATGACGTGTTTGCTATCTCCGTTACTCCCTCTTGCTAGATAGGAGATCTGTACAAGGCTTTGTATCCCTCTCGTGTTTGCATATCAGCACACATCAACGGCAGGGGCACAGATGCTAAAAATAGGCACGGGGACGTTAATTATGGGCTTGAAGGAAAGAGGTGCCTTCCTAAGATGAGAAATTACTCCACACGTATACTGTTTTTCATTGTAAGCCATTGATATGTCTTGGTTGGATCCTCATCATTAACCAATCACAAACCGATCATTGTTTATTTTGGTAAATAACTGTAAACATTTTACAGTAGGGGATTTTCTTGGTTATTATTTGTTATATTCATTGATGTGACGTTATAATGACGTACCTACCGAATGAACATGTTTTGAGTTTGGATTTGATAATGCCCATGTAACATATTGCAGGTTTATCCGTGGTAAATATGCTATTTAGGTTTTGGGCCAGCAATATACATGCCTTTATGTTAATTTGTCATGGAAAATGAATAGGCCTATGTCTGTATTGAGCCTATATGTGAATAACAGCCGGTAAGTATAGGCCTATGTCCTTGCCTTAAAAAACGTTGTATCAAAGGTTAAGGACAGCAAGTAGAGTTCTGTCTTGTTTGTATTTCTAATGTGTCCTCTTAATATAAATCTCTGGATTAAAAAATGTATTTTGATGACGCACTCAACAAGCACAAACAATTCAGTAAGGCTAAACTAAACAGCTAAACGCAGTAAGAGCACGAATCTTCAGCAGGACTTGTTGAACTCATACCGACACACATTGGTCACGCACGACTATACTGGCTGATTTACTGTCAAAGTATCTGCGCTAATGGTCACAGGAAGAAGAGTCGTTCCCAAAATTATTAAAAGTTAACTTCATTTTGAGACGAAGAGACAAAGTGAGTGTCAAAGCCAGGCATCCCTGTATCCAGCGATGCGAGGCCATATGCCTCTTCGTTACCATGGACACTTTAATAGAGAACTTCCTCTGCAGGTTTGAAGCACTCCGAGCATCTGTGGCTCCCAGTATCTTATAACAAGGTCCGTGGTGTTGTGAGATCGTAAAATATAATAATGGGTTTAGAGTTCTGATGTATCATCTTTTTTATAGACAGCTTGAATGCTTCCAATGCCTCCACTTGCTTACCTACTCAAAGGCAAACATCTCTGTCATTATATATATATTTCAATCAGCTCAATGAAACATAAAAAAAGAACAGAACACGAAGCATAGGCCTACATACAAGCAGGTAGGCTACATACAACTGCAATGGTCATGCAGTTACCATCACTAACATAATAATAACAATTACCCATTATGGGTTATTGTTTAAGATTATTGATTATTGATATTTAAGATTATTGATGCACTTTTCATTAGCAAACCTAGGAGAGAATAACATAGTTGCTTAGTCTATTCCACCTGATATCGAACCAGACAGAATATATATGCAAAACATATTCACAGAAAAGTGAGAAAAACATTGTATCCTTGAAATTGTCCTCGTCGATAAACTTGCCGTGATGACAACAAAATACTAATTCATGAAAATATCCCGATATTTTTGGGTTATTTGTATTGGGATGTCCACTGCTCAAATCATTCCAAGTTGTTTCACCCTGATGAAATCTGAATTCATTATACAAACTGTTCGCTCTATACAAAGTCTAATACATGAAATTATGTTTTTTTTTTTTTTTTTTACTTTTTAAGACCTAAGCAGGTTAGTATAAATACTATAGAACTAATCATTGGGTTGGAATTTGAAATGCTGTTACATTTCCTATGAAACAGACAATACGAAAGCACACTATTGTCTGTTTTATGTTTATAAAGAGGAACAACAACACACATTTCCAATAAATGCACTTGACATGAACATTATGTCCAACATGGACACGTTACAGTAGCTGTGTATCAAGCAACAGTACCATACGATGCATTAGTTCAAACAAGCTTAGGTGTGAAGGAATGCTGCCCCCTGCCGTCAATGAGTGTTAAGCGCAAATATACAGAAATAGAACGATTTGGCATCTCTGGGATTTTGAAAATAATCCTGATGATGAGCATGTTTTTTTATGTGTTGAAACACATCTCAGTCTCATTATTTAAATATAAAAGCTGGATAATGCATAACCCTAACCCTTCTTGAACGTATTTATTCTAATTACACCTTACTGATGTGTTAAGGGTATATATATACATATATATATATATATATATATATATATATACCCTTATATATATATATATATACCCTATATATATATACCCTATATATATATATATATATGACATAAATATACACTTATATACACTATACAATATACTATACTATACAAATAAACACCAGTCCCTACCTGAACAGGTTTAATATTTTTCGACTTGGCTGACCTTAATACATGGGTCTCACAGTGATAAGTGGAATCTCATTATGCATTCTACTCTCTTGACAATGTGCCCCGCATTGAGTAACACACAAATATTTGCCATTGATTTTATGCAACCTTTCAATCAGATACAATTGATCCACCTCGAGGTGCTTGGCATGCCAACTACGACAAACATTCTGGCATGATCTTGAATACTTCATCTATATAGAGAAGATTATGTAGCTACAATAGGAAACTTCAATGTATATTACTCAGATTACTCAGAATATAATGAATAAATATCTGATCTTAGTGCACTGTGTAGCTTATCCTGATTGCGTTAATTATTTGTCACCTATTCGACCTGATGGATAACGTATACAATGAAGCTTTATCCAATATATAAGTTGCATGAAAATGTTCAATCAAATAGAATGATTACATTAAACATTGTATGTAAAAGCAAAAGCATGTAGGACACAGGTAGTTGAATTCCAATCTTGTTTCCTGCAAAACACAAACAAGACAAACAAGACCAAACATTATTGATTATGACAAATCGCTATTTTACCACTGTTATACATATTATTTGTCTCTAAAAAAATGCTTTGTAAAAACATTTAAACTTTGTAAGACTGCATTTGAATGTGTCTATACTTTAAACATGCTGTATTTTTTTTAATATGCATTTGTTAATGGTGTAAAAGTACTCGCAACTCTAGTCTAGGTAAACGTGAAATTAGCACAATTCAATAATTGACAAATAAAAAACATTTATACACACAACGGTGCATTATCCTACAATAATTTGATTTATTTAAATGTATTATTACAAAAAATAGGATTAAGGTAATATTTGTATATAGTCGCTGCATTTAATAACAACGACTTTTGCTTTGAAAGAACTTAGACCGGAAGTTCGAATATAACAGTGAAACACCAACATTGCAATAATATTTTTTTTTTAGCAAGATGTGACAAATGTAAGGTGAACCATCCTCCAGAAACCGACTGCCTGTGGTTTATACTTGTCTTTTGCAATGGCGGATATCCACGCATTTCTCAATGGCGCTTCAGCCCGACCGGAGGAGACGTTTGCCCTACCTCTGCTAGCCCGTGTTGTTGTTATTGCTGCACTGTTAACGTTAGCCGAGTTAGCTAGCAGCGTTAGCACTGTCAGCTAGTCTGGCTAGCCCACGGCGTTAGCTACCCTTAACCAAGGGACAACATTGGCGCAAGCGACTCGTACAAAGTGCTGAAATGCTGACAGGCAGTTAGGTTGATTTGGTTTATTGTACAGTTAACCATCGCGCTAGGATGGGTTAAGTTGTTGTGTTTAGTTCGCCCGGGTACTTTGCAAGTGAAAACACGAATGAGGTAACTATATTTTGACGGGACGCATCGATAAATATAGGTATAGTTGGTTGGCTGGGGATAGCTAATGCTAGCCTCCCTGCTGGGTACACCTGGTTGGGGCGAATGCCTTGAGGGTCATCTAGTGAGTCAATGCTTCTGAGTTGCGGTCGATGGTTCGGGGGTTAACGCCTGAAACTAAAGCTGGAAAATGGCCCTTCAGTTTGCGCATAGAGTATTTTTTTTGACGCTGTACTGGTGATTTTTTATTTTTTTTTACTTTCTAAAGAGAAATCATGTCTAGTAAAACTGCAACCAAGGACAAGAAGTCGAGCTTCGGCAAGAAGCTCTTCAGGCGGGGCTCGGTGCGTTCTGTGGGCAGCTTTATGAGCAGAGTTCTGAGGACTCTTTCCACACTGTCCCACTTTGTGTCTGAGGTGCCGACAGAAGACGACAAGGATGATGGAGGCTTTACTTCATTCAAAAATGGGAGTAAAGATCTGCATGTGGATGACTGTGACATCGGTGGCTTCCTATCCGGGGACAAGGTTCCCGGAGTGTCAGGTCTCAAGAACCATGGCAACACTTGTTTCATGAATGCGGTTCTGCAGTGCTTGAGCAACACCGAACTGTTCGCTGAATATCTGGGTCTGGAGCAGTACAAGGACGACGAGTCGAACGAGGAGAGACCTATGACAAACGGCGTGCACTTACAGAGGAAAGCCCCCGGGAACAGAGGAGAAGTGACGGAACAACTTTCTGGACTCGTTCGGGCCCTGTGGACGTTTGAATACACTCCTCAGCACAGCAGGGAATTCAAAGTAAGCATGTCAAAATGTCTTTCATGAATGAAAGCAATTGAAGGATTGTTTAAACTATTGTCAACATCATAATGTATTTGCATGAAGTTGCAATGTCATTTAAAGCATATGTACTTCTTATTTTTTTGTTATAGTGTTTATGATTATAAAATGTCTTTCACAAATGTAAATGTTACGTACAATAATTGCGAACGTTGATGGAGATGTTTTACTCTGCACACATAGGACCGGTTTCTTTTCTAAGTATTCCTTTTTGTTTACAGAATGCCGTGTCCAAAAGTGCATTACAATATAGAGGGAATTCTCAGCATGATGCTCAGGAGTTTCTGCTGTGGTTGTTGGACAGAGTTCATGAAGACCTCAACGCAGTCCATCCTGACAGTGGACCTTCCATCAGGGTGAGTCCAGGGATTGGTTAGGTTGTATTGTGTTGGGAGTCCAGTTACTTCCATTGGTTATCACAAGGCTTGTAGAAACTGATTGTTATACAAATAGAATAAAACCTACAGCCCATGATAAACAAACTGCTGTTTGTGTGTAAGTGTGTAATGCAAAATGGATCGACAAAGGTTTGGGTGACCTTTGAGTTCAGTGACCTACAGCTTATTGTAGAATTCCATTGTCTATACCTTTTTATATAGTGTATAGATCATTTTAGTTTTGTTTGGATCTCTTGTATGATTCCCGATGTCCCAAACATTGGCTATACCTTTTTGAAAGAGTACTGTATAGCTTAACTTTATCCTTAACTTGTAGGCCTTACACATGTCACTGTTTAAAACAAACACAACAAAAGGAGAAAACTCCCAACAAAAGCTGCAGGGCCATCAACAGAACACAGGGGTTTGTCAGGGCAGGGCGATTCACAGGTACATGTAACATGACCTCCACAAATTCCTCGGCGCTTTGCTAGGTATGTTGGACTATTTCACAACAAAATGCCTACCTTGTGTTTAGTGTTAAGCTCTCAGTTGATTTATATCTGTAGAAGGAATCTGATAATAAGGTGCGAAAGTAAAAGGCAGATAATACGTTTCAGCCAGGGCTGCATCCGTTTTCCGCTCTAAAAGTTCAGCCACATCATAATTAATTTACTGCGGGGGTTTCTGGTCCAACTAAATCCATTGGAGATGCCAATGTGATTAATCTGTTCCATTAAATATAATATCCTCATTTTGATTACATGTAGTAAATGGGATTATTATCATTGAATAATTAAAGTCGTTTCAATGTCTGGAATAAATGCTCTCTTCCAATGATGCCATTTCACTGAAGCAAATCTATCTTTGATGCAGGACTATCAATTTATAATTTACAAAAGCTAAATGCTAAGCTAAAAGCTAAAGCTATGTTTGTGAATTCTTGAAGAGTGCATACATTTTGTTTTGAAAACTATTCCAATAACTATGAAAAAATAGATTTCCTTTAAACCTTTACCATTATTCAAAGGACAATATGTAGTAATAGTTTGACCATACTTCATCACCTACTGGGAACACCTATCTCCTGTCATTGCTATAGTCTCTTGTTAATGCTTTTCTGACAACAAACCCCTTTTGCTTTTGACCACTCAGCCGCCGATTGAAGAAGACGATGAAAGCGTGGAAGGCCCCTCACCCCCTCTGTCTGCAGGGTCCTTTGTGCAAGAGCTCTTCCAGGCTCAGTACAGGTACACTGTACTTCAAAACTCCTACTCAGTTTTTCTATGCAAGCCCTTTCCAACACTGATTCTTCAATCTGTTTAATCCTCCCAACAGGTCCTCCCTTACCTGCCCCCATTGCCAGAAGCAGAGCAACACATTCGACCCGTTCCTCTGTATCTCCCTACCCATCCCTCTACCACACACCAGGTGAGTGCACGGTTCACCCGCATGTGGGATCCGATTGGGCACCGAGGTGTGTTTACCTGGCAGGCTGCGACACGCTCCCAATACGGTGGCGAGTGGCAGTTGGTTGACTCAATTGGTTTAATCGTCCTGGAGGCCTTGATTCCAGCGAAAGGACAGGGGTTGTTACTTGGAACGGCACACACTGTAATTTAGCTCACCCAATGTTCGGCAACCTCGCAATTATGGTTTCTTGCTTTGACGCAGAGGAATTGAACGCATGGTTAAAGAGGGGTCCCAAAAGAGTCTTTTTATTTTTTGTGTGCGGTTGTAACAGTGTAGTATCTTACGGTCAATGTCATTGTGAGGACAATACTTTTGTGTTTTGCAATACTCACTCACAAGGGGTCGGACAAGGGTGTGACCCCAAAAACAAGAATACTATATAGTCTGCCGTTCAGTGGATGTTTTATCCCAAGCATCTTTGAGTGCATGTGTATGTACTTATACTGCGTATCGTCTTCAGATACCAAGGCCTAGTCCCATTTCTCTCCCCTTAACTTGCTTTGAGTGCCCTTAGCTGCAAGTCAGCTCCCGAGCTGGCTAGCGTTCAAGGGTTGATTTTTAAGGGAAAAACAGCACTCCCCCCTTGCTCCCTTAAGTATTGGGACACCCAACCCCTTCGCGGGAACGCGCAAAATCCGGGGTTAGGGCTCAAATCTATGGGAAGGGGGAGAATTGGGACAGGGCCCAAGTCTAGTCTAGACCATGGCTCCCTCCTGACCTCTGCGCTTGTTCACCTCACTTGCTCCCCAGACCGCTGTACGTGACGGTGGTCTACCAGGGGAAGTACTCCCACTGCATGCGGATCGGCGTGGCCGTGCCCCTCAACAGTACTGTATACCGGCTCCGGGACGCGGTGTCGCGGGAGACCAAGATCCCCATGGACCAGGTGCCCCTTACTTAATTTTTTTATTTTTAACTAGAACTGCTGCAGTGGTACCAGGTTACGCGCGCACACGCGTACACACACACACACACACACACACACACACACACACACACACACACACACACACACACACACACACACACACACACACACACACACACACACACACACACACACACACACACACACTGTATGTCACAATATGTGAGCTCAGCACCCAGAAAAGACCTGGCACAGTTGCTCTTTTGTATGCTTTGTGAATATCCGCGGCTAGAACCGTTTAAAAGTTTACGCTGAATGGGCAGTTGGGTTCATGGCATCACCGAATGGGCATTTACTACAGACATTACTACAGCTATTTTAGTTCCTGTTTCCCAATTACATTGATATTCATTATTAGAGGCTTGATTCCCATAGTTTTATGAAAGCTATATTTTATATATTTTTTATTTTGAGGTGGCTTCATGACGGTTTTATATTGTGTCCTTGCTATGCACATATCTCTCACATAAAGCAAATAATGAAGTCCAAATACAGTTTCACCAGCCATTTAATCCAATAGTGTGTGCCTAAGACCGTAGCCTGAGATAACAAACTGAATTTCAGAATATGCTCCGTTTGTTATCGTTGTAAGGAACTTTGATGGTGCAAACCTTATTATTTTTGAGGGAAAGAAAACGTGTGGAATGCACAGACGGTCTGGGAAGCCATTGGAATCTCTACTTGGGGCCTTGTGGTCGTGTGTTGTGGTTTTCCGTGCATGAATGACATACGTTATTCCAGCAGATGAATGTCTGGAATTATGACAGGGAGTAGTTATACTCGTTTAAGTCAGGCACCCAATTAGACAAAGGAAAATATGCTGGTCTGGGTTCAAAGAATTAATTTAAAAAAAGAAGAAAATATGTCAAATGCATGTGTCCGTGGAATGATGACATGATTGGATGTTTGGAGTGACATGTTTTGATTTGATTGATTTGATTGAGTGTTTTGTTTTGTTTTTTCCTGTCAGTTCGTCTTGACAGAAATGTACTACGACGGCTTCCACCGCTCCTTCTGCGACGACGACGACGACCTCGACATCATTCAAGAGAGCGACTCCGTCTTTGCTTTTGAGACGCCGGAGACCTTCAGGCTGGAGAACATTCGCACTAAAAGAGGTACACTACAGTGGATTGTCCTTGGCTGCATTCCAATAGTATTTCTATAGCGAATTTCCGCTTGACCTCGTTTCCTACCTCTCCAGGTGCTCTCCCCGATTGCAACCGTAACGGTGTGTACTGAAGAATAAGCAAGCTACTATACATAATAAGTCTATAAGCCTTAAACAGCCGCCGAAGCTGCTTTCAGATTGAGTTCGTTCACAGGAAGTGCTTTGGGGATATTGGTGCCACTGAAGAAGGTGTCTCATCTATCATTTCCCACGCTACTTTATCCTCCTCCTCGCCCATGAACCGATACGGTCCTTCTCCGCGGGGAAACGGTGAACGATCAACAGGGAGGAGGACACTGTTTTGGAATGCAGCCTTAGTGTGAAGGGTATGTCCAAGGTCTGCGGTGTGGCTCACCTAAGTTTCGATCCTCAGGGAGTCTACTGGCCAATCTGAACCAGAACAACCTGAAGTACGGGGCGGAGATGGGCCGGACCCCGTCGTTCATGCAGGGGGCCATGACCCCGCTGGGCGCGTCGCCCAATAAGAACCTGGGCCCGGAGAAGGTCATCCTCCTGGTGTGCAACAGGGCCTGCAGCGGGCACCAAGGAAGAAGGTACTGCACGAGTCCTCACGCTTTGATCGTCTTGGTTTAGCATGGAGCAGTTCATGTTGAATGGCTTTTATCATTCTGATCATTACATGTGTGGAGAGGCTTCATGATTATAACAAACATTTGAATGCTTAAAGGAAAAAATCCTCCCTTTTTAATTATATCATTATAAAATATTAGAACATTAATGCAGTAAGTGCATCAATATGAAGTCATCTCGTCCTCAAGTTTCTTTGTAATATTGATATTCTGACTGAAGGAACTTGAGTTAGCAGCAGTCATGTTAAATCGTGTCTTATGTCCTACTCGCTGCAGGTTCGGTCTCCCATTTGTTTTGTACATGGAGCGCACGGTGACCTGGGACACACTGCAGAAGGAGATTCTGGAGAAGATGCGTCATCTGTTGAGGCCTGGGGTCTACATCCAGGTAAGAAGAGGTCATCATACATGCATTAGTTGGAATACATCATGTACATAGCGAGGCGTGTGCACAAATCCCTAGTTTGGACGTGCACAGAGCGTGGGTTACAAATATAGATTATAAAGTAACAATTTTGACAAAACAATATAAATCAACATAAGGATATAGTCCAGGGTACAGTTCTTTAGGTTTTAAAAATAAAAAGGACGGTGTCGGGATGAATTCTTTCTTTGATAATAACTCTAAAAATGCCCATATTAATACTTTAATACAGAAAATATTACATTTCCTGTAAGTAGCACCACCATATCCATAGGCATTTATACATCGATAATATTGGTTGAATATAAACAGTGATTGGTGACACTGCACAGCCCGTATATATAGATCCATATTTTCTCAAAATATGGGCAAAATGTTTACCACTGAAGGAATAAATAATCAAAGATAAGCTTGTTCAGGCATGCTTATCAGTGACGTAACATTTGTTGCTTTCATGCAGTTTCATTCGAGGATATGCAAGGGTAGTGTGGTGTGTTGTGTCGTGTCCCATTGCACAACGGCACAGCCAACACACCATGAACACGCGCCTTTCATCACAGTGGATCGATTCAAGCTACTGCTGCTGTCGTTGCTGTCGTTCCTTAGGTGGGACCGTTCAGTCTGCGAGTGGTGGGCGTGGTCGGAATCACCTACCTCCTTCCCCAAGACGATCAGCCGCTGTGCCATCCCACCGTTGAAAGGTCTGTCAGCAGCACTTACTTCACCTCCACCTCCACGCCAATGCATTCCAACAACTATGTGAGAGAATTGCTATTCTCAGTTTCACAGGCTCCCCCTCCCCATCTGATTTCCCCCCCCCACCTCAACTCTGCATGGCGGCATGACAGGCCCTGACAGGAGTTTGACAGGTTCTCATTTAAAATGGTCTGCTCAGCGGGTTGAGTATGTTTCTAACCGGTGTCTTGCCTCATATCGGAGACGTGTTCACGGAAAAACCGGTTACATCCTCACAAAGGCTCCATAAGGTGCCTGCATCAGACATGCATTGATTGTTTGTTTACATACTACATTTAGCCCTAATATGCTGTATAATTATCAGTGTGGTTTGATTACTTGATGCTTATCCGTTTTGTATCATTGTTTTTTTTTTTCCTTCCTCGAGCGATGTTCTAATGAGTCTCTTGAGTCATGTTAATAGGGTGTGTGTTGACAGGCTTTTAATTTGTAATTGTGGTGATCATTTGGCAGCGTGTTCAAAGGTTCCTTTCCCTTCCGCAGAGCATACAAGTCCTGCGGACAAGGGGGTCCCCCGCACGTCAAGATCGTGGTGGAGTGGGACAAAGAAACCAAGGACTAGTAAGTAGAACCAGGCCTTTTCTAAACGTGGTATTAGTCACACTCGGATCGAGGGTGGCGCTGTACTCCTAGCACTTGAGAAACAACTGAGAAACAAGTTATGTAATTGTAATATGAGGATGATGATGATGATGATGATGAAGATGAAGTTCCAGACGTTCCAATATTTAACTCATGTGCAGCAGCTTCATGAATGCAATTCACTTGAACACATCACGTCCCGGTCTATCACCACTCTATTTCAGAGAAGCAAACCCTTTTAGCTCTCAGGGCTTTTAACCTTCCCCGTTGGAGACAAGCGCACTACGTTACCGTCGGGTTTATAAACAAGCTGCAAGGCACGACTCGCGGTTCTTTATTCACCGCGAGCCCATGACGGTTCCTCCTCAGTCTGTTCGGCCACACGGAGGAGGAGTACATCCCCGACGCTGAGAGCGTCTACCTGCACAGGGAGCAGCACCACCAGCCTCAGGCCTGTACCCTCGCCCAGTGCTTCCAGCTCTACACCAAGGAGGAGCAGGTAACGCCATCAGGCACAGGCACACACACACGCACACACCTGCATGTGTGTCCGTGTACAGACACTCATCCGCACGCATATGCATGTGCACACACATGGAAAAAGTTTATGCAGGCATGCACACACACACATAATCCAATGAAGCACACACACACACACACACACATGTGTCCGTGTACAGACACACATTCATACACATATGCATGCGCACACACATGGAAAAAGTTAATGCAGACATGCACACAAACACACATAATACAATGACACACGCACGCATGTGCTCGCAGGCCCACATAGTACACACCAGCACATAACGCAGAGACGTAACACAGACACGCACGCACACACACACACACACGTAGTAGTCGCTGCAGGACGGTGATGATGCGGGACGATACATTTCACTCCTGCTGTCGACAGGCTGAGCGGTTCCACTTTCTCCTTCTCCCAGCGTGTTTGTGTTTCTGCCTACATCTCAAATAGCTCTCCGCCCGCTGTGGGTTTCACCCCGTAGTTTATTCCTTATTTCCTCGCATTAAAGTCAAACTTTAGAGGCCAAGTCCACATTCACTCTGCGGTGGAGCTCGCTTGCCTTTTTTTTTTTTTTAACAATGTTTTATTGAAGAAATAGTTTTCGAGACGCTTGCAGAGGGCCTTCTACAACCTCTGCACGTAGCCCCCGCCCCCGCCCCTCCCTCTTTTATTTTTATAAGCAATGTGGTTAGAGCATGGCCTTGAAGCCCGCCGGCTGGCTGCCCTGTCTCCCCAGCTGGCCCCGGACGACGCCTGGCGATGCCCCCACTGCAAGCAGCTGCAGCAGGGCCGCATCAAGCTCAGCCTGTGGACCCTGCCGGACGTCCTCATCCTGCACCTGAAGAGGTTCCGACAGGTACGCACCCCCGCACACTGCTCCCGCACGCTCACGTGACATTTAGGCCCAGTCCCATTAACATGAACACTTGCTTTGATTGCCCTTAGCTGCAAGTCTGCTACCGAGCTGGCTAGTGTTCAAGATGATTTTAAGGTTAAAAAAACAGCACTCCCCCTTGCTCCCTTAAGTATTAGGACACCCTACCCTTTCGCGGGAACGTGCAAAATCTAGGGTTACGGCTCAAATCTAGGGGAAGGGGGAGAATTGGGACAGGGCCTTAGTCATCTGGCCGGATGGCTTTAAAAAGCGAGGGAGTCAAATTCAGTCAAATTCCACTGAGTGGAATGGTTGGAGTGGTTGGAGTGGTTACAAAAAAATGATTTTGCCTTTATGATGACTTTCTGAAAAGCAACACTGGACAGAGTAGCCGTAGGAATCTGAACACAAGGTTACTTTGGGATCTGAGATAGTTGGATAAGATCATACTTTATTACCAGTTTTAGTAATGAACCCTGGGAGATTGTTCCCAGTCTCTGGTGGACTGAAATGTCCCCGTAATCCCCTGTAATGTAAAAAAACGCAGAAATAACAATAGAAAGTAAGATTCATATCAGCGTTAGTTCATGAACGTTACGGAGATGTAGCACTTCAACCGCGTGTTCTTTATTCAACTAACAGAGGAGGACAAAACAGTAACTACACAAATATCTTGTGGCAGTGGTATATACTTTTTAAGTATACACTGGCCTGTACAACCTCATCTAAAGTCGTTTGTATTAATTACAATGCATCCTCCCCCTAATTTTTGCTCCTCCGCCACAAATGCACACCAAAACAAGGAGTACAGCACTTAGAGAATAAAAAGAATAAAGAATCTCTGGTGACTAGACCCTCTTAACACTGCGGAGAGCACATTGAATTGAAAGCAAATGCTGTGTGACTGATTACGAAGCAGGCGCCTTCCGAGCCGTTTAACTGTAACGCAGATCCGACGCCGAGACAGAGAGGGCTGTGAGCAGGAAACGGGGGGGAGAGGAGCATTTGGAAGTGGCTACAATCTGTCAAGATGAATAAGTGACTCCTTTTTCGAAAAGCTGTCTCCCTTTTTTCCGCGGCTTCCTCTCTTGCCACGGTGCCATGGGAAAATACATTCCGCCTTCTCTAGCTGTGATGCCAGCCAGCTTACCGTGGCATGTTGGATCAATTACAGACCGGGTCCAGAGTACAGGGCCCTGTACAGTACGCCGTCGGTTTGGGGCCCGTCTGCACACAGCGCAAAATCACACTTGCACTCGCCTTTTCTTTTAGCTCTGAAATACTCTCAGTGTAGAAATTCCTATAAACACGTTTGTGTATTATAGCCCAGATTCCAGCTTCAATTCCCCAAAGGATGAAACCTAATTGCCCCTCATCTGCTGCCATGATGATGGGTGAACAGGATTGAAAGGCAGTTTGTTTAACTAAGTAGTCTGACTCCGACTTCTGTCTAACTGTATGGTTTGACCTGTTAAAATGATATGTTTTTGTAAATCCTCCAGTGGACTTGGTGTTGATTGTACGCTGCGTGGTGTGTTGCCACGGTGCTCTCTCACAGGAGGGCGACCGCAGGGTAAAGATGCAGAACATGGTGCGCTTCCCGCTGCTGGGCATGGACATGGCGCCCCATGTGGTCAAGAGGAGCCAGAGCAGCTGGAGCCTGCCGTCCCACTGGTCGCCGTGGCGACGGCCCTACGGCCTGGGCCGCAACCCCGACGACTACCTGTACGACCTCTACGCCGTGTGCAATCACCACGGCAACATGCACGGCGGCCACTACACAGGTGACCACAATGGGCCAGTGGCTGGTCTACACATTGTTTATTTGAAACTTTTTTTAAGGCACCTTTTCTAGACTTTTTCACTCTTGGTCTCCGGACAGAATGTTTTTTAGTTTTTAGAAAGGTTTACTAGTGCCTGCCACTTTTGTGTTCGCTGTTAGCCAATTACACTCTTACAGATCCCCGCCTCCAGCAATGTGATTGGTCGAAATACAAATACGAAGAGAAAGCAAGGGAAACGCCCCATTCACCCATATTTGAGCTCGCTTGCCATCAGACTTTAGGTTATTAATCCAACAACAGATTTACAACCCTACATAATAAATCTGCCTCACTTTCACTCTCTCTCTCTCTCTCTCTCTCTCTGTCTCTCTCTCTCTCTCTCTCTCTAGCTCACTGCAAGAACTCCATAGACGGCCAGTGGTACTGCTTCGACGACAGCGAGGTCCAGCCAATGGCGGACGAGGACGTGTGTCACCAGTCGGCCTACATCCTGTTCTACCAGCGGAGGACCACCATCCCCTCCTGGTCGGCCAACAGCTCCGTCGCAGGTACGCGTCCGGGAACCCTCGGGAGGTTTATAGTCCCACAAAACCTTTTGGCTTTATTAGGGGCTGAGACGGCAGGGCTGCTAAGAAATTGTGTCGTCAATCTATTTCGGTCAACTCTTTCAAAAAAGCCCACAAACTGTTAGTGACTGTGTAAGCCCAGGTAACGGCCTATTTTATGGGTTCGCTATAATTTAACGGCCGACCTTGGATGGGAAAAAAAAAAATCTTTGAATTGATCAAATAAGAAAAACGCTCTTTCTCTCTCATTCTAGTCCCAGCGCGCCCCCAAGAATCGTCTTCCAGGTGAACTCTAACCCCCCGGGCTGTTTGATTGACAGGTTCCACCAGCTCGTCGCTGTGTGACCACTGGGTTAACAGGCTGCCGGGCAGCCGGCCCGCCAGCCTGGCCTCCGGCACCTCCTCCAGACGCACCTCCATGGCCTCCCTGGCCGAGTCCGTGGAGTTCTCCGGCGAGCGCTGCGACGACGACGGTGAGGGGGGGCTTTTTGTATTCCTCCTCTTGTCTCCTCCCCTGACATTTTTGTAATGGGGTTCTTTCTTCATTTTTTTACAGTCCACTCTCCGACATTCCTCTTAGCGCGGGTTGCGTAGTTATTATAGAGTCATATTCGTTACGGCGGTAATTCTGCCCCGCAAGGGCACACAGTTCGCGAGACGCAGTGCAGGTTTAACACGTTTTCGCCGTATAAAAGTTATCACTTGTGGCTCGGCACTTAAGTGCAGAGTCGAATGGCGTTTTGTGGCAGTCAAACCCTGCAGCGCCAGTGGAATATTAAGGGGCTCGAATCTTCGGTGTCAAATCAATGATGTTACACGTTGGAAATCAACTCTCGACTGGACATTTTTGCCCTCTTGTCGTAAAAGTCAATTTTCCTTAGAATGGAGGCATAATGGAGAGGCAAAAGGTTTTCAGTTTAATTTGTGAAAATGGGGCTACAACCTTGCATACCCTTTGAATGTAATTTACACCAAGAAAAAGGAAATATTCATTCAATACAGGATTCCGTAAATGTTATGACACACACAAGTTTATGCAGTTAGATGTTTTTAAAGAATTCAAAGATAGTCAAAAACATGATTATGTTATAGTATTTAAATATAGTGAAAGTCAATTTGTTTGACTACATACATGAGATTTTTGTGATAGTGTTGTACGGTATTATCATGTTAATGTAAAAAATAGTGTTTAATTACAGTATATAGTGCTTGAATAGTTGACAGCATAGTATAATCAGGCATTCACAAATTAAAAAAAACAAAGCTAATCATCGCATGGGACTACTTCCCCCTCACTAAAGAGCCTTTGCTGCAGTTCTTCTAACGGTGGACTCCCGACGTTCTTCGTCATTTAGGACGTTACCTAAAGTGCATCCTAAACGGTGCGAGGCGAAGCGATGGCTCACCCGGCGTCTTTCCTTTCAACCGTCCGTCCTCAGGCGGGTTCTCCACCCGGCCGTTCGTGCGGAGCATCCAGCGGCAGAGCCTGTCCTCCCGCTCGTCCGTCACCAGCCCCCTGGCCTTCGGCGAGTCGGGCATGAAGCCCTCCTGGTCCCTGTCGGCAAAGCTCCAGATGCGGTCCAACTCGCCATCCCGCTTCTCCCTGGACTCCCGCTGCTCGCCGCCCCTCGAGCGGATCGGGGAGGCCTGCGACGACAAGGTGTCCACCTCCTGCTTCGGCAGCTACAGCCGCCACGAGCGCTACTTTGGCAGCCGGGCGCCGCTGGCCGTGATGGAGAGCAACGCCGGCGACCAGGAGAGCAACAACCGCTTCCTGGACATGGTCTACACCAAGGCCCCGCCGCCCGGGGATAAGAAGGGCCCCAAGGGCGACGCCACGGAGAACAACAACCAGATCACGGCTCAAGACCAGAACGCGCTGGCCCCGCAGCCCGCCCCGGCGAAGGAGCCCAAGCGCAAGAGCAGTATCATCGGCTTCGGCTCCCGGGTGGAGACCACGTCGTCGTCCACAAAGTCCTCCAACAAGGCGGAGCAGGAGAAGAACTCCAAAAAGCGTCTCTGCTCCCCGCCGACCCAAAAGGCCCCGCCGTCTTCCAGCACTCCGGTCAAGGGCTCAAAGGTCATCAACAACAACAACTCCATCACCAGGGAAACCAAGAGCGTCAGTGCCAAGAAGGTCACCCTCACCCCCAGCGGCACGCCTTCCAAGAAGAAGGAGCCGTCGTGCCACCCGCCGGCTCCGGAGGGGACCCCGCAGCGGAAGCAGTGCCTGGGCTGCGCCACGCCCCAGTCGTCGGCGTCCCCGTCGCCCACCGCCAAGAAGACCTTCTCGGGCCTGGAGAGGACCTTCTCCGGCCTGGAGAGGAGCGCGGCGGGCGGCCGGAAGAGGCTGATCGAGCGGAGCTTCAGCCGGGACTCTGTGCACACCAGCCCGCTGGCGGACCCCTCCCGCGGCGGCTCTGCGGCCCGCTGCGCCCTGGCGAAGAGCGGCGGCCTGGAGGTCCGGGCGGAGCGCAAGTCGTTCCGGAGCTCCAGCAGCAGCTCGTCCATCACCAGCCTGCGCTCGCCCAGCGCGTCGTCCCGCGACCTGCGGCGCAGCAGCAAGTCTGAGGACAAGGGCCTGTCCTTCCTGAAGAGCGCCCTGCGCCAGAGGGAGAGCCGCCGGTCGGCCGACCTGGGCAAGAGCAACCTGGTGGCCAAGAAGGAGGCGGAGCGGTCGGGCCGGCCGTCGGAGCCGGCCAAGGACGGCAGCGCCGCCAGCAGCGGGGAGAGGCTGGACAGCAGCAACAACTCGTCCAGAGAGACCAGCGAGCGCGAGGCGAAGCCGCGCGGCAAGGAGTCGTCCCGGCCCACCAGCGCGTTCGGCAGGACCCTGTTGAGCGTGGGGAAGTCCAGGGCTTCCCTCACGGAAACGAGCCCCAAGCTTCCGTCGAACGCTAAGAGACCCGTGGAGAAGGTAGCGTCTTCCTCCAGGAGACAGTCGTCGAGCGTGCAGTCTCCGGCGCGGACGAGGCCCAAGTAGTCTGTGAGTCGTAGCGGTTGTTTCGGGGGGGGGGGGGGGGGGAGTGCAGGTGTGTTACTTTGTGCCTATGTTGCAGGGAGCGCCGACTGTATTCGGAGGGAATCACTTTTTTGATGCGGTGTTTTGTACGCGGGCATTACAGTCATCAACTGGACTCTGTTCACTCTGAGTCCCAGCGGCCATAAAAGATTATCCATATTGGATGCGAAGGAAATAATAGATATATAATAATACTATATTTCCAAAAATCACCCCTTATATTTTAGGGAGACATTTGACTATTGTCGATTTAATTTGTCCTTGTTCACGTTTTGTAAAGATAATATTCCAAAAAAGTTGAGAATTTAAGGCAGGGGCCGTTTTTAAACAAGCTTATTTTGATGTTGATTGCACGTAATGGACAACATTTTTGGTCTAGGACGACATGCATGTTCGCCGTGCCACTGTTTCGAGGATTCTCATATTGTTTGTAGTTCAGTTACAAGCAAGCTTAGTAGAATAATTCAAAGATTTCGGACCAGATCCATCTGTGCAAACTCCTGATCATATAAAACCTAAAAATACACTTTTGAACCTTTTATTCTTAACGCCCTGCCGCAGGTAAAAAAACATTCTTGTAGTGGTTTAATTGGCTAGTGTGGCCCGTAAGGGACATTGCACTTGTGCAATGTCGCTTTAGCCAAAACTAAAACTGTTTCATTTTGCCTGACGAATACGATTAGAATATTATCTTGGAGATGGCCTGCTGTTATCTTTTGAAAGTCAAATGTCCTTTGCTGTACAAACAAAACATCAAAAAAGGTCTCTGCGCAAATATGGGAGCTCAGTTGATTTGTAGATAAGATAGACAAACGTATGAAAGAGTTGAGTTCAAAACGTGGGTAGATTTAGCATTTCTCAAAAGTATAGTTTTTTACCATGGGTGTCAATCCTCTCAGCCAGTTTGTGGAACATCACTTCTGACCAGATCACTCGTTTATTAATGGTGTCTTCCGCTCTCTCTTAATAATTTCCGACATATTAACAGATAGTTATTTTGACACAATTTAAGTGAAAGGTTATTTTTTAAAGATCAAGCTCTGTTTTTACTTTGGAATTCAACTTTGAACCTGTTGAAAATACAAAAGACCCCTCTCTGAAGGCAATATATATATATATATATACATATATATAAATTAGATATCTATATATCTACGAGATGAATGACCGTTTATAACTAAAGCGCCTTTCGAAACAGTCATGGATCCCATATTAAGCTACTACTCTCTTGAGAATTAATGTTCCATCATAGCTATTTGTATACAAGCAGTTTTGTTTCCCTTCTGTAACGGTGCATCGCGCAAACCTAAGAACTGAATACTATTTTTTACCCTGTACATCATTTTAGAGTTGATCTCAGCGGTGTGACAGCCATTGTGTTTTGAGTGGATGTATGAGTACCTTTATAAGATCATTTGATCGTGGGGGAAACTATTAAGAAATCATTTACTCCTACAAGGTGCTGAAAACAAAAAAAAAACAACCAGTGCTTCCAAGTCATAACACTCTCCTTATCTTAAATACCGATGTGTTTAGAACTGTGACCAAACTGGTAATCTATACAGTACATTGTCGTGTTTTATCATCACCTGTGGTACTGCATTCGAGTACTAGATAATGGTATTTCTTTTCGTTAAGACAAAGCAAAGGTGTGCTAAAAGCTGTCGAACACTTCAATTCATGTTGTCAAAACGCTTCGATTGTATTTCGCCTTTTAGCGGCCATAATGAAAACGTGGGCGTTATGTAGAATCACTTCTATATTCACTTTTAAACGCCAATTTGTTTTGCCACTGTTAAGATTATCCATGCCGCTGTTGTCGGCATATTTGCAGCTCTGCCTATAGTCTTCCATAGAATATTTATTAAGAAGATGCATACATTGATTCCCCAAAGCCTTGACTGAAAGTGCAATAATTAAGGGCAATATGGTAGTCTTATTCACAGGTATATATTACTGGTAGCAAAGTGCAAGGTTTTCTTTTTACTAGTGTGGCCAACGAGTTGGCAAACGCAAAAATAGGCAACGCTCTGTCTTCCATTAACATTCTCGGAGCAAGCCAATGTTTGCGTAGTAACAGAAAACCTGAAGTGTGGGTTTCAGAGTAGACAAAATACAATTTGAAAGACGTTCTCTACTGCTAGGCGCTAGACTAGAGTGACAGTCGCTCCAGCCCTGCTAGATGTAGTCCCCCAACAGCATCAGTGGGACGTTGCATAGACTTTGTTCAAGTTACATAACCTATCATTAGTCCCCTGCCTCTTGCTTTGGTGTCTGTTACAGATTTCTGCGCTTGGAAAGATTTTGTCTAGTTCGAGAAAGCTGGTCTTTTTTTTTTTTTTTTTACTTTTGCTAATTTTTGCTCAAATGTTAAACAATATATAGTTCCAGTTCCTCTGAAATGGTGTGTGTGTGTGTGTGTGTGTGTGTGTGTGTGTGTGTGTGTGTGTGTGTGTGTGTGTGTGTGTGTGTGTGTGTGTGTGTGTGTGTGTGTGTGTGTGTGTGTGTGTGTGTGTGTGTGTGTGTGTAATCTGTTTATGTGAGAAATATCCAATATAGATAGTCTTAGATTTGCTTCTTTCTCAGTTCTAGACTGTAGTCTAGACAAGTGGCTCTTTGCTAATAGGTAAAACAAGCTATCATGTGGTTTCTGGAGGTGAGGTAGAGTTCAGTGATATTTTATGGATACATTGTATAACTTTAATCTACATGTACGCCCATATGTCCCTATGTCACGATCAAGTTAATTTATTGATGGTGACGCCGTATAATTTCTACCTCATTCTGTACTGTGCAGTAGACATGGAGATACGTAAAGTGTTTCCTAGTCGGGGCTGATCCATTACTCCACATCTGCCAGTATGAGAATATGCAGGAACGAATGTGTGAGCCCCTAGAGGGAAAAGCAGAGCTTCAAAGTGGGCCAGTGAGCCCTTTAGTGTCCACCTCATCCCATGACCAGCGGATTGGGCGTGGGTCATTTTCTGCCTGCAAATTATTTTATTTCCAACTCTCACGACAAGAGGCCTCTGTGAGATGCTCAGCAATGTTCAATTCTTTTGTCGTCAGAACAAAACTCAAAAAACGCAAAATGTGTTTTGAAATGATTTCAACAAAACTTACGGGAATTGCAAGACAATGGATCAAATCGTTATAATGTTTACAGCCCCGCCCCCCCGCACCCATGTCCAGTTGTTCCTGTTTACGTGTTTCCATTCAGTTGACTTTCTCTTCCAATGCTGGTATCCTTGTTCCTTGTACAGGCTCGTTCAGTAGAGGGGTGTGTGTGTGTGTGTGTGTGTGTGTGTGTGTGTGTGTGTGTGTGTGTGTGTGTGTGTGTGTGTGTGTGTGTGTGTGTGTGTGTGTGTGTGTGTGTGTGTGTGTGTGTGTGTGTGTTGTCTCTGATGCATGATTCATCATTAACTATGCAACGAAGACGGCTGCTTTGTGGCCCAATAAGCAGGCCACCGCTGGTACATTAGCATTAGCTTATTTTTGCACAGCTCATTTTAACCCCGGGAATCGAAAGTGACCGAATGTGTTCCGTCTTCATTCTTTCCTAACTGATTGAGGATCAGTTTATCGTGAACGGGCCTTTTCAGTTTTTTTTTTTTTTTGAAACACTATTGCTGTTCTGTTTGTTATGTACGGTTGTACTCTGTTGTGCTGCCTGTCTGTCTGTCCACACCTAGAGTGATGCGCTCCGCTGTTCTCAGACAAAAGTCCCAGTCTTCCTCTCTCTCTCGCTCACACCAGCAGGGACGTTGGTAGCGACCCCTCCCTCGGTAGGTGGTGGTCTCATGTAGAACAGAAGAAGACGCACAAAGAGCCAGTCTACCCATTGATTCTGTACTCTGCTGCTAAAATGGCAACATATTGTCGTTCATAATGATCTCCCCCCCCCCCCCCCCCAACCCCGGAGTCCGGTCACCTTGTTATTTTACGGACCTAATATGCTGTTCAACTATAAGGTATCCTCTCATTGTATGCGTGTACTTTATATGTACTTAAAGTGGGCTTATTTTGTTACTGGGCCTACTCTAGAGAGATGCGTGTGTAAAAGAAAATAATAATGTAGATCTTACATTGAGCTGTATCATGTGCACGACAGGGACGAACATCCATGTCATTTGTCAGTAGACGGTCAGGGCAGGTTCAGAAACGTAGCATCTGAACGATAGTAGCACTCTGCAAAAAAAAAAAAGCCTCAGTCTGTGCGACTGCTCCTTTATAGTGTGTGTCTGTGTGTATACGCTTCCGAGTTCACTCGTGGGGGGGAAAACGCATTGTTTTTGTTGTTCATGCTGTAGTACTGCAACACTATCGTTACGTTAACACTAACTTTAAAGGGGTGATTGATTGTACGCGTGAGGGCGTCATCGTAGGCGGGTTTTTCAGGTCACACACGTTACGATTTTTTATTTTTTTTTCTGAATTTTCCAATCGCAATAAATTCAGTCGGATGATTCTCAGAAAGGGTGGAGAAGCCCGATTGGCGCAGACGGAGGAAAGGGACAACCGTTGTCTCAGAGGCCCCGGTGTGCACTTAGCCAAGGACGTTAACGTTGAATAATGACTCCACCGTTAGGGCAATTAACTTGGGCCGTCGGGGGTAAAGATTATGCTTTCCCCCCCCTCCCACCCCCCCCCCCCCCCCCCCCCCCCCCCCATGCCAGGGATGTGCGTTTTGATTCAATTCAGCAGCCTTAAGCAAGTATCGTCTGTATGTCCCCTGTCGGGTAAAACGCAGGTGGTGCACATTTGGAGAAAGGGTGCTAGAATTTCACTTTTTTTTTTTTTACAGTGACGTGAATGTCCTTTTCGGGTCAACTGGAAAAAGTATCATACTTGAAGCGTATATACACCACAGCATAAATAAGATGCTATAAGCGCTTCGTTGTTTGTATGCTCAGCGATCCATTCCCAGTATTGATTTCAAGGTGTTTTATAGGTCAACATATATTCCATTGTCTGTGTTTAGGGGCCTGATGGGGCAGATTTATACTGTACATCTCTTACATTATAGTCTTTTCATCTGCAATCAGCCTTTTCGTTTTACATTTTTACATTGTAGTTTTTGTGCGTTTTTTATCTCCAGATTTTTTTTTATTTCTAGACAAAATGTTCTGAATGTGGAACACTTTTGAGGAAGCGTATGTCTTCAATGTTATTTATTTTTTTTATGTTCAAATGTGTATGCACTTTTAATGATTTTTCCTTTTTGGGGGGTTTTGTTTTATCTTAAATGAATGCATCTTTTTTAAGGGAAAGACTATTTGTTTTTATTCTCATGTGAGAACAAAGTGAGAAAATCTGAATTAAAAAATGTTAAACATTGGTGAATCAGAGGTGGTTTTTATTTCTTCAATTGTGTAGTATTCACAGTTCCACAAGGGGGCGCATGACTCCTTCGAATGGGCATGGTCTGCGAGCCCCTACCTTTTTGTTTCAGGTAAGGTAAATATTGTAACCGTTTGTCCACATTTTTTTATATTTTTTATGGATTTTAATGTGGCTTTCTTTGGTACGAGCAAACATGCAAAGTAAACCAAAGCAGTGAAATAATTTACTCTTCACTCTGCCATGAGTGCAGTCCCGTATTCATCATTGGAGTAGGATTGTTGAGGGATGTCTGCCAAACCGATTACTTGTCACGACACGCATGTAAATCCAGCTGCTTCCTGTTTACTCTGCTGGTTAGTCTCATTCAAATGGATTTCGAAGCCGTTTCCTTTGCCTTCCAAGATCCAATTAATCCTAAAAATACTCGCTGTGAGCAGGTACGAAAAACAACAAAGAAATCCAAAATCAGTGGCAAGATCCTATGGCCTACTAGGTCGAAAGA
The DNA here is from genome assembly GCF_964030765.1 of Micromesistius poutassou. Taxonomy (NCBI): domain Eukaryota; kingdom Metazoa; phylum Chordata; class Actinopteri; order Gadiformes; family Gadidae; genus Micromesistius; species Micromesistius poutassou. The sequence goes on along the minus strand of NC_140271.1, from coordinate 3,579,515 downwards.
GAGTCAATATTGTGCTACAGCAAAACCATCAGCAAATATATGGTGCAACGACAGATGCAACCGCGTCTGCTATCAATTTTCACATGCTAAACACTTCCTGCTACCGTACATCTAACACCTCCGGCTACGGTGTCATTAGTGGGAAATAACTATTTGTTTTCGTCTGTAAATGGATGTGAGATTGGCTTCTTTAAAAGCGGAGCGAGGGTTCCATCAAATTTTTTAAAAAAGATAATAATAGTAACTGACTTTAATCTGATTTCAAAGTGCACTTGCATTGCCATTTCTTTTTTGAGGACTGCGATGTATTCCGCTTCGCTTTCATTAGGCTCACCGGAGTCGTCAAACGATGCCCACGGTGGCCACTCAATAAGCAATGGTAAATCATGCTTTTCTTTACAAGGGGAAAGGAAATCCACTTTAGGCTGACAGGGGGATAAGGCTTTTTTTTTTTTTTTTTCTTCCTTTATTTTTTCTTACCTCTTAGTTGGTGTCACAGAGCACTAATGATGTCCTCTGCGCTGACCCAAAGGGGAGAACCCGAGATCGTGGCCGCCAGTCCTCCAGTTCTGCTGACTGTGTCACACACGCACGCGCACGTGCGCACACACGCGCACACACACACACACACACACACACTCACACTCACACTCACACTCTCTCTCTCTCTACAGCTCCTGGTTAACATAATGGCTCATTAGGCCTACAAGCAATGCAAGTTGTATCTAGTGGCAGGGGGCCCTACTTGTGGGAACAAGAAAAACAACTGATATAAAGTGTTGGGGGGGCTACATGCTTTATACACAGCTACCAAATAGTAATTCAACTTTTATCCAAGTGAAGTCATTAAAGGGTAAGTAAACCCTGTTATATGTGTATGTATGTACAGTATGTGTTTATATCTAAATTTGTGTTTGTGTGAGTATGTATATATACTGTTTACTGGACATCTGTGTATGTGTATGCATCAATTTTTTATATATATATATATATATATATATATATATATATAATGGGAGTGTGTGTGTGGAGATGACTGGTTTAACCTGTTGCACTCATTCATTGGGGAATTGAACCCAGTAGCTTTCAGCTGGGAGTTAAACACCCTAGCTATGCCATGCACTGTATATCAATTGGTCAGCACAGAAATGTTAAGATAAGTTGTGCTTTATTAATCCCACACAGCATAGTTTGGTTAGTATCTTGTATAGAAGTATGAGGGACAACAAATTGTGATATGACCAGTTCTGGGCAGAGAACCAAATTGCATGCTTACTATGGGTTTGTAGACTACATGTAAATCACTATTGTGTGTGAGGTCTGCTGACTTATTCCTCAATAGCGTCTATGGCCTCACCATATGAGTTCATAACCAAGGTCGTCTTCATCATATGCAATGCTGTTGCCAGTGCAACATAACACCTGGAGACACACACACACACACACACACACACACACATTGTGCAGCAATATTATCATAAGAATGGAGGGGAAAGCAAATGTCTCCTATTGTGAGTGTTGCGCGTTTCCGTGCCAACGCACCTGCTCTGCCAACACCTGCTTCCTTCGAGCTAATCACCCATTCGGTAAAAACAAAAACAAGAAACCTTGCTACACTTGAACTAGGACTAACAAACACAACACATTCAATTATCATTAGCATATTTTAATGAACGGAAAATAGTAAACTAAAACCATAACCGACTCTTGGGTGCGGGATGATTTTCTTCTTCTTCTTCGTATTGCATCGGCCCTAACTCAACTCATTCTCCGTTGGGGGCCTGACACTGCAGGGCCTCAATCATTTCCAATCCTTGTTTCTTGCGGGGGAGGGGGGGGAGTTTGACGGGGGTGTGGGAAGGGGGTGGGTGGGGGGAATGCCATTTAAGCGCCATTCTTCAAGTCACTCACAACACAGCGGCGGCGGCGGCATGTGACTCCCCACACACTCAATAACAGTCACCCGCGGTGCACTGGAGTTACTTTAGCGATTCACCTGTGGTTTTATCTCCTTTGTCCCCTCTTTCGCCCCTACCCTGGGGAGCGCGGAGGAGAAATCGATCCCCCCCCCCCCCTCATTGATTTTTAGTAGGGGCTCCCGAGATGGGAGGTTGGAATTCATGGGAAGAACCGGGCGCAGAAGACGGAGAGGCCGTGAGATCAGGAACGTGCGACGCCCCCCCCCCCCCCCCCCCGGGGGAGCGCAATATGCATGCGCTATCACAGCTAAAGGTCACCGGTGTGAACCTGTCAGCCAAAGACTAATCGCAAAAGCGTAGGGTCTCCTGTTGTGCAGGCTCAACACGTTTGTGTGTCAGTGACGCTGGCGGGAAAACCGCGGGCGGCGGCGTGCAACCTTTTTTTTCCGATCGTATTGCCGCGTTTGTCGCTTGTTTTGTTGAAGAACGGTAGCCTGGAAATCCAGAGCCACGTCTAGAAAGCTGCAGGGTCTGGCAACGAGTGATGAAAGTGGCCCGACTCGAGGGGCGGCACCAAGCATGCGTTTGAAAATATCACTGCACGCCATTGGATAACACTACGACCAATCAGAAGAATACAAGGGGTGACGTGTCCAGAGCAGCGGAGCTAACCAATAGATAAGACTCTTGCCGTATACGATCGGTAAAACAGCAACGCTTTTGGCCCCGCCTATATCAGATACGCCGATGTGATTGGTTAATGTTCCGGGCCAGGGGAATCAGGGAGTGAGTATATTGCTCGTTCCCAGAGGGACTCGCTGAGCAAATTCAAATTGTGCTCTCGCGAGAACTCCAGGGAGATTTCCAGGGTAGAAGAACGGAGGAAGAGGAAGGAGAACGATACGAAGGCCCCGGGCTTCAGCGGCTAAACTAGCATGACAATAGTTTTTTTACCACCCACAGTTTTTTTTCCTGCGTTTCCCCCTCAGAGCTAAAGAAGCACAAGCGTGACGTTATCTTCATTCAAATGGAGATGGTGTTTTTTTTTTTAAGTAGACACCCTGACGCAAGAGAGCTACTGTAAGATATCGTATCGGGGGTTGGAAATCTGCCCTGTGAACAGTGTTCCAGCATCCATTTCATCATGTCCTCTGATGTGATGTAGGCTGCTAGCTCCCCCCAAAGGCCACTGCTCTCTACGCTCCAGTAAACTCGGCTAACGCTCGGCTTCATCTCGCATTCCCTTTCTCGACTTTCTCCTCTGCGCTGCTTGTTTGTCTCGCTCCTCCAGTCAATCAGCCCCTCGACTGTTTCATGTAGAAGAGCCTCACAAGACAAGGCAGGGGCAGAGGCAGCCCACATTCGGTCCGGTGAGAACCAAACAAGGTGGGTGAGGGCGAGGGGGAAACCTGTTCTGAATTTCCATCGCAGAGGGTTTCGCCCCCGTCGCCGGTGTAGCCACGCTTCTTGGGAGAGTCGGCGCGTGTGGATTGATAGCGTAGCGATTGATGGCTTGTATCCAGTGGCTGGAGATGAGAGCGATGGACAGCGCTGTGCAGGGCAGTGATCCAGGTCACCAGCTGTGTGGGGTAGGGGCGGTGTGGGGGGCGGGGGGGTTTTAACATAGTAAGTCAGAGAGCACAACACAAACATATCAATATCCTTGCGATGTGTTTGTGGCGTCTGTTGTTTTATTCTGGCCCAGAGAAATAATTCTGTAAATAAAAACTATTTGATTTGACTCCACACCAGCGGTACCGCCGGGATCACAGCAGCTGTGGACCATCATTTGGAGGCTTTTGTGTTTGGGAAATACAAAGTGAAAAGCCCCTCATTGGGAAAAAAAAAAAGATAAAAAGTGAAAATTTTTCGGCACTCTCTTTTATGGGTGTTATGATTCCCTTCTGTCATTTCCTTCTCTTCTTTATCTGCTGCTTTCAAGCGCCAGACAAAGCAAATACGCTGAGACAAATTGTCACCGTTCCAGATTTCGATTCCAAGCCTTCCAAATGGGGGTGGTGGACTGATTTTAATATAGATGCCCAGGCACATGAACATCCAATTACAATAGATGTGATCATTAATTTTTTGGTTTCTTTTTTGATTCTTTTGCTCAGAAAGGGTAATGCAAGTAATCCCACAATGTATTGTTGGCGCTAAAGGATGGAAGGAAGTTAAAGGATAGTATCAGCGATTGGCTTCGTGGGATTGTTATTTACACAATGCTTTTCAATATTCAGTCTGTCCAGCAGCTGGTTTCACCCGGAGGGGTTCGGCTCAGGGCTTGCCAACAGGAAGAGATCAAACCAGGGTAACCTTTCTCGACACACCACCGTATCGAGAGGACATCAAATTTTCTTCTTTGTTATGTTCGCATGTTTCGTTGTGTTTCGTATCTCCAAGTATCTGCCATCTGTAACAGTGTTTTCTCCAAATAAACTAAAGGAGTAGAGCGGTAAAAGCACAGGGGCAGTAGGCCCGGTAATGCCGTCTGTCCACCGCCACCATGCAATCAGAATCAGAATCGGAATCAGCTTTATTGGCCTGGTTTGCGTGAACAAACAAGGAACTTGACTTTGGTTAACCCTTTTGCTTTCGAAGTACAACACTCACTTAACCTATTGTTTATATAAAAAAAACAAAAAACAGAAAGAACAGTACGAAATATACATATACTGTTACGTATACAGTATAACAATACAATAGAATTTACAAAAAATATATATACAATAACAATTTAAGAGAGGCTTCACTGTGTATTAAATGTTGTCTTCCTGTGTCGCAGTGGTGATGGTGTGTATGTTTAAAGGTGACATATCACACCACCAGGCTTGAGTGTGATTAGCCGTTACAAGCCGTTTTGAAAATCAGCCTCTTCTGACATCACAAGTGGGCGTGTCCACCTAGATGTGTGCGGGATGGATCAGTCTACCAGCCTACCCAGTGGACTGTAGCAAACGTTGCTCATCTATCCGTCATACATCTAGGTGGACGCGCCCACCTGTGATGTCAGAAGAGGCCAATTTTCCAAACGGCTTGTAACGGCTAATCACACTCACACCTGGTGGAATAATATGTCACCTTTAAGAATCCATGCTGTGAGGGGACCTGCTCTAATGTCCATTATGCTGCCACTAGACAGCTCCACAGACGGCCCTCCCTGGGTGCTGCTGTCAATTACTTACCGGTCACTGCTCGTACACCACCGCTCGTAACACTACCAGCTCCAACCTGGCTACAAGTGGGTCTCCACGGTCGCTCCAGAATCCTGCATTTGCATGCAACACTCATCATAATCACTTTGTGCAGTCGCAAATGTTATTCAGATTTAACACAAGAGTTGCTTTGTTCGCAGTCATGTTTTCCCCTGAATCAGCGCGGCCTTTAAATGCGGGGCATTATCGAACTCATTAAGTACACATAAGTGGGAGAGTGTTGCAAGGCCAATGCGGCCAGGGATTATTTTGACATTAGGGTAGGCTGAGCTCGACATGAGATGGACTTAATGAACCTCTGTGGTGGATTTATGGTACCACAGCCACCGTGGAGTACACTAAAGTGAGGGTGAAAAGGCAGGTTTTCAAACGGTTGCAAAGAAAGAAGCACTGCACTGATGGCAGGCAAATGGATTGCGTTCATATAGCATAACACTCAAACACGTAAAGTAATATGAATATATATTTGGCGAAATTGTGCTTTTCTTTACCGGTGTCATTACCGAACCATTACCGCCTTATGAAAGCCGCTGAGACAAAGGAGAAGCGGCGTTATAACAAGACTTAGTGCCCTCATGAATCTCATTTAACATGACGCATTGCCACGGGAGCACTGTTGCTAATACAAATACAACGCCAGACGCCCTCATAAGCTGTTCCGCCATTATTTATTTATGAATGAATATCTGCAGACGGTGCTAATATATATCCCCGGGCTTTGGCAGAGTGACCTTACGTATTTCTTATATGGGCTGGTTCCCCGCTTCTTTATTACCCATCAGATATGTCAAGGAAATGTATGTAAGTAAAGACGCCATTGTTGTTGTTCCTCCTCCTCTCCCCCTCTTCGGCCCCCACTGTGATACAGTGGATAGGCGTACTCGCAATCAACTCCGAATGGTCCGAAATAAAAGTGCGTTCTGTAGGGTGAATGATTGCAAAGTCGGGTGTGTGTATACAAATCTGCCACCTGCCACAGCGGTTATTCCTTATCGTCCCACATTCTGCTACGTCTTCACATCCAACCGCCGTTTTATCTGATGGTGATTCACATCTCGCGCATGCCCCTTTAGGACTAATATGACTAATACATGTGCTCTGCATTCGTTTGAAATGGGATTCTGGGCTTCTTTCTCAAGGAATATGCAGAGGAGCTGTTGGCTGATAAACCCTGAGGCTGATGTGTGTGTGTGTGTGTGTGTGTGCACGTGCTGTGCATGTCTGAAAAGCCAAGCCCTTTTAAACGGCGGCACTAAAATGGAAATACACCTGCACTTTTCAATGAGTCAGACATAAACCATTGCCTCTCCCTCAAAAGCGAACACTATAAACATAGCTTAGAGCAGAGCCCAGGACTTTATCCTTTAATGGCTTTTGAGAATAGTTTATTAGGTCTGCCGGATGCAGATGCTCATTCCTCCCTTTCTGCCTAATGACTTATTTATCCTCCTATCTCGTCCGGAATGCGCAGAAGGGTAATCTGTTCATGTGATCAACCGGAGCGCTACCTGTCCTCACTTTGGGCGGGAATGTCTTTTATTTTTTTTTATTGTCTGGATACATCACACCATATGTGTGCATATATGCATGCGTCTCTCTCGCGGCAGCAGCCACCTATCTAAGTCACGGTGGCTGTGTGGCACCAGCCTGGGTCGGAGCTGGGCCAAGACAGCGCTATCTCTCCCAATGTTTGTCCAGATTCTCCCGAGGCATGCCCTGATTCCTGCAGACAGCCCGGGCCATTGTGACTCTGTTTTTGTCTTTCCGTCCTTCCCTCGCTCGCTCTCTCGCTCGCTCTGATGCTGAGGCCCACCGCTTTCACAAATCAGTGAGAAAAAAAAAGAAAACAGACACCCAAACAGTGTTTGCATGTATTGCATTTATCCTGCCGTAATTGCCCGTTTGTTTTTGTGTCCAGTCACCACAACATTGCGGTAGGTCACAGAGCATCCCGCCACCCCCTCCCCCTCCCCCCTCCAAGCCTCCATGAATATTAAAACCACCACACCAAGTGCAATAAAATGAAACCAATTCTCGGCTGTTGTTATTCTTGCCTCTCGCCTTTCCGAAGTGACATTCACTCTCCTCTTTACTTTTCCCCAAGACTTGTTTATCAGTTGAAAGCAGCTTTTGGAAAAATACAAGTTTTTCAGTTCCCTGCCTCGCGGAAAGTGGACTTTTTCTATTCCTTTTCCGAGAGTCGCCCTAATAGCCTTGTCATGTCCGAGAAAGACCCAGGAAGAAAGCACTGTCCTCTAATTAACAGTGAGAAGAGGCTGTATCACATCCCCACAGACTGCACTCTTTCTTCGCCCCTTCCCCGATGTGAATAATAATGAGCCAAGCCTAAATGAATTATAGATCATCTCATTCTCTCAGGAATAATTTAAGAACGTTACTGTATTATTTTTATTTTTACCATCCGTTCTCTTCACAAAGCACTTCTCAGTTACCACCGGAATCTGAGTAGAAAAATGTCAGACTTTAATGAGTTTAAGTGTTAGCTAGAAATGCTAGCGCCTACCTCGGTGTGCCATGCATAAATTCACTCGTTAATTCTCAAACCATTTGTCCCTTGCCTTTGCAGAAGACTTTTCTTGGCAATAAGCAGTGTGCCTTGTGTTTTAATTGTGCTTCTGCAAATGCTGTGTGAACTTCACAAAATATACTTACAACCGATCCAAAACAGCTTTGGGAAATCTAGAAAATGTTTTTCACATTTGTTTGGGTACGTTATCTGAATCAAGTAGTAGCAATAGTAAACCGATGGTGGAAAATAATGGAGCAGTGTTACTTTTGATTACTATGTATATTGTTTATGGTGTATATTGTTTAACTGTGATACTTGTTGACCAACGTTCAAAGGAAAACTTTGGGGGAAATTTTATGAGGTGGTCTTAATCATCTGCATGATGAATAACTACCTCACTTGACACATGTACTCCAAAGGACATCACTTACATAGAACTCCAATACGGAGATGATTCTGCATTGTGGGAATGTCCTTTCTCCATCTTATTCATCTGATCGATCTGATCTACAAATTAGTATTTTCAAGGTGGTCCCCAGTTTCATGCGGATTGGTGAATGCTCTAGAAGGGTTTTAAGTGGGATCTCATCTGCCATAGACTAATCTTCACATTTGGTACACATTTTCTACATGGGAGCATGGTTTAATAATATAAAGATAAAAAATATAATTTTTTAATTAAAACATATTTAATATTAACCTTAATAAAAACAACCTAGTGGCATTATTTGGATCCTACCTTTAATGTCACCGAACATAAGCCAATCAGAATTCATTTCAGTTTCCCACTCTCCATCTGTCATTAGCTGATCACACACGGTCTCCAACACAAACACAACAAAAAAAGCTGCAAGAAGTCTTTAATTTCAAATATTTGAAATGCTAAAATACTGTTGTTCTGCTAGTTATATTTGTTAACCAAATATAATTCTGTGATAACATAACAGTCAAGTGGCATTAAGAATAAAAAATGCATAAAAAGTTTTTACCATTTCATCGTTAAAGTTCTTTTTCATGCAGGTCTAGTTTTGTCATACCTTGATCTCAGCCTCAATCATGGAAATTCAAGAAATGGTTTTCCAGATGCTGTTGACTGTGCACAGAAGGCAGTGGATGCAAGTTTAATTTGTTAACTTTTTTCATATTGGTTTGTATTATGTACTTGTATGTTTTATTTTGTATTTGATTTTCTCTCTGCAATAAAGGCGCAAGCAACTGTCTCCTAGCTCATTGGTAAACATGAGTTTGGCTGGCTGTTTATACGCTCAACACAATGGGAATAGTACTATTGTGTTTGTTTGTGGTGTCTAATGTCCCAATAAACTTATTTTTGGCATAAACTGGTGACTCTGATCCATTCCTGCCTCCATCTTGCCTGTGAAGTCAAGCACGTACGTTTTAGTATAGCCTTTAATCGCAATTGGTCTCAAAGGGCTTTACAGGCCATATATTTATGACACCTCCTAATCCTAGCCCACCAAAGGGCAAAAAATAACCTTTAATAACAAGGAAGAAATCTTGAAGGAGTGATGTGTGTCAATGTTTGCCAAAACTCACACACCTAGCATTACAATAACATTTTAAATAGACTGTCCATTCATGATCACAGAACACACTAAAATGGACCGACTAGAAGGAGCAGGGTGGACGTGGAAGATGTAGCGAACTTCTAATCAAGGACCTATCGGCAGCAGGGGCAGGCTAACGGCGCTAACGGCTAGATTGATCTATGATGAGAGCTGAGGGTAAACTCCTGAGGGAGGGTGAGAAGGTAGATATTTAGTTTGGATTTCGTTTTTTGAAGCAGTCAGCTTCCCTGATTTCAGGTGGCAGACTATTCCACAGATGTGGCGCCTGATAAGAGAACAACTTTGCATCCTGCATATTTATTTTTAAAGGTGACATATTACACCACCCGGTGTGAGTGTGATTAGCCATTATAAGCTGTTTAAAATATCTGCCTCTTCTGACATAGGTGGGTGTGTCCACCTAGATGGTGTGACGGATAGATGAGCAACGTTTGCTACAGTCCACTGGGTAGGCTGGTAGACTGATCCATCCAGCACACATCTAGGTGGACATGCCCAGTTGTGATGTCAGAAGAGGCCGATTTTCATAACGGCTAATCACACTCACACCTGGTGGTATAATATGCCACCTTTAACTTTTGTACTTCAATCACGCACGCACACGGCGATCATAGCTCCACCCCCAGGTGTGCGAATGCAACGCCTCTCAATGGTGGAGAACCATAGTGAGGGGGCAGAGGGCAGATCCTCTGCTCTCGACAACGCACACTGCAGATTTAACAGGCTTCACTGTGTCTCGTTAGCCTTTGGTTTGTATCAACATTACTTCATTGGCAGTACAAAATTGTGGGTCTTTACAGAATCTTGGAATGGTGGTATGCGAGATGTAGTGACGAAAACCTGACGAAACAATGTGTGATTCATATTGGGCACTGACATGCTGTTTTTAGTTCACAGAAGGTGATCCTGTAGAGGTAGCCAAAGAAGCCTGGACTGAGCAAGGTGTCTGTTTTGAGTGTGATTGGGTTGCATGCTGGGAAAAAGCAAGCCAAACCTCAGACCCTTGGCCTCCATCACCGGGAGAAGTTGAGCTGTGGTGCACCAAAATAATGGGCTCCGAAAGAACTCCAAAATAAAATGTTTGAAAAATGTTTCCAAATAAAATGTCTGTTTACTTTATATTTTCACTTGTTACTCTATAGCCTATCGATATCCTGCTCTTCTAGCAAACTCTGTTTTTGTTAAAGCCGATGTAATCCGTTTCTGATTAAATCCGATTTTGCGTATACTGGCAATCTCAGGTGTGGTGTGATTAGCCACTTTGAAAAGCCATTACAAGCCGTTTTGAAAATCGGTCTTTTATGACATCACAGGTGGGCGTGTCCACCTAGACATGTAAAGGTCTGTGTGGAGGTTCTCCCTCCATCTGCACGGACAGGATGAGAAAATCCTTGTGGTTCATGTCTACTCCGATACAAAATGAACACAGGACTATGTACCCTGAATATGTAAACCCTTGTAACCATACAGTGTCTTTTGAGGATATGGAGACTCTTAAAACCACGTTCATAGAACATAGGTTACTCCTTTATGTTTAAATATATATGAAAAACACAAAACTTGGCAGTCTGGTTTTGAGTAGCTCTTCAAGCACCTCATTATTCTCATGGAGGATTCAGGGACAGTAATGAATCACCCTTAAGATCTGGCCGCAATGTAAGCGTGCGGATTATTAGACCGAAGACGCCCGTTGCGTTCGATTGCAGGTCGAAGTCTTTGGAACAGTTTCAAGCCAATGGGGATCTTGATGTTTTCATTCTTCTTCTTTCCCGTTGCTGCTGCGCACTACAAAGGACCACACTTGATATTCCTCAAACAGCGTGCTTACAAACAAACTTGTTGTGTGAATGCTTGACCTTGGGTTGTGCTCACCTTCATCGCTGGGCTTTCTGCGGCTGAAAGGGAAAATTTAATCATCGCGGTCTTGTACCTCCGGGAGGGGCTTTCTCTGAGATTCCGCTGAAGGACGATGCCTGCGTGTATGAAAGAGCGATTAGATCCTCTATTTTAAGTCTATTTTGCCGCCAGGTGGTGGTGAGGTTGATTCATTACAATCCGCTTCAAAATCCATCTGCTTGTGACATCACAAGAGGGGGTGGGCTGGGGGGTTGATTCACACACCTTGCATCAGGGCGGACCCTTCCACTTGTGACCTCACAAGCGTATCGTTAAACAGGGTCCCCGTGGCGGGGCCGCACAAGTGGGCGTGTCCACAAAGACACATGATGGATCGACCGACCCCACCCCGCCAGTTTGTACAGTCGACCAGGGAGATGACCGGGGAATTGATGTATACATCATACGCCTGGAGGGGGAGACTCCCACTTGTGACATCACAAGCGTATTTTAAAACAGGCGACCGCTTAGAGGCCTGGCCAGATCTCTCCTGTGTCCTCCTGCTCATTAAGGGATGATCGATTATTTGTTTCTCAGCTGTCGTCCGACGACCGTTCTTCTTCATTACAAGCTAGGCTGGACCATCTATAATGTTGAAGGCCAGAGTTGTATTTTCATGTTTATTAACTGGGCCCTTTGCACATTGTAATCGACGAGGGCCACACGCGCTCCTGACTCCGGGAGCTGGGTTCATGTTATCAAACGCTGGACGTCTCATCGATTGCCTCTGTATTCGTCCTTCCCTGCAATGTCCACGCACGCCATTCACGGCCCGGGTCAAGGCCTCCTGACATTGACCCAGCCTTTGAATACAAAGAGTATGACATAACTGTGGATCTAGTCTCAGCCAGACACAGCCAAGTCCATCTATGGTAAATGGTCCTCATTTATATAGCGCTTTTATCCAAAGCACTTTACAGTGTTGACTGACTTTCACCCATTCATGCACACATTCACACACCGACGGCGGAATCAACCACGCAGGGCGACAGCCAGCTCGTCAGGAGCAGTTAGGGTGAGGCGTCTCACTCAGGGACACCACAACAGCTCGGAGGAGCCGGGGATTGAATCAGCAACCTTGCGGTTACCAGCCAACCCGCTCTACCTCCTGAGCTAAACAACAAAGGCCTCCGCATTGATTGAAAGCGCCCTGACGCCGTTCAGTGAGGATCTACGACTGAAACCGGAAACATCACAGAAGGGCGGTGACTCCGGTCTGACTAACGATGCGGTGTCCTCCAGCAAAGGTGGAGAAGCGGTCCATCCAGAGGGTGCTGTGCTACCCCACTTCTAAACTTCCCTAAAGTTCTAAAGTTTAGAAGTGGGGTAGGTAAGGGGGGAGAGGTGGAGGGGGACTTAAGAGCCGGCACACTAACGGAGACGGAGCACGGAAAGAAAGGAATGAAGGAAGGAAGAAAAACTGCAGTTACGGGAATTCCGAGCTCGTCAAATTCCATTCAGCATATTTCCGTACTCCCTTTGTCGTAATTGATGTTAATTCAGGAGGAGGCATCCCAGATGGGGGTGGTTTTGGATCTTATCCACCACCACCACGGCAATGACAGGCGAGCGGAGATGAGCTATGGTTTGGGGTTGATGCAGCTGATACTGAGATATCTTCCGGTTAGCTTAATAGGATCTATCCACTCAGATAATGCACGGCATGTAAACTCTGTGATGTTAAAGCGGGGAATGTGAGGATGATTTATCAGATGGGTGAATATACACACACCCATGTATGGGGATGGTAGATATAGCAGGTTGATGGACGCAGGGAGTATACCGATTGGAATAAAGGTATTAATGCTAAAGCAACCCTTGTCTTTTTGCCGTTGTAGTTCATTGTTTCATTGATCTTTCATTGATCGATGTATGGAGTCAAGACCCGATGACTCGAGGGACACAATGATGCTCAGTTGAAATATCGGTTTCAGAACAACATCATCTGTATAAACAAGTTGTACTGTTGTTGTACCGATGGTACTAAATTAGGTTTTCAATTGAGCGTTATCTTTTTTTCTGTTGGATCTCAAACCTTCATTAGTCATATGGAGCTATAGACCTCGTAAGTTCCATGCTTCCGTTTCCGGTACATGGGACAGTCATGATCGATTTCTCATTATGCATTTGGACGACCAGATGAAAATGATTTTCTGGTCCCGTTTGTGCCATGAATATCACGTATGTTGCCTGTGAATCTATAATGTAATCTTTCATGCAAAGAATGCTACAATTTAGCGGGTAGAAGTTTGACACGGTTAGTTTTTGTGTGAGAGCGCTTTGTGGACTACAACTCTTTGCTGGTCTCGACGCATAAGAACAGCCCATCTTGTTGGAATGGTGACATTTAGGTACAAAACACACAGGCATCTTGATCTGATGTTTCCTATGGATGGCTCCGTAGACCATGGCAAAAGACGCAGCATCAGCACTGTGAGCTGAGAAGTGGAGGGAATGTTATGAGATGACGTCACATCGACGATATGTAGTCTTTCTCGTTACGTCTTTTCCACAGCCTTTAGCCGAAGAATCATACAATATACTGTCAAACTCTTAACATGAAAAATTATTATTGAGACACACACAAAACATTTGTGTAGTCGAAGGCATCTAATGACTGGAACCAGAAAATTACTTTCCATTGACTCCCATTCAAATTTTTCTAGCCTAGAGGTCCGATGGGGGTCTAGTGGAAGGGGCGGGGCTTACCAGCTCTATAGAGAAGTTTAGACATGATGGTTTCTGGCCCTTTAAGAGATTCTCCTTGCAACATAACAAGCAGCAAACAGGACATTGCTACACTTTTAAGAGATTCAACTCAACTCCACGCTACCTTCAAGGCATTCGGGAAGAACTCATTCTTACCAAGTTGAGTCACCGCCAGAGACAGAACTCCATGGGGGAGGATGGCCGGTTGTCTATCTCCAACATCTGGTGTTCTATCGCCTAATTGATATTGTAATGAATTAAAATTTTCGTTCCAACTAGTCTATCATGATTGCACTAAGCTCTATTAATCTTTATTGTCTGAACATTGGTTTTCAAGTATCATTTTTGTTGTGTAATTGCAGTTTCTGGAAGATTAATGAGAGGAAAATACTTTTTGGGTTTGTTTAACTGCAACTATTGCAACTATTACTGCAATTAGTGGACTTTTAAATGTACTTATTTATTGATTTACTATTCACACTTTTACACACACTAAAGAATGCTAAATTTCAAATAATGCTTACATGGTCAAAAAATAATAATAATCACTTTGTAAACGCATTTCCATAAACTTAAAAAAACAAATGCAGGACCCCACATTATGTGTATTAGGAATCCTGCGTGTGTTAATAGCTAGAGATAATAGATAATAGAGTTTATTCTACAGCAACACATCTGCTTAGCAGCACCCAGGATGATGAATGTGCTGTGGGCCACGGTGGTCCGAGCATTGTTCATTTCATTATTTCAATATTGGCTGCAGTGGAACACGACACACACACATGCACACGCACACACACACGCACACGCACGAGCACACACACACACACACACACACACACACACACACACACACACACACACACACTCATTGTGCTCAGGTCTCAAATAATGCATGAAATGAAGATGTGTATTTCATTGTTTAAATACATGTATCAGGGTTTAGAATGTAATCAAAAAAAATATATATATATATATATATTAGCACGGATATCATTTGTATTCATAGTTGGTATCTAAAAAGTGATTCACTAGCTGTTAGATAGCAAGATAGATTTTTTTCCGACTCCCCATCTCTTTCTCTCTCTGCAGCTCTCCCCTGTCTCTCTCTCACCCTCTAATTGGTAATTTTAAAATAGTTTTATATTCCTCTGGAGGTTCTGGCCTTTGCAGTGGGCGATTCTCACCTCATCAAAGTTGTGCTCACACTCAGCCTGGACAGATAAGTGTGTAATATATCTGCAGTTTGACGCCTGGGTCTAGTTCTCTTGGTGTGGAGCCAATGTTTAAAGAAGGCTCCATGCT
>NC_140271.1:3551852-3559352 GCF_964030765.1 Micromesistius poutassou | reverse complement strand
AATATTACTGACACATAAAAATTACTTTTTATGTGTCTTTTTATGTGTTTTTTTTACTAACTATTTTTGGTAAATGATTATACAATCATAATTTAATATAATAATTATCACTTCAGTCACAAATTCTGTTCAGCGTCAGAATATTCAAATGCAATGGATTTAATGAGTCTTAAGAGTAGAGGTGTTTTTCTTAGTCAACGGTATGCTATGTTGCAAAACAAAGTGAGAAAATCACAACGGATGGACTTTTAACAGCTGTCTCAAATATTCTCATTATGACAACAGATAGCGTATTGAATTCTACATTGATATCGGAACGCTTTGGTGCATTCACCTGCGTCAACCTCATTGCACAATGAAGGTCTCTGGAACAATTGCAATGTGACGTCCATCCTATAAGTTGACTTTGACATCTGAGCTTAAGCTGAATAACCTGCTCTGATTAGTGTCTGTGAGTTCAAACCAAACCACTGCACTATTTCAGACGGATCGTCCCGAATTATTGTCATTTTTTAATTGCTTCCATATTACGGCACAATGAAGTGCTCTGCTTCCCCGTCCGTGCGTACCTCATTGATGGGGTTTTAATCACGCCAGTTAAACCGCCGGATGATCCGGGGCCATTAGAGGTGTTTCAGTCTTGGATTGCTAATTACTAGCTTCAATCTAAGGCCACCTGTGAAATGTGCAATTGATGTGGAAATGTGCATGTTTTGAGTTTCAAGCGAATGCGTACCACACAACAAAAACGTTGAATGAACTCATACGCAACACATACGTCTCCTGCAACATGGAACATGCCTAAAGATCATCCCTGAAGGGTCTATCATACTGACGCCTCTGTTAAAAGAACTGTTCTTGGTAGTAACCGAACAATGCATGTTTTTAAGTGTGCACCAGATGTAGAAGGTAAATTGGATTCCATCAGGTTAATATGAGCTCTGTCATTGCAATATGAACATAAAGGACACATGTAGCATTGCCCTTTCAAGAAGGACGATATATTTGTATCTGATGATACAAATCATATAAAACTCATTAATGTCCTTCATGTCTGAATGGAACAATTCCTCCCTCGCTCGACGAGGAACACAAAACGTCCCTCTCCAGTGCTGCTCTTTGGGGGGGGGGGGGGGGGGGGAACGGCCACTGCAGCATCCAGATGCCACGCGTGGTCCCTCAGCCCGCTCCCATTAGTGGACCGTGTGCCTGCAGACCTGCCCCCTGCTTGACCTGCCTAGAACGTCTGAACAGCCAGCACATGTACACCAGGCCAGAGGAGAACTAGGCAGAGGACAGGTCCTTAAGTTCATAAGTATGTGTGTGTGTGTGTGTGTGTGTGTGTGTGTGTGTGTGTGTGTGTGTGTGTGTGCGTGCATACGTGTGTGTGTGTGTGTGTGTGTGTACGTGTGTTGCGTGTGCGTGTGTGAGGATTGGCGGGGAGGGAGAGAGAGAAAACATTTTGATGGATGTGCGTGAGTGGCGGAGAGATAGAGAGAGAGAGAGAGAGAGAGAGAGAGAGAGAGAGAGAGAGAGAAAAAGAGAGAGAGAAAAAGAGAGAGAGAGAGGCACAGAGCATTTTGATGGGTAGCAACAGCCTTCTTATTTGCTAACATACATTGTGATAGGCGGGATGAAAGGCAGAGACCGATAACGCTGAACCTTTAATGGGCTAGCTCTTCATTAGCATGGAGCTTGTTAGGTGGATGAACATCAAACGGCGGAGGGGGGAAGAAAAGGCGTCGGTGCGGATGCTTCTATATGCTATCTATCTTCTATTATAAGACAACGGCAATCTGCCCCAACTCCTCGATGGCAAAAACACACAGTGTTTGGTTTGAAAACACGGCCGTGTTGATTCATGACGGATAGATATAGTGCGGAACGCGTAGTGGGGAAAAAGCCGTCAGGGAATTATAATAAGAAAATATTCTCAAGGCCTTTTAATGCATGTGCCATTTTGGTTCCCTAATGAGACATCCTTCTAGGAGAGGAGGAATGGCATCGGAGTGTCTCATCCTATCGCCCCGATGACAATAAATGACCACTCCGCCTCATCCTATGTGGCTTTGGCTCATTAGGCGGAGACAAGGTGCTGTCTAGCTCATGAATATTTAAATTCCATCCCCCGCGTAACGGACGCCATTGTTTTGTAACAACATGTGTTTGCGTCGGTAATTGAGGTCACAGTCGCACATTCACAGTGTATTTTTTTGTTGGTTTTACTCCTCACTATGGAGATCTATTTTCAGTTTGACATTACTAATGCATAATGTCATTTAAATATCGGGATACTTGCAGATGTTGTTTTCTTTAAAGAGAGCCGTGAAATGGCGTTCAAGGCATATTTTTCTTTGGTAGTGTTATTCGATATTTCGTAAGCTAACACATTAGCCCGGGACTACCGGTAAATGTGAGGAGGAATACGTTTTTTATCCTCCAGGATTTTATGGGATTTGTGAAAAGTGGAAAAACTAGCTTGTCTGCCTGTGTGTCTGGTTTTATATGAGTAGCAGCTGGGGAAACATTGGATAAGAGACTTTTCCAAGGTCTCTTTACATTCTCTAAAGGTTTTAAGCTGATAGTATTTTAAAATAGCAATTGGCATCAGCAATTGAGGATCAATAAGAAATCCATGCTTAGATAGAGTGTGTATATTGTAACTGCAGAGTAAACAATATCAAGACTATATCCATGACTGAACACTAAGCCTTGGGCTGATAGACTCATAAATATGTCAAGATTTGAATGATGCATTTGGCTATTTTTTTTGCTATTGGTTTACAAGGTCTAAATGAAATAAAGATGAATCACCACCGCAACCTTTATGCTGACATCCTGCTACACAATCAAGTCCAATCAAAACATTGCAAGGTTTCAACTTTAAACTGCTGAGGAAAAATATCAATACATATATTGGCTGGATTTATGTGATGAATCAGATTCTTTATCAATTTTGCAACAAAATCCATGCTTATTAATTTTCTGTGTGTATTGTTTGATGTGGCTAATTAATAGCTGAGGTATATCAGGGTAAAGAGTCATTTAAAGTTCATGACATTTACAACAGACTGTTTCCTTCTTTGGTATTTACTTTGAAGGTTAGACTGACCGGTAAAGCCAATTTGAATTATATTTACTCCGATAGGTTAGCTCCAAAATCATACTGGATTTATCAAACATTAGGTCTCTGTTCACTAAAGTCTGTAACATCTGTTTGCTATTTTTGGAAAAAGGTCTGAGATGAGGATATCGTCCAAGTAACCAAAGAAATATTGTATAATTTATTATATTTTGAGTTTATAGTTGTCCTGCACTCGTCACATGCTTCAAGGTAAAATGGAATTAGCATAAATGTGAAGTTCCATACTGTGCAGTAGACTTTAAAAAATAAAAAATAAAGACATAACATATTGTTATCCTCTTAAAATATCAAACTCCAGCAGTAGTGTGGCACTCTTGTGATATTGCTAGGCCTTGAGCATTCTGGGAGAAATTGTATAATTAACTGAGCAGAGATAAAGTGGAGCCCATTGCTTAACTGGTCTGTATATCAGTTCGTTGTCAGGGTTCACTAAGTAGCGAAAAAACTGTAGACAGCCATGGCGGGTTAATCAAGAGTTAATGGGGAATATCGCAAATGACAGCTTAAACATTTTCCTTGGCCAACGGCCCTATGCTGAAAAAAAATCCCTAGTTATAATTCTACTGTGAATACCAAATTATCTGAATGGGAGCAAGGTCAATTTTCCCTATTAGTGTTTTAAAAACACCAATTCACAGTTGCATGACTAGAATGCAAATATACAATGAATAAACCTACTTGACAATACAAACAACCTTAAAAAAAGAATATATACTGCATATATATATATATATATATATATATATATATATATACACTGCATATATATATATACATATTTATATATATATGTATATATTTAAGTTGAAAGTGTGTTATTGTTATTATCAGTGTATTGTTATTCAAACACTATACTGGCAATTCTAAGTGAACATTTCTCATTTGTTCAAAGTTGTAAAAAGTTCTTGATTTGAAATCCCTATTGATTTTGATGTCATAATTGTTCAAGTCACGCTAATAAGAGATCTTCAGGCAAATATGCTTTTTATTATTTATTGTTTTGACGCATGACAGTAGCTTTAACCGTGATCTTAAAGCCTTGTTTTTGGTAGTAGAGGTCCAGGTTAAGTGTAGTTTCTAGAAAAAGATGCATTGCCACAATGTGTTAAATGAAATATATCATACGATGTCAATTCTTATACTGCTTTACTCCTCAACTTAATATAGTCATGTCATATATATTTTAGCTTTTTTTCATCTTTTTTTAATATTCTTTTGTCATCATCACACGTATTTTTTCTTCAATGAAAATATCACATGTGTCATGTGATCTTTTTTTGCATGATAAACACTTTTATACACGTAGTATATGTTGCCTTTAGCCCGAAGCAGCAGAAGTTCAAATTGTGCGTTAAGCCTTCCTCAATTCAATCAAAAACAAATACACTTCCTCTTTTCACTTCCTTTCAATCAAACCTTATTTTCCATTGCAGCATTTTCTCTCATTCCAAAGTCATTCCCAGTTAAATGGTCCATTCCTATGGTTCATGTCGGGAACTCTGCACATCCCTCAGATAATCCCAAAGATGATTCGCCCAGTTAGGCTCCAAAGTACAGCAGCAGTCTCCTTAAGGCGGCCACACACCAAGACAACTGCCCGATCGTTGCCAGAAAATGGAGTCGGGCTATTAATCTCACCGACTCTAGACGACTACAGACAACGCCGTATGTTCTGCGCTTGCGCGAGATGTAATGTCTCCAAAACAGCAGGCGGCGCTAATCTGTATTGTGGTCCAAAAAAGAACGAAAACCGGAAATATCAGGACCTCTCTCAGCAACCGCGAACAGCGACAGTCTATCCTCCACCATGCTGATAAATTGTTCCTCGATTTCGCCGGTCCACATGGTCAAAGAATTCAATATGAACTATCAAAACGACGCCAAACAACGCCTTGCGAGAGTGTGTCGCCATTGTCTGCGCTTTCACTGTTTGTATGTTTACCATCCTTCCGGGCGTCACTGATTCGCTGGTCAAGTGCTAGCCCTCCACCAATCAGATTGGTAAAGACTGAACTGTACTGTAGTGGCCGATTGCACACGTTGAATCGGCTGAAAAGAATGCCGACGACCTTACCGACGGTCGACCTCACCGAACACACCAAAGAGACTCATGTCACCGACCTCTCAAGGCTCACCGACGGCCGATTTTTCCGGCGCGGTGTGTGGCCGCCTTTGAATAACCTCCTCAGTCCCACCTGAAGTCGTGACCCACCGTCTCATAGAACTTGATGTTGAACGGCCTGTAAAACTCCCTGAGCTGCTCGATCACCTCCTGGTCGATCTGCACGTGCAGCCGCCCCTTGGACTTGCCCAGGCACCGGGGCTGGCTGCTGCTCTCGGGCTTCTTCAGACAGGGGAAGCCCTTGGTCCGGTTGAAGTAGAAGTGTTTGTCGGTGATGATGCGCTTCAGGCCCAGGAAGTCCTGCACCCGTCCCATCTCCCCGGCCGGGTCGGTGATCAGCCGCTCGCCGCTCACAAAGTGGATCTGGGACGGGCGGAAGTACTGCAGCCAGCTGTCCAGGTGCAGGATGTACATCCCGATGCGGATGGCGTTCCAGGACGTGTCGACCACGCCCAGGCTCCGGTTCTTGAAGGCCAGCTCCTCGAAGGTGGGGATGTCGGGCTTCTTGGAGAGCGTCTGGGTGTAGTCGGAGATGGCCCGGGTGACGGGGTTCCGGACCACCACGATGAGCTTGGTCTCGGGGGACATGCTGGCGATGCGCCGCGGGGCCTCGCTGGTGACAAAGTAGCTGGGGGTCTTCTCCAGCGTGATCTGGCTGTCCAGAGTCCTCGGCATCAGGCCCCTGGATGGACACGAGGAGAAAGGACACATGAATGAAAGAGGGACGGAGAGAAACATGAAATCATTAGTTCTGCACTGGGGGTCTTTTTGAGCCACAGGAGTTAACGAGATGTGCAGCCAGGCCGAAGCAGAGGGCTCATCCGGGAAAAGACACTCTTTTGTGTTCGTTTTACTCGCCGCACAAATGTTCAAACAAGAAACCTTATTTCATAAGGCACGGGATCATGTCTTTTGAGTTTAGACGCAGTTAGAATTTACAATTTCATGTCATAAGAATGTTAGGGTTATGTTGTTATTAATAGCAGTAGGGACAAGGTTGAGGTCAAAGCTTGTGCCACTCTCCTACAATGGATAGGTTGCCTTGACAACAATTAATTATATTGTAAACATTTCAACATTATCATGGAACACATATGGGAACATGGAAACAATAGCTCATCAGTAAAACATTCATCATATTTTAAACAGAAACATTCAAATTGTAAAACTTGGTTGGGCTGGTGTTTTTTTCATCACTCGTTCTCGCTGATAAACTGTGGCACGTCTTCTATTATCTCTTTTCAGAGGCGCCAATTAAAGCTAACCGCTCCCAGATTTGTCAGTCTCTGGGCAGTACTACTAATAAGTTCCTTTAAAGGTATCGATCTTTGTTTTATTTATGAATCCGGCCTTCTGAGCCTCAGGGCCACCACAACAATTCATCATTCATCATGCTTGAAGAACAACAACGTAACGAGCAAACTATGTTGCTAGGTAGCCACAACATATAGCAGTGATAGAGTGTATGTGGATATTACTAGGCCCCCCCCCCATCTTTTACTATTACAAAATAACAATAAATACTAAACATTTCAGTGAGACAACAGATATTTTTTTGTATTATCCAGAAATTTACTGAACGCTAAGGGTTGTTTAAATAACACTGAATGTACATTACATACAGTACATTACATATAGTGTGTGGGCAGATGTTGCTGAAATACCGCCACAGGTGACAACTATATTAACACCTGCAGCCTTGTAACAGTGTATGGAATTCTGTATCCTCAGTGGAGATGTATACTAGTTTTATTGTTTACGACAAGCATTGTGCGAAAAATCTCCATAATGCATCAGGAATGTGAATGTATTATATTTGGTCCTGTCTATCTTGACACGGCGTTAACACTGCACAGTTTATCTGTCAGAATATTCGTACTACATATATTTCATCCTGTCTTGCTCAGCATGGCATTAACACCATTAGAATGTATGCCTGCACTCAGGGTACTTGGAAAAACATGCAGTTTCAGTTCAGTTCAGGAGTTCTACAAATGCATTGGAGTTTATAGAAAGGCTAAAGAAATATGAAGAAAAGGAGTGAAACAGATGTTCTTTCGAGCCTCATTTCCTTTAATGTATTTTCAAAAAAAGCGCTGCGTATGGCATAACACTGATGCAAAATTGCGGCGCAATTCATATTCCAATCACTGATCGCTGATAAGATCAAAGTGATTAGGGTGGCTTTGGCTAGTGCAGAAGAGAGCCAATACATCTCACAGCTGGATCCTTT
>NC_140271.1:3479352-3541852 GCF_964030765.1 Micromesistius poutassou | reverse complement strand
CTAAGAGGTGAGGGATGAGGAATGGTGGAGGTGGAGGAGGTGGTGTTGGTGGTGGTGGTGGTGGTGGTGGATAGCTTCAATCATTCATTGGCTATGCCTGCACCGGTGTCACATGGGGTGGAGAATCCAAAATCTGGAGAAGAAAAACAGGGGGTCCCTAGATGCTCGAACGACAAAAACAGGAAACAGTCTTTCCTATTGCAGAGGGGATAATTCTGTTTACTGGTGTACGGTTGAAGGAATTATGTATCATTGCAAATAATCTGAGGAAATGTATTCAAATGGAAAATATTCATGTGGGCTAATCTGTTGTATTTTGGGGTATACACAAAAAAATATAGACGATGTGTCAAAATTCTTAAAGTTTATTCAATATATCAGTTTGGACTAAAATAAAAATAAAAACCAAGACACATCAGTCTCACGAATCAGACTTTAGATTAACATCTAATTCTAATGGAAGATTAGCTCAAATCTTGGTGAAAGGGACGTTTCCCTTTTCTTTTGCATCGTATTTCTTTCAACCAATCATGTTGTAACCTTGAAAGCTTGTAATGGTCTGTAAGCTTGTAATGGTGAACACAAACTAGTCGAACACTAGTAAAGTGTCTGTAAAGGTTTATAATCAAAAACTGTGAAGACTGGCCACTGTAGAAATACACTCATTCAAATCCACTTCTGAAAGCATCATCCACTCGCACAAATGAGTTTTCTCATTTGTAATGAAACAGAAAACAAGATGTAATAAGTCCTTTGCAGTTGCTGGTTTCCCACCCTCGCTGAGCACTCTTCCACCAGAAGCTCTGCTTTAGAATAGTAAGACTGCTGGATCCGAGATTACATGCTAGCGTATTCAAAGCCCCACCATCATAAACCTTTCACATGCATTATAAAAGTATGAAAGCTGGACCAGAATAGATCCATCCGCAGCACTTTAGAATAACTGCAACTTTGAAGCGACTTTGCTTAACTACTTAGCTATTACTTAGTACTGCTGCCATGGTACTTGGACATTTCCAGCCTTTAAATGTAATTTAAAAATGCTCAGTAGAGCATAAGTAGTCCTCACATTAGATAAGCTCACACAAAAGACTTTCTTTCTAAGCTACCTATCCTGAATTTGAGTTATGAAACATATGCTACCTGTCCTGAATTTGAGTTATAAAACATTATGGACACATTGTAAATAGTTGGTCAATTATTAACTTACACTTTTTAAATGAACTCATGAACCATTATTATTCTTTTAAAAATGTATACCTGATTATGAAAAGCTTACTAATAAGTATTCATGTATGAACAATGCTGAAACAATTAAGAGTTCATTATTTACTACTGCTTTATTAAGGCCTCAAAGTGGCCATTGTTCTAAAGTGCTACCGACCATTCCCTAATGGCCACACATCAGGCAGCAGACATCTCGGCTATCCAGTTCATGCCATTGTTTCTCAGACCAACACACACTCAGACACATTCACACACTATGGGCAATGTGAAGTCTCCTTTTAGCCTATAACCTGCGTGTTTGTGGAGATGTTTTGAAACCAGAAGTTGGAAACCTCAGTCTTATTAAAGAACAAAAATAGCCCATGGGTGAAAAGCCGTGTGACATTGCGAGGGATTCATGTCAAATTCAGGCATGTGCCTTATGCTGATTGACTTATGTCCGCACACTGTCAGCTGGGATAGGCTTCTCTCATTCCCGCCACTAAAGAGGAATAAGCCGATCAAGAAAATATATAAACGCTTAGCGAAAAAATCCCATGAAATGACTGCCGCCACCACTGTATGTTTACTAGCTGACGAGACACATTTTGGTTTAGAAAGCAGAATCCTTTGGCTACCTTTAAAAGTAACCTTGTCAGAATGTAGGTGGGGGCTGGTGGGGGGTTAGGAAGGAAAAAAAAAGTAAAAGTTTCATCAGGGCATATTGCTTTTTCATTTCCTGGTAGCGCGGTCTCCCTGTCCTTGTGTGTTGGCCGGGTGATGTGTCTTTATGCTTTAGCTCTGACAACATGTATTTTCCACGAAACGCTAACTCTCCTTTAGACACATTGTATTCATCCTGGGAGATCTCGATTCAAATCGGTATTTATTTATTTATATAGAAAAGATCGATTTGATTCTCCCGCTATATTTTCTTGTCCGTTTTTTTTTGCTATTTGCTATTCCTATTAACCAGGATCCCAGACCCTGTGTATGTACCATTACTTATTGTATAATAGGTTTTAACATAACATAACTGAGGTTGCTGTTAAATTACACCTGTCTGAATGTGTTCAAATCGGGGAAAAGGCATTAAAACTAATGGCTGATTTCACAATTAAAGTAAATAACGTCAGTATAAGGAAAGGTCTTAGCTACAAGTAAAGTCCCTTAATTTACGCCTGCTGCTAAGTAGTGTCAAAGCCCAATGGCACACACAGTCTGGACGGACTTCACATACAAACCGTTGTTCCTGTGTTTGCTATTCAAGGCCTAGCACAGTCTATGTAGCCTTTAATTGTCATTGCCATTCACATCACAATCCGGTTCACCCTTGAGTTTTCCTGTGTATCCTGCAACCGTACCAAACACAATAACACAAAAAATATACAACACGTAACAACTAGTGGTACACGGTTTTGTGTTCCTGTTGGTTCTAATCAGCTCCTTTGGGTCTTGTTAAAGAGGATTTTAAGGTCAGGAAATTCTCATGTGTGGTGGAGCATGGAGTGGACTTCCATACTAATACATAACCTAAGTGTGTGATCCATTCTAAAGGGAAACACAGAAAACCACAGTATACACCTGACCAAATAGCTGGGGACAGGATCATTAACCAGGTGTTAGGGCGTTCCACGTTCTGACCTGGGTTCGATCCCCGATGTCCACAGACACCTGGAGGCACCCTGAAACAATATATACCCATATCAGAGTTCAATATACTGTAATTTGCTTTGGATAAAAGGCGCTTCTAAAAGACTAAATATGGTGACACTTTACAATAAAGGTACGCTAATTAACCATGAATCAATGTAAGTTAATGCCGTTATTACATTTTTTTTTAAAGTATTAAGGGCTAGGGCAGGGTTAGGGCTAGGGTAAGTGGGGTAGGGTTAACCCTAACCCTATTAAATAGTGTTGAAATTAAGGAAATTAACTGTTAATTCTTATTACTGCAATAACTAATTAATTAACTAATGGTTAATAAAGAATTTGTTGTCAATTGTTATCCAAAATATTATATATTTTAGGTGGTCATTTATCACATGTCAAAGACACTTGTGCAGGGCTCCCATATCGAGTGCTCTCACTAATACAGAGCGTCAGAACAAAGTCTGTGAACAGCAGACTCACTTTTGATAGGTCTGCTCTTTCCCTACACTCGGTGACGGCGAACACAGCTCCTATTTGAAGAAGATGACAAGCTTCAAAAAAAAAAAAGGGGGAGCTGGAGTTGATCGAGGAGACACATCATCTTAAGAAAAGAAAGAGAGAAGGAAAGGGTGAGACCCCGCTGTCCCACCACTGGAGTCTGAAGCGTTGCCTCAGCGTTTCATCGAGGGCCAGCCGCTTTTGATGTGGATTTGCAGGAGCTCATACAATGGCGACGATAGGGGGTGAGGTGCAATTTCTGTCCCCCACAATAATGGCTGTCCAGGTTTTGAATTGTGGAAAATGGCTTTAAAGTGTTTCATTATACAAGACTGCTGACCTCAAACTCTGTTGTGATGTTTCTGCTTCCCTTACCACTAATTAGCACCATTTTGCAGAACTGGTGCCAATCTGGGAACCGCTCTGCCAAAATGATTGAAAGCAACCTATTCAGAACTACAGCCGCGGTAAGGTATTGTATTTCTAGACTTTCTAGACTTTCTAGAATGAATAATCTCATACTTTTACATTTAGGGCATTTAGCAGACTCTTTTATCGGGACTTTCAACCATTCATCCACATAAATATATGGCGGAGTCAATCATACAAGTATTACACACACACATACACACACACACACACACACACACACACACACACACACACACATACAGGGTCAACCATGCAAAGTAACAATGAAATACAAGTTTCATTTTACAATGAAAATACAGAGATGGGCGTTAATCCTCTCTTAGCCCCTTGGCTCACCACAGTGTGAAAGTCCCAATGACTTATTAACTACTGATCATGCTGACGGACTCAGGCTGAAATGCAGAACTGCTGGAAGAGCAGACTTAAGTTTAGCGAGCCAAACTTTCCCCCTCATGATACAGTCATTTCCCTTATGTGATGACATGATGGGATGTTTGGAGAGCGGAGCACTTCCAAGTTCCCAAGGTCACAGTGGTTCCAGGAGGATCTGCAGGCTCTTTGGTCTCCTGCTTGATGCAATAGAGATCGATTAAATCCTACAGCCTGGCAGCTCACACCGTGGAACCATGGCGACAGCAGTGAGCAGAAAAGTCTAAACTGAATGAGTGACATCTCATAGCAGCGGTGAGGCTTGGCGAGAGAGTTGTTTTTGTCCTTGCTTTACCCTCACATGCAAATCGACCTCATTGTCGATGAATACAGATATCCTCGGAAAAATACGCATCTGTGGTGGGGGTGGCGTTTCGCAGGTTTCCACGCCGGTTGTGTGGAAAGCGACAAAAATCGGAGGTCATTGGTCTGTTCCGGATGGATCAGCCTTGAATTTAAATGTGCTTGTTGATAAGCAAAAGCTTTGACTGCTACCAAACACAACACAATTCAAACGATCAGCCCCCCTTACAGATTGGATGAAGCCGACGTAAATGTGGTTAGGTTAATTTTAGAAACTTAAATGACAGGGGGACTGAGATTAGAAACAGTGAGGATTCAGCACTTCATAGTGTCTAAAATCGCCTCCGGGCGACATGTCAAAAAAACATGATTTGATGTTTAAATGCCATCTTTTGGAGAGCAAAGTCATTCTATAAAAGAGATTGCGGATCGTAACTTTAAAAAACTGTTTGTGTAGTCATGCTGTCTGAAAGACTTGGTTTGCATAGTTAGCAGATCTAAGTTCAAATAGCCTACCTCCCGCTGCCCAGGGGACCAATTAATGTCTGCCCGACATTTAGCACACGTGGATACATGCACTTATTCTACACGGCTACATGGAACAGCCCAGTGAGGTGCTGAATCTGAGTCTGGCTTTCAACCTCTGAAGCAGGCAGCTTCCAGGGGGAGTTTCAACACTCATAACCCTAAGCATATGTGTTCAATTATTAGCAAAAGGAAACGGGAATGTCGATGTAATCAAGCAATAAATTATGTATCTTAAATAATGTTGTTTTTATCAATAGGTAAGGGAATACATTTGCAGGGCATAACCACGTCTTAATAACAAAATAACAAACATCTAAGCTTCGAAACCAAACGCAATATCAGTGAAAATCTTCAGAGAAATAATGTGCATATGTTTTGAATGCGGCAATGATCTGTTTATTCATACTTATAATTCATTTGGGTTACAGGTCCAACCATCCTGTCTCAGTCTGTAGCATTTGATGATGATACGAGGTGATAAAGGCGTGTGTGAAATTTATTCTGGCAACTTCAGTGATGGAGTGGAGTGTGAGTACTGGCTAAGAAAAACAGCAAGGCAGGTGTGGCAGGTGCTGTATATTTCTGTTCGAGAAGTTTGAAAAAGACTTGGCTATCTGTATGTTTGGAAATCGACTGAAGAGTGTGAGTCTTCGAGGAAGGGAGGGGAAGGTGGTTGAAGAAGAAGATGAAACTGAATATTTTTCCTCAGCTGACCATGGAGGGAATGAAACTTCAGGATGGTGGTTTGGATCCAAGATGGAGTCCAGTTGTCATTCTTTCCTCCAGCGGGGGAGAATATAATCTGCCTGAAACACTGTCTGTTTTGCTGGATACAGTATAACCACGCCTTATCATCCACAGTGTATCCTAGTCTGCGGATAGCCATATCAAAGGCACACAAATGAATGCTGTGGCGTGACATCCTCTAGTCACTCACGACAACTCTATAGTGTAGTCCTTGCTGTGGTTTCCCGGCTGACAGTCCAGCTGAAACAACAGAAAACGATCCAAGTCAAGATACGTTTCGGGCACATATAGAATTATTTGGTTTTCTTCCTCCTTCTACACCAAAACAACCTCAATTCCCCAAGAGCTGGAAGGGAAAACATGAAAGACAACACATCGAGGAGCCAGCAGGATGCCAGCAGATGGGAGGAAAAGGAAGCACAAAAAAGTGCACATATCTGTACGTTGTTTAATATATATTCAGTTTCTTCAGTGCAGGAGACAGGAGAACGCTATCCGAGTCAGTGGTGTTAATGGGGGCATGGGGTGGTGGGGGGGGGACTTTGTGTTTAACCTGGCCACTCCGGGATCTCTGATTAAAGAATGATTTATTGGACTGCTGGGGGTGGGGAGGGGGGAACTCTCTCCGCGATGAGATTTGTTTCTCTACCCCCTCCCCCCCCCCCCCCACACACACACACACGCACACACACCCGACGGCTGGTCAAAGCAAGCCATCCGGATGGGGGGGGCTGGCAGGGATGGCCAATGTCATCAACGCATTACCCAGAGCCAACTTGAGCGCTTTAATCATGGGCAAGAGCTGGCTTGGCTTTTTGGGTTGGACTCTTGCTTACAGAGGGAATATGTGTTACACAATGTGTTTTTTTATTTTCTTTTATTTATTATTTCTGTCCCGTCTGCGGAATAAATACAGCCATTCAAGAGCGCCGGTGGGGCCGGTGCCATACTGTCAGCATGCAGTGCTTTTCTCTTCTTCTTCTTCTTAGCTTTCTTTTCTGTAGAGAGAATTGAGCTGGAGTTTGAAGGACATTACAGCAAAAACAGGAAAAATAATCGATTCATATATACGGCAATCTATAGTATTTATACTTCAAATCAAACCTTTCCAATATGAAGCCATACGTGCATCAGTTATCAACAAGTTACCTGATAACTGACTTCAATTCCCTGGATGGAAACACAAAGCTGATTTTGCTGGGGATTAATTTTCAAAGTTCATAACGGACCCTTTTCATGGGGGGGTCAACAGTAGGGTAAGGTTAGTTCCTGTTCCTGTCATTTTAACATCAGGCAGGTTTTATGTAGTATATATGTCCATACTACTACTTGCCATACTTGCACTGCCATACCTAAACTGAAAGAGGTCCATAATTATTAGTTATGAGCTACACCCGTGTTTGTCCTACTTTTAAAAGCAGTCAGTTAAACCCAAACTGATCACAGTTGCTTTGCTATGATCTCCATGTCAGCTATTGCAAAGTGACGGTACACATGTTAGTATTCATTCAGTAATTATTCTTGAATCATCACGTGATGTTTCCTAATTGTGTCATTTTTATTCTGCCAGTATCGTTAATTATAAAGCTCTGTTATTTCCACAACACAAAATGAATATACCATTCAGCAAAGTTGTTATACAACAGTGGAGCTAATTATTCAGCTTAGTGTTCCTATTATTATAATGGGGCTTATTTTAGAGACAAACTGCCACGGGGAGCATTTTGTGTATTCAACAAGAAAGTCTCTTTGTTCTAGCAATTTAATCGTATTTTGGTACAGCACATACTTAATTTCCAATCTGGCAGAGATACTCACAGAGCATCATGGCAGTGGTAATTCGGTCGAGGTCTCCATAGAAGTTTAAATGTGAGGCTGTTTTGAAACTTCCACCATTTAACCCTATAGCTGAATGAATCACTAAACAATGTGGGCTCATTTTTGTCTGAAGTTAAAACTCTTTTGCGCCGCTGAATACATGCAAATCGACTCTGCTGCCATGGCCTCTGGGATGATCTGAAGAAGACAGACATTACGTTGGAAATAGTCAAGCAAGTTAAGCAAGTAATAAATAACTATTTGTAATGGTCCGCAGATACCATGGAGCAGCCATTATGAAGAAATGGGTGATGAACTGCTGCTTTTGTTTTTGCTTTTTTAAACATGCAGGCATTTTTATCTTGATGTCATTGTTATTCCTTTTCAAGGACTCTGTGACAATAACTATCTGTGGATTTGTTAAAAACAAGTGTGTTTGGTTGGGATTGGTGTTTGTCCAAAATCTGTTCACTTGTGACATCACTAGTGGGAGGGTCCACCCGTGACTACCAGCCTACCCAGTGGACTGGAGCAAACGTTGCTCATCTGTCCATCACACATCTAGGTGGACACGCCCACCTGTGATGTCATAACAGACATCAATCTCTTATTTCAAAACGGCTTGTGACGGCTAATCACACTCACACCTGGTGGCATGTCATATGATGGGACCTTTAGGAAAGACCCTCTTAGCTGTTTCAGGTGAACACCCTCGTGGGAACTTGTTAAGGAGGTTCTATTTTGAAGTGTATAAGTGATAACAAGCTATTCCAAATCTCTGACTGTGATATCACAAGTGGGAGCATCCACCAAGATGCATGATGGGATAGATCCCCTCCGTCAGCCGAGCAGCTGATTCAATCCACTTTATACCTCACCTCTCCCAATAAAACAAGGACGGCAGGATTTGCTTCGCTTTAACCCAGATGGCAAGTAAGCGTTTTTGGTATGGAGTCAGTCTTGTCAAAATGTATAAAACCGTGAGGTAAACATTACCTGACATAAGTCACACACACACTGTTTCAAACTGTAAGAGCGTAGAAGACACTCAGCAATGCATTAACGACACGAGGAAACAGATCAGCGCTTCGTCTCCAGATCAGGTAGAGGTCATCTCCTGTTGAAAACAGACACAATATTGTGAATGTGCCCACGGATTTTGTCGGGAGCAAGTGGTTATTCTCTTGTCACAAAAGCCGGGAGAAGTGCCAATTATAATATTAAAACGCTCTCTACGCCTGACCTTCTTGCGTTCGTTCTGTATGCTATTACACTCAATCAAGAAAGGTCAGCGGAGCGCGTGGACGCCATGCATAAACCGCACGCTTCCTGTATTTCGTTAAGCACATTCTACATGCTAATCTGATACGCACAATGTGTTGGGGACGTGTTAACGCCGGCCGCAATCTAAACGCCTCGTTATGCGACAAATGCGTAATGGGCTGGTGAGAATGAGCGGTGAAAAGGGCTGTTTAGAATACTCCTGGAGAAATGTAGAAGTTAAGATAACAGGGAAATTAGAGGAATTAGACAGAGGTTATTGGAGTTAAATGTGTTAAAACAGAATCCGTGATAAAAGCATGGTAGTGTTCAGCACACTGTGGACTCAGGAGATGGTATAGCATTAGGTTGTCTCTTCCTTTTGCAGTGTAAAGCAAAATATAACTTTTTCGTCTTCTATAGGCCTACATGTTGATCGCATTTGTTTTGTGTTTTACTAGTCAAATTTGCGCGCAAAACATATCACTGTCACAGAAACCTACACGTCCCCATATCTTCCCCAAAATAGATGTAGCCTATAAAAATAACCTTTCATAAAATGTGAAATGACTAATTGTGTATTTAAGCCGAATACTGATGTTCTTTAGTTGACATTCCCTTGATTATAATATGAAGTTGATTACTGTGCTTATTATTCAAAATCCTCACCGTTTTCAGATGCGGTTTTGTTCAAAAGGGGCCATACTTTGCATACATCATACCAACATTTAACAAGAGGGCCCCTTAGTGGGGAAACTCGGAATTTCATCTAGAGAGAATACAAATATAATTGCATATAGACAACCTTAGATAATGATTGAAACTGCCTAGGTCCACATTGAGTTACTGGACCATGAAAACAATAAGAGATTGGGATCTATTTAGCTTTATTTTCTATTTAGATTTTCCTAAGAAGAACTGGTGATTTCTGAAGAGATTATCACATGAACAATCTCTTATTTTTTTGCAGTGTGTGCTTTGCGCGTGTTTAGCATTATTCCATTTCCACCAACTTGGGGAAAAGGAAGTGTTTTGCCCTCGGCTACACTATTCATGCAGCTTTCTTCTCGTGTCAATCATGTGTTACGTGTTGCCAGTACTGCCTGACGCAACACACAGGAATAGGAATGAGTGCCTCTGGCAGACTGTGGCGTTGTGGTCTCTTAATAATTATGACTGTAGGCCAGTCACACAATCCTCCTCACTCTGTCCTGGGTCTTAACCGGGGCGCCTCCCTGCATGCATTCGTATATTGTTGGTACATGCCCACTCCCAGCTGGGGGCTCTCTACATACTGCAATGGAGCTTTCCTGTATCTTAGTGTGTTACATTTCACACAAATACCGAGATCCGGTGAGGTTTTCTAATTACAGGTTGAAGAGGGAGGTGTAGAACTATCGTGTTTTAGGGGTTACTGTTGTGTTGCTAGTGGGGTGACTTTGGTTGGTGATGTGCGTTTGTGTGCATGTTTCAACACAATCAACCAAACCTTCTAAACTAGAATTAGGGCCTTGCTTTCACACGTTCTGAATAAAACCTCTCAGATGTATGAAGCGTATCCTGACTCACCGGTCTACTTGTGTAACACTTTGTCCGTCTGGATATTCTTTAAACTCACACGTGCATCATGGCATGGACCATTTGAGGCTCACTCTTTTGATTCAACCATGATACATAAGACAGGCTGTACAATTTTCAGAAAGTGAACGGCCATTATAGCTAAAAGGAAAATAGTGAAAGATTGACAAATATCACAATAGTCGAGTTTTGTGTGTAGCTTTGTTTCTTTGAAAAATGTAAAAAGCTCTTCTCAAACAAGACACCCATGGGCCTGTATGTGGTGAGGTGGAGACAGGCGAGGGAAGCAGAGTGGTAATGCAGGGTCTCATAGGGTGACCACCCTGGACCTTCCTGGAGAGGTTGTGATACATACAGTCAAATCCTCTGTTATGAGTTCTCCCCCACAGAGTGCCAGGCAACAAATGCTTCCCTGACCCCTTGCTAGTCCCCTATTTATCTCTGTCGTGGAGGGAGGGAGGGTATTTCTGTTACGGATGGATCAGAGTACAAGCCACACCGGGCGAGAGGTCAGCGCAGCAAACCAAGCCCTGTGAAGGGAGATGTCAAGATGTCGAGTTTATAAAACATTGGAAAGGAGAGATCTCAGGTACAGACTCACACCCACGATAGGTATATTCGGAAAGGTGAAGTCTGGACTTGAATTTTTTAAATAGCATGAATCAAATTGAGTTAGTCTCTTCCTGACCGTAGACGCAGTGCCACCTATGGACACATTTGTGTATCACGTCCTCATTTTCAGCCCTGATGCAATGTCAGGGCGTTGGTACTACTAATGGCAAGGTCCGACGTTGGCCTTCTTCATGACAGATGGAAAAGGTCAATTACTCAAATGACAGAGGAACGTGGAAGGTTGTGGAAGGGTATGTGTTGTATCAGTAGCGTGGTGCAGGTGTGTGCGCACGCATGCACGTTGGAGCGGCTGAGTGTGCTCCACACCTATAAATTAAACGTTTTTGTTTGTTTGACTTGCTAATAAATGCGTGGTATAGTTATTATTTTAAAAAACGTTCAAACATGAATAGCTTTTGAACTCAAATTCCTGAATACATTTGTACCATAATGTTTTTTGTTTTTTTGTAACATGGTTGCATTGACAAACTGAAAGACCAATTACTTGGAATGATGTTGTCCTGTTTTAATAAGAAAAGCTTGTATAACATCAATGATTCTTGTTCCAACTACATCTAACACCCCTCCATACGATGAAGAAGGGGGATGATTCTCATGCGTTGGCACGGATCAAGTCTCAGTCTGACATTTGTCTAGACAAGTGTTGAGTAGATGTTGAAATAAGAGCATGGGAGAGACACAGCCCATACGCCTTCAAAGTAGAGAGAAAGAAGG
Organism: Micromesistius poutassou; assembly: GCF_964030765.1. Lineage (NCBI taxonomy): Eukaryota > Metazoa > Chordata > Actinopteri > Gadiformes > Gadidae > Micromesistius > Micromesistius poutassou. The sequence goes on along the minus strand of NC_140271.1, from coordinate 3,530,053 downwards.
TACACAGGTTATAAAGAGACGAGAGGGGGAGACGAGAGGGGGGGAGGAGTGCATAGAAAGATATAGTTGGTGTACAACCAAAGATGAAGGGAACAAAACAGGTCATAGCGTCATACCGTCGTGTTTTTGTAGGTTACACTGGCAGGTCAGAGAATGCACAATGTCCGCACACAAACAAACTCCACATACAAAGCAGTGCATGTGTACAAACAGTCAGACCTAGGCGTGTATTATGTATTCCACACACACCAACAAAAATGCGGGTTATAATTTGTATTGATAGCAGATCAATTGAGCAAGACAAATTTCAGACATTCAGCTTCTAAATCAATAATGAGCAAATGACAAATATTACCATATTTAGGCCTAGTCCAAATTTGTCATTGAGGACGAAATGTGAATTTCGGCCTCTAACTCTGATCGAGTCAGAGTCCACACAAACAAATAATCGACATTTAACATGTAGAGTACATGGACACCAATAAGACAGCATGTATGTATTCATATGTCCCTCGACTAATCCATTCATCGATATAGGCCGGTGTTGATGTGCAGAGCGCACACCCCCCTCATCTCATCGTTCCACCTCATTGGTCACATGTGATGGCCTGGCCTCAACCGAAAGTTGTGGAAGAAATGCTTTTGATCGAATGCAAGTAAATTGAATTTCTCCCATCCCACCTCTACCACTCTCACTAAACGTCCTTGTGAACTCACTTCTCCAAGCGATATCTGTGCGAGGGTGGCATTGTCTTGAAAGGCAGAATGTCAGGGACACGGGTCAATAACTGTCGATATCCAGATACCAACGACGTCTGAGCGAGACGGCAGAGCAGCGGCTGATGTCTTCAGGTGACACTCAAATTGGCATGTCCAAAGATGAGTTGTGTGTTTAACAACGAGGCTAAACACACAATGTCTTAAAGACCTTAAAGGAGATTCAAAAAGAGATTGATCCCTTTGAAACGCGGCAAGAGGGACTTTTATACCTAATTTTCTGTCATTTCGATGACATTGCATGGTCGATCAATAACCATGGACCAAGGTAGTCAACATGAATAATGTGGTAAATTAGGGGTCCTAAACAGTTATTGATTACACATTTGTCCTCAAACTCTATCAGAACACCTTTGCTCTCTGGTTTATCAATCCCCACGCACTGAGCATCATCTCAGTGTTGCCGTTGGGGCCTGGTAGTAGGCTATTATGATTCTGTAGTGTGTCTCCAGATGAGGTGGTTGCTGTTACCCGCCTGGCTTCCTGTCTGGAATGAGACATCCTGTAGGACTGAGGAGATGAGGGATGCGGGCTGGGAACCCCACCAGTTATTACCAGCATGCCCGACCATGGAGAGGCAGGGCAACGGGCCAAAAGAAAAGGAAAGCGAGCCAATAGCTGTGAAAATCAACCCAGAATATTTCCCATAGAAACGCAGTTTCAGTTTGTTTTGTTGTGGAACTCACAGTGGTGTGAAGGGCTTGGCAAAGTGTAGGGGACTGGAAACTAAGAGAGTAGGAGATGACATCTCTATCTCCCTTTGCAGGGTAAACAAGGCAGTGCACCTTCATTAGATGAGAGAGCGATCCCCGGCTGTCTGAACCTCTCAGGCATTGACCAGCTGGGGACAAATGGGAATCATTTCCCTCTATGAATTGAACACATTTATTACAGTTCACGATTGATCCATTGTCATAACAGACCATCAGCTTTTTGCAGCCAACAAAATAAGACATTGCATGATCTGGAACGAATATCGATTTTTTTGAAGAAGAGGAATACAATTGTATTCAAGCAAATTACTTCAAAGATTGGAGATCAAGTGAGCTGGTAAATGCCTGTAACCACCAGTAAACCTCAATTGCAAGTGTTACAGAAACATCTTTACACTTAATTCCATATTGAATCAACTCCTATTTGTGAAATTACATTCACAGGCTGATTCTTTTTCAGAGGTGTGTGCACATTTCATGCATGTTGCACCTCACTGTGATGGTGTGAACAACAACATTAATCAGCCAAAAGTATTCCACAGGCAACATAAGAATCACTCAACAAAAGAAACAAACACCCTGTAATCAGCCGCAATCCATCCTACAAAATAATCCATGTGCGTATTCAACATGTTGACATTTGGCAGCATCATGACCTCAGCGTGTCGTCAAGTACTATTTCTCAATTCTCTGCTCTCTCCCTCCAACTTTCCCTTTTTTTCTTATCCATCCGTCCACACAGTTGTATATCTTCAAACGAGAAAGAGATTTCCCCTCCCCCCCCAACCCCCCCTGGAAATCCGACAACGCAAGAGAGGCTGGAGAGAGGATGTGTGTGGGCAGCTTTGGGCGGTGGTGGGTGGTGGGTGGTGGGGGGGCGCATTGCATTGGCAATAGAGTTCAGCCTTCAACCGCAAACTCGCCACCAGCGAGAGATCTATCTGACAAAAACAGCCCTGACATGGAATCAGTATTACATTTAACTGGGGTTTGAGAAGCCATTACCCTGGCACCGACTGGACTAGGTTTATTTAATGGAGAAGCTGCCCCCTCCCCCTGCCTCTCTCATTCTGTCTTTCATTCTCTTCTGCTCCGCCCGAGTCCTTTTCTAGTCTGGTTTACCTCTTCTTCGTTCAATCTGTGCGCAGTGGCATGCATCACTTAATCTGATAACACCTGGGAATATATATATATATATATATATATATATATATACATTCAGGCCTATATATAGTTTGATTTTTTTTTGTTTATTATTTATTTAACTGGCTAATAGCTCTAAATGACCTGGTCATATCTGAAGTCAATGCTGATTGATGTGTGATTTCAATAAGGTTATTGGTAACACAATTATAACAATTATGAACCATTAATTAACATTAGTTCAATGAGTATTAATCATTATTTTATAGCATTAGCATGGTTAGGGTAAAGGTTACAGTTAGGTTTAGGGGCAGTGGGTTAGGGTTTACATTAACCATCAACGTACCCTGTTAAATAACATATAAATTAATATCTTAGTTAATAGTTAACATAAACACAATTAGTAAACATGAACACCATTAGTAAATGATTACTAGACCCTCAGTTAAGTATTAATTGCCAGTTAATGTTAGTATTGTTTATTACTGCACGAACGAATGTTGATGAAATGGTTAATTAATGTACTCTTATGTCAATGTTACCATATTATTTATACCACCCATCCTATAACTGATATGGTCTACAAATGAATAATGCTGGTCAGCCCTTAGCTCTCGGTTTGGTACTGTTTATCTTACTACGAACACTCCAGAAGCCCCTCCCACTCACACCACTCACACAGCGCCAGAACGCTGTCTCCCTACAGAGCTGCCCAGCCAGTTAGAGTGGGCAGGACTCTGTTGAGTCTCTGCTTAGTAACTGGGAGGGGTTCAGTCTCTGAGCAAATTGCTTCTTTAACTATTCCCGCTAAATAGTTTAAATGTATTTTGTTTAGTTCAATATGGAGATTATTAAAGAAAGAATCATATTTATGTACATGTATATGTAAATATAGATACATGTATATTTTATATAAATAAATATACAGAGTAAACTAAATGTATACATAGGCCTATATATAGAGAGAGAGAGAGAGAGAGAGAGAGAGAGAGAGAGAGAGAGAGAGAGAGAGAGAGAGAGAGAGAGAGAGAGAGAGAGAGAGAGAGAGAGAGAGAGAGAGAGAGAGAGAGAGAGAGAGAGAGAGAGAGAGAGAGAGATTGTTTTACTCTCCAATTACCAACTTCTATTCAGGTGCACGACAGCCAACGACCAAGAACAAGCCATGTTCGGGGTCCTTGATGCACACGGGAGATAAGAAGAGGAGCTGTGTGCTGTAGTGATCCGTCATGCTGGACGGAGCGCCAGTCCAGACTGGGGGCCTGAACCAGGGGAAGCCCGTCCTCTGCAGTGTCTAGGTGTCAGACTGCATGCTCCACTATTCATCACAGCCTTTAATGAGCTCCTGCCCAAGGCCTCTCGGTTGTTGTGTTGGCAGGGCAAAGCTTAAACTCACAGAGGCTTAAGTCTCTGTGAGTTTGGCTGGCAGACACTTTTTTTTAAAGCAGCAGGTCGCTGAGGCGCTGGTAGGGGTTAAGAGTCTTTCCTAGGGTAGTTCCTAGTGTAGATAAGGGATCAAACTGCCTTGGTTTAGTTTGTACGATCAATTCACGGTTGTAATGCGTTCCATCCCTAAAATTATATTTAAAAGGTGTATACCACCGATTAGCTCTGCTGATTAATTCTAATTATGCATGTCATCGTGATTCCAAAACGCCCGCGGTTCTTCGTGTTCCAACGTTCTAGTCACAGAATGACAAATGTATTCTATTTGGAGACGTTCCTTTTTTTTTTGTTGTCATGTTTTGAGAGTCTGTGTTTTCCTGATTCATGTCCCCAAAGTATTGCTGCACCACTTCATTCCCATTTCTTTGATAGACAGAATTTAAATTGAAAATTTATATTGTCTTCCCCTTTAGACCTCTGATTTCTGTGAGAAGGGAGATATTCGGTACAGGATGTTCCCGTCTCATTGGGTATGTGGGATCTTGAGTTTCCAACCCTTTGCTACTATTTTCTTTATTCAATTCCACGAGTTCAACGTCGTCCACAGAGACCCATACCGACAAAAGTCTTATTTGGTAGAAGAGCACCGCGATTTAGATCTGCACTGTGAAATAAAATAAAAAATAAAGACACAGCGGCTGTCAGCGCCGCCTTGTCATACGACTCCGCTCCATTGTAACATATTTGTCTGGCTTAGGTCGGTTCTTTGTAAGCGGAGCCCGAGCTCTCGTTAGTTTTCGTATAATAACTATTGTTTTCTAAATTTCACGCTTGTTGCTTATGCATACAGAAGGTACTGATCGCCGAGTCACTGTGCATTTCCAGGAGCTGTAATTGAGTGGTGGTGGTGGTGGTGGTGGGTGGGATGGTGTGAAGCAGTGGGAGACATTTGGCAATTATGGCAATTATGTACAGCAGAGGGCAGTAGAGGAACAGGAATATACACGTCCGTTGGGTACCACTTTTTCAAATTTTTTTTTGGTCCTTCCACAGGTGAAAGATGGGAGCGAGAAAGCACCCAAACAGTATAGTAGTTCCTTTAACCCAGTCCAGATTTATGATGTCAACAGGGTGAAAACTCACCCACCCCACCCTACCCCACCCCTCTCCTCTCCTCTCCTACCTCTCGTTGGAGGTGAAATGGAATGCGGTGTGCGCAGACATTAAATAAAGAAGAGGCTGTTTTCGAGGGTGATAGAAACAGGCTTTCACCACATATTCAGAGAAGTGGATGCCCCCTGTGAGTCATCTCTCAACCTTTTTAAAAAAAAAAAGAGAGAGAGAGGGTGCGAGAGATGAACTGATAACCAAGCACTACATCAGACAGTAATGAATTGGAAGACAAAGTGTAAATTGCAGGAACTCCCAGCGAGATGAAAGGCAGAGTGAAGAAAGTGGAAATTGAAACTTGGTACATCATAAGAAAGAAAGAAAAAAAATGTGTTCGAAATGAATAGCAAACATGGATCGACTGTATCTAGTGGTTTCATTCAGCATGTACCGCGCCCCCCCCCACTTCCGAGTTCCCCATTTCCATAACAGTCTAGACCTCCGTCATCTGCCAAGAACAGAAAGGTCTATGGCAACAACCAAGCCTGCGTAGAATATTGCATCATGAACCCATCATTCAAATGCCCTCTTATTTCAGCATGTAATGATAAGTGTACAACGCAGTTGGCATGTCTATTCACTTATTATCATCCAAATGACATGCTTGAGAAGAGGGATGCTTCTCCAATGCTTAATCCAGTCTAAGGCTGGGGAATCATGACGTTCTACATGAAGAAAACATGTGTTGAGGGTGAGGAATCAGCTGGGGATAAGATAAATGCAGGTGGAGGGATAGAGTTGAGCTATATATGAAGATAACATGGTTTAGGAATAAACTGATTATCTAATTGAAGATAACATAGATTAAGGTGGAGAAATCAAGTGAAAATCTATACGAAAATTACAGTCCAAGGCTTTGGAATCAAGTGAGGATCTATATGAAGATAACACAGATTAGGCTGTGGAATCAAGTTAAGATCCATATGAAGACAACATAGATTAAGGGCGCTAGGATCAAGTGTATTTAACATATGCTGACCTATACTATTGAGCAGGGGGGAACAAAAAAAACCCCTCTGAAACCACTTCCATAGAGGAGGACTATTCTGAGTCCATCCCTCCCAAGTGCAGTAACGTGAGATGATGAGAGCAACACTATAGTGTGAAATTAGGTGCTGGGAGAGAAAAAAATGAACGAAAAAGTACAAAGCAAGCAACGGATGTGGGGCGAAAATCAATATTGTAATGAAACATGAACACAACCTTCTCAAATCATGCTGTCAAGAACCCTTAGCTTGCTTGACGCTCTTTCTCTCTCTCTCTCAGATCATAGCCTTGACCTTAACGATTTGTGCAACATTGGGTCCCGGATTAAGTTACCTGAGGAGGAACTGCAAAGCACGCTGTGTTTCATATTTTGATTTTGTGGGCACTGGGGCGGCGAGATGATACCCCCCTGTCTCCTTGCTTCCATGGAACCCGATGCCAGAACCCAGGCACTCTGGGGAGGCTGGAGCGCGACCAGGCAGCCAGCCAAATAGCGCCGCCACACAGGCGATGCAATTTGTCTTCCCCCACCTCTGGACACACTTCATGAAAACAAATGAACCCTCACCTTTGTTGCCACGGCAAAGAGGAAGCACACAACATTGTTATGGGCAAGGATTCATAATGGGATGCTGTTAGGGTTGTTTGGGATTCTTCAATAGCACCGCTGCCACCGCCGCCGCCGCCGCCATCAACACCACCGCCATCACCACCAGCGTGTGTGCTACAAGCCTTTGAGCGACCTCAAGCGAAAAAATACCGGAAAGTAAACCGATTAAAAGAAGAGAAAAAAATCGAAAGGAACTGAATGTTACACAGTGACCTCTGGTGTCGGCTGCTCTTGGGCCCCTACAGGGGCTTGTGGTCGCGCCATAAAGGACAATAACAGAAAAGCAAGTGTTTGAAATTCACTGGAGGGGTCGAGGGGGCCACATGCTGCATAAGCACTCCTCCTGCAGGAAGATCATAAAACATTAGGTGGCCATATTGATTTTCAAGTCCTTATCAGTGTTTCTGCAGGGCCAGCAGCTGAAAGTCCCGCCGATAGACATGTTGGTCATCTTTATGTGTACATTTACCGTGCCAAAAAGAGAAACTAGGGACTGTTAAAACGTCATCTATTAATAGTTTTCTCCGCCGGGTAAAAATGTGTCATTTTTTTTATGCTTGTCTTGGGCTGGTTGGTGGTGAGTGATATGAAAGAGCTGCGATGTTTATACAGCGTCGGCGACTCGCACGTCGATATGAGTTGACTTATGTTTATGAGGGTGTTGAACTGAGGGTTGCACTCATCATTGTTGTTGCATCGTGACACCGACTTGGAAATACAATCGAAAAGAAAGACATGCAACGTCTATATATTTAGAGTCATCAAGTGTGGTATCGACTGGGATGTATTCAGAAACTACATCCATAATACAAGAATTGGGCAAATATTAAACTGACTCTGGAGCCCAATAACGCTATGCATGCATGCATTTTATTTTATACAGAGCCTGTAGTATAACCCTTGATAATACACAAGTCCCACACAGAAGATATTGTAACCAAACAGAAAAAATACATTAATATTTGTCTCAAAAATGTTCCTAAGAAACCACTACAATATGAACATCTGATTGTTAATAATGCAGCTTTCCTTACATTCTTCCTTTTGTTCAAGGTGCACTTGACAAGTTATTACACATAAAAACAAAGTGACAGTGGCTGGTGGGTAAGCGCGGACGTCATTGGGAAACCTATATATTATCCTCATCTTTATATTTCGGAGGGTCATATAATCTACTGTGAACAGCTGGAAGCAGAGGAGAAAGATAGCATGGTTTGGTACATCAGAGTGCTGTCACACAATCCCCTAGCCCAGCCATGTGCTATATATATATTTCTTCACCAATGGATGGATGTGAGAAAGCTTTTTTATGATTCTCACCGACACACAGACACAGACCCAGTGAAACACACACACACACACACACAAGCACAGACAAACAAACACACACACACACACACACACACACACACACACACACACACACACACACACACACACACACACACACACACACACACACACACACACACACACACAGACAGACAAGCACACACACACGGACACACTGTGATCGGCTGGTGAGGTTGGATTTTGTTCATTGATTAAAATATCATTCATATATCATAATATCATTAATATCATATCATCTCAAAGTTACACAGCATTAATGCCATACAAACAGGGGTTTGGTGGGGATTTATCCTTCTAGTCCTTATCTTGAAAAGATTCCCCCGTTGCTTCTGTGAACCGCGATGTTGCCTAATCCCGACTGCCAACCTGAGTCGTCCTCTGGAACTGAACAAGTCTAAAAAAGCCAAGTTCATAGTCAGGGTAATTACCTTTGCCAGCGTGGTCGTGCGTTATTGTAACCCAAGGAGCCGGTCTTTTCTACTGGATCAGCGTCGGCCCGTGATTGACTTCATGCCTAAGCTTTGTGGATCCGGGTTCACCTAGGGAACGCCCTGACCCGGTGAAGCAGTGCATGGATTAGCAGTTTGGGAGCGCTCCCTTCATGTTGTTAAATGACACATCAGGACACAAGCACAACATGAACGGCATAGCAAGCGAGGGGTAGGAATGACATTAGCATAACATATATCTTTGGGTCGACATCGTTCAACCTTATGAAGAGCAGTGACATGAGCCGTCTAATGAATGCCAGTCATGTGTTATTGCCTATTTAAGACAACTTAATAGCCTACATTAGCCTCGATACTAGGCCCTATGACCCATTTTAATGACATTTATTACCAACATTTAGTGAGGTTCATTTTATGATTACATGAAACGTTGGACACTTAATTATCACTTTGAGGTATTATTCTTTTTTTTTTGTAATCTGTAGACCTTCATAGTGATTGTCTTATTGAGGGTTCAGCAATTTAGTTTGAATAATACAATTTGGTATCTTTTGAATTAATATTTCAAGGCTGTTCAGTGTTTGACTTTGACTCAGAATTCATCAGAACTCTACTCATTATTAGATAACTGGCCTCATGTAGGACATCGATTCTCCCCAAGAATTGCAAAAAAAAAGAAGAATGAAAAATAATGGCAAAATAAAATAGCAAGGGAACAATTCAAAAGAAAGTGCTTCAGGTAGTTTGTATGAACTTGAAACACGACATTCAGGTAGGGCGACGTTCCATGCCAATCTTATATTTTATATAAATGTAATCAAACTTTTTCATCCCATTGATTGCTTTTGAAGGAGCAATTTGAACCCACTTATGCACTGTTTGAACTATTATGAACTAACGAGGAAAGGTTGTGGTATGTAACATTTACTTTTTTCCACTTTTCTGTTTTTAATATCCCGATTACAATGATATATATATTAAAAACTAATAGTTGATAAATAAACAGCAATCCAAGTTATCTCTGTATATCCTGACCTGTCGTCAAATGTTTGATGTCGTCAATACAACAGCATTGCATGAACATGGAGAACCCCTACGAATTTGCCACAACAACCATTTAACCAACATTAAAGTATAAACATAGCAATCATGTGAGTAAAAGCATTGGCGCGTAGGCATTGCTCGGTCACAAAAGTAAGACAATCAATGGAAATACAGTGCTCTATCGAACTTCAGTGCTACGGTTGTTTCGCGGAAGTTGAGTGATTTCCCACTGGCTGACGCCGTGGATTGGTTGATCGTAAGCATCTGTGAACGTCTACATCCACGGTTGATGTAGCAGGACGTGGCTAACACATGTCCCGTCAACAGCTATCCACGGTAAGTGATACTTGTCTATGAAAGCAGCTGCTGCTAGTTGGATTGTTAAATTGTTTACAGTTTCTTCAAAGTTGAATCAAAGTCAAGGCCGGAAATAACTGCTTTACCGGAACATTCTTTCTGCCTAAAGGTGCAATGTCGCATTTTTGGTTTATTTTTAAGTCATCATTTTTGTTGCCTTTAAACCGCTCTGACCAAGGGCACGGGTAAACATTTCCTATTTTTGGTTCAGTTCTGAAGGAAATTATTAAATACCAAAAAAATACCTGATGTCTTGAACGTATCAATATTGTTATGCTCAAATATGAACAACATATACATGCTAATATAGCATAACTAAAGTGCCTCCATTATGTGCCTTATCTTAAAGTTTATTTATCGCCAATACATTCTATTTTTTCGCATGTATTTGTATGTGACATATGACGTAATTCAACGGTAGCCTATTCCTGTTTATCTTGTCAACAGATTCCAACCCTTCTCTAGACCATGAACATATGAATAGGAATCCATGAATATTTATTTCTATTTCTATCATAAACTGTAGAAATTAGCAAAATATAGTGAGTTGAGATAAATCATGATGATCTTAAACCATTCGTCTTGCTGCTGAGCGAAGAAGACATTTCTCATTACTGCTGTTTTTTAAAGTAGCAGAGGTGCCCCGAAAAAGGGCAAATTTAAACAGCTTTTTTCCGAACACCCAAACTCACATGGACAGAATTATCACAAGCCCTTTCTTAGTTATTACCATTAACCATGGGCAAGGCTGAAAAGTCCATTCCTGGAAAGTCTCTTTACATTTGCGTAGCGGAACACCATGTGAACACATACACATACACACACAAACACACACACACACACACACACGCAAAGGAATAATCATAATTCACGCTGGCATTTGTGTATAGATATTCAAACGGCAGGAGACCTTGGGTTTGTCTTGATCTGGCGCCTGTGATTTGAGGACTCGAATGCAGAGGAGTGGAAGGTCGTAGAGGGGTGGAGGTGTGGGGGGGGACGGCGAAAATAGAGGAGAGCTGCAGGTGCGCATGTGTCAGAAGTTAATGGGAGGCTCTGTAACAGATTACAGAGGCTCTGTCAAAAAGGAGAGAGGCGAGGCAAGGCCCTGCAGCCAATTCATCAGTGGCCCTGTCTTCTCCTCCTCAATGCCCGTCTCCTTACGCAACGTGATAAAGGTTGCACAGCAGAAGCTTTTTTCCTCGCCTTGTACTGAACTGTGTCCGGACTGCCCAATCCTCACCGGGCCTTCTATCATCCCGTTTTTGACACAGAGGTTGTAGTGGTGCAATAGGCCCCCCTATTGCACCACTACAACCTCTGTGTCAAAAACGTCTGCTTTTGGTTTGTATTTAGGCAATGATCGATATATTTTATACAGATATTTATTTATTTATTCATACTGAGGATTGAAATGCTTCAAAATATTATCAAAAATAGTCTGTATGGTCAGAACCCTGTACATTTGTCCACAGCGTCTTAGTCCTGAAGTCTTAGTATGGACAACATCCATTATGCTTTGGTTTCCAGAGTGGAAAATCCTGGGCTCAGCTCGGAGGGACTCTAAATGAATCCTGTCAGGTTGTTTATTTTCGGTGTCGCCTTAATGTCATTAATTGACTTGTCTTTTATGCGATTTTTTCCCCGGGAGTTTTGAGCTACAACATCAGGAGAAGCCAGTGGATGTGTGCTAGCCTCCGCTGGTGACAGATGCTGATGTTTCCTTTCTGCTGCATGCATGTGTAGGTGTCTGTCTTGTTGATTCATTACATGGAACATTAATCATCCTACCCCCACCATAGTGGCGCTGTATTTTGAGACTCACACGCCAAGCATACCTTGACGAGACAACAGAGATTTACAATTACAGATTTTCTGCATGGAGGCGCCAAACACGTTCATAGGGCCCTATATAAAATTCAACCATGTAAAATGAACCCATGTTATTGATTTTTTAATTAGGAGTCTCCTGATGACACGGAACACAATATCATTACATTACTGTTGATGCGCACCTGCCTGTTGCACTCCGGCCTAGACTATCATTGGCAAACATCCTCATTAAATTCATATTCATTCCATAATGATATAACAACAAGACAGTAAATAAAGCTGCAGGGGGTTTTGCAAATAGTTACATTGTCTGATTCATGTGAAAAGACATTTTTAATAAGTTTGCATACATTATGTATTAGTATTGTTATTTCAATTATGAAAATAATGTTTTACCACAATTCCCTAGATGTTTATGTTGGCATTCTTTACCATATTCATTCTACAATACATCATACATAGCCACAAGCAGAATTACAATTATCCACTGTCAGCAGGATCCTAGCACGCTTCAGACTTGTTGTTGGTCTATGGATTCACATGTATGAGACATTCATTACCACTATGCATGTCTGCAGACAGTTCAAATTCCCTTATGCTGTGATTAAATGCCTAGGAAGCCAATCAATAAGGTCATGCTTCGCTGTACAAAGATTGAGTTCACACTCTCTGACACATCTTTTCCTCTGTGGTTAAAGAACTTTGTACCAAAGCAATGCAAGAAGACCAATGTTCCCAAACCCATTCCCCACTCCGCCTTTTGCTCTTACCTGTTGGTCTTTCAACTATAATCCTCTACAATAAACGTTCCATACCAATGCAGTAGTGATGCACAAGCATGTTCTATTTTTTTCCCACTGAGCCCTGATCTCTGAACGAAAACTCAATGGACGTGAACTAATAAAATGTGATTTGAAATCACTGATGCTCCTACACTCCCAAAAAAAAAAAAAAAACAGGAGGGACACATGCATTAGGGCGCACAAGATGTATTTTTCGTCTAATGAAAGCAACCTCATGCCTGCTGATGTCACGCGTCCTTGAGATGAGCCTGGCCACCAAGTCCCCCCCCCCACCCCCCCACCCCTCCCTCCCTCCCTTGCTTAGGCTTGTGCATTCATTTTCACACACTTAGTTCTCTTTGGTGGGTTCCAGCGGAAAGGAGGGTACTTCTGGTAACAACTCCACCAGATGAAATCTCATCCAGCTACTTGAGGTCTGCGCTGCACACTTGAAACCGTGTCTCGCCCCCCCCCACACCACCACCCTCCTCCCAGCTCGCCGGGCAGAACAACACGCCAAGCCTCAGGAATGCGCATCAATGCTCACGAGCGCGATGGAAACCTTTTCAGGGGGGAAGGACTCTGGCCACTGCCCTCCAGAGGTAGTCATTTTTTAACTGAAGGGGGTGAAGCTGGAAAGAGAAACTATTTCTATGATGATGGGATCAAATAGAGGCTATGAATTATTAATCACCAGCATTTGTCCCCTCCCTCCCCCTCGCCCCCGATACCCTGAGGAGGAGAAGGGCTAGTGCCAACACAATTCTCATCTCATTTATTTTATGGAAAGTTATTAAAGTATATACTTGACATGGAATGCTTGGTGCGAAGAGGAAACATGGAAAATAATGAAAGTCACAGCCTGGCGTTTATGGCTTTTTACAGGCAATCAAAGAAGGGCAGCTAATATAGCGCAGGTTGGGCGGAATACTTCCTCACCTTAGCCAAGCAGTCCAACTGACATTCAAAGTTTTATATGGAGGGTTTACTTCAAATTATGTGCTCTAATTGAACAATTTAGCTAACCTTTTTTTAGATTTGGTTGGCCATTTTATTGCCAATTTCAGTTTTGCACCCATTTCTTTCTCTCCCAATTTGCTTCCCTAATTTAATCTGAAATGGACATTTCTGAAAGAGATTTGACGCTTGTTGTCCATATTACAATGAGAATGACTCAAACACAAAATATTAATTTTGGACTTCTGCTAAATGACTGATTAAACAAGGGAGGGAGAAGGGAAATTGGCACTAGCCTTTGCATTATTTCCATTTTGCCGTTGGTCAAACAGTTTAGAACAGATAAGTTGGTATTTATAAACATAACACACAGCGTCCATATTTCATGTCTAGCCAATCCAAAAAGTACACTGTAAAATGTAATTCAATTTCATACAGAGTGCCACATTATAGTGAAACATAGACCTCTGTACCGGTCTATGTTTAGACAAAACATAGACCGGTAGACTAACGGACAAAAATGCAAAAGATATACACCTTAGCGAACATACCCCAGAATGGAAATCCCATGAAACGATCCAGACACACAGCTTTCTTTTTTACCAACATGTAACTGTCAGGGCATTAGACGCTCACACCGCCCACCCGCACCACAAGCTAGCTAGCTGGCGGTGGTGGTAATGGTGGAGGAGGCCGATGAAGAGGTGCAATGCCACGGCCAGCGGTCAGCAGTGTTTATGAGGTCTGTCATCAAGGCTGACAGCCTTCCCCGCTCGCTGATTTATACACTTCCGATAGCAACAGGCGTACGCTGAGAGAAACAGTCCGCCCGTGGAGCCGGAGTGCTGGAGTGGAGCGCGGCACAGCCAAAGGTGTCCTCCATCATACCTTGATATTTACCTGGATATTGTATGGTGGGTTTCTCACCCCCCCCCCCGACCACCAACCAGTTCAGTGCCTCGCTGTTGCACTGAACTTTGCATATTGGATATTGTACCTGTGTATAATTCCTCACTTGAAATTCCCATAACAGTCTTTTAATTGTGCTATGCTGCCCTCTTGGCCAGGTCTCTCTTGAAAAAGAGATTTGAATCTCAATGAGACTTTTGCCTTGGTTTGTTTTTGACCAAGTCAAAATGCTCATTGATCAACTATTGATGCAGACAATTTTTCAAATAACTTTAGATATTCCGACTGGATATTGAATCCATGAAACACCAAAGCTAACTGTCAATCACCGTGCTATGAGTAACTGTTGACAAGGGTGCAATGTTGGACAAAATACATTCAGTTAAATGTCAAAAATCACTAAACCCTTTGAAGTTCACAGAGGATATAGAGCGTCCCAGTTGATACCGGTGGGAACCGCACTACAAACTGCTTCATGTAGAACCCCAGTGACCAGGATGCACAGTGCAGAACATACACGCCCCTATTGGCACCACAACCACAGCCTCTCTCTTTATTTATATAAATGCTGTCTGGCCCATTAGGGCTGTGATTCATCTCAGTGAGGAGTTCCTCATGGCGGTCATCGCTCCGCACTCGCGTCGCATCCGTCAATCGCAAAGGATTAAGGCGCACGGCCACTGGCGAGGCGCGGCGCGGGGGGTCCCGCGTCACAGCCCGGGATCATTTTCATTTGTGAAAGCCATCTCTAATTGAAATCTTCGTTTGTCATTTCTAGGTACAATTACCCCCTTGGCAGCACATGAAACAGCCACTCACATACGCGGCGCATTGAAATTAATATACAATTAGGTATTAAATGGGTGATATATTCCGTACGTTCCGTCGTGGGCAGCCATATTCATAGCATTCTAACCGGTTCCTCTATTACAGTGACACATTTTTGTTCTTGCAAAGCCCTGATAAGACTAATTGGACAGTTGAGAGGCCTATAAATTGATGATGCTGCTTGTGTTGCTTTTCATTCACGATGTGTCATGCATTGACAAAGGGTCTTCTTCAGTAGCCGCCTCGCCACTCTCCCAAAATGCTTTACGAACCGTCCTCTTCTTTGCAAAGGGATGGCGTTCAAAAGCGTCAAATGGATAAAATGTTTCTCTTTACCCTACTTTATTCATTTATATATATATTTTTATTTATTCAGTTCAGCCAGTTATAATCTATTAATCAATAGTTTGTGTTTCCCTGGTCAATTCGATTTATTTTTATGAAAAGCTATTCTGTAATCTTCCTGTTGTGTTAATGCGTATTTGTCAACAGAAATCAATCGTTTTTCCTTGCCTTTATACAACAAAAGACCTGTGCACATTCATCTCAACAGCATAAGATCTGTGTTTTAGCCTGGCAAATGTGATGCCTTAACACAACTGTTGTACAACCCTGCCAGGCTTTGTGTCTTTACAAAATTACACCATGTCACCCTTCAGTGATAAGAAGTCAATATATCCTGAAAGAAATAGAAAAAAAAAAGCAAGCAAGCCTGAATCTTTATCTCTTGACATAGTGAATGAACTCCAGCAGTGGGTGGGTGTTATCAAACTGTCGTGAACACCACCATTTCTCTCTCCGCCGTGAGAACATTTGCTCATGGCCTCTGGTCTTCTCTAAATGCAGAAAGCATAAGCCACGGGTCTTAGTTCTGGACAAATGTCTCCCCTTGTACATAGTATTTCTTGTCTACGATTAAATACGCCCCCCCCCCCCCCCGTCTCCTCCCCCCCACACCTCTGCACTCCATCCACACATTAAAAACCAAAGTAGAAATAACCATCTCACCATTTCTGAGCCATAAATCATTCAGGCCCTGACACTCGGCATGAAAAGGCCCGCATTTGTATTTATTTTTTGCAAGATTGTGCGCTTTTTTAAAAGGGATGACTCAATCTATACCTACAGGATGTACAACGGCGATATGAACCTGCAAGGCGAATCGCATTTAATCATATTTAATGTATATCTCCAGATTTAATTTATATTCTGCTGGGGGGGGGGGGTTGGGGGGGGGGCATAATGGAATCGCAGAGAAACAGGAGGGCAAGCTGAATCTTGAAGATGGACGTGGAGATATACAGCCCGGAAAGGAAAGGGAAGGTGAACTGAAATGATAATTGTTATATTAGCCTAGTTGTTAAGCATTTGTAGCAATCAGACAAATACATTGGTATAGCATAGAGGAGGTGTTCATGTTTAATGCCAGTCTGCAGTGACGCACGGGGAAGTTTGAAACCTTTGTTGACACTAACGGCGAGGGAGGACAACCCAAAGAGGAACACAGGGATGAATGATTACTTTGGTGCTTCGAGTAAATCATGGAGGAGACAGTACCGTAACACCCAGACCCTCATTTAAGAAATTGCCAGTCGAGGGAGCACAAAAGGCCATTTGCGTCGTAGAATTACAGTGCCCGCGGTCTCTTTCAGGTCCTCACAGCAACAGCTCCTGCCCTGGACCTGTGTGGTCTGTGTGAGATCCTTAAACAACCTCCAATGCCAACACAGGAAATCTGAACTATTATTTATTCATCACAAAGCATAAAAAACAAATTCTTCAAATGTGTTGAATCCCACTAAACTATCCATGAGGTTATCTGCATAATGTCGGTACTCCAGGTTGTCATGGGTACAGGTTGGCAAACGTACATATTATATACACAGAGACAAACGTTTCAGTGTGCTCTGAGTGCTTTTTTCATGTCTAAAATGTGACATCTAATTTCAAAGGAAATCACAGTGAATGCGGGCATCATAACCACACATTTTATCCAAGTGAATGCCGTAATTCAGGAGAACATTCAGAGTGGGATTTGGATGCACACGGCATAGAAAATTGGCCACCAAAGCTTGGATTCATTTGATATTGTCAAACACGGATGCATATCCCTGTAATTATACATATCTAGCACACACCATTGTGCAGATACTGTCTTTCTCTGAACAAGAATCTGCCTTGTTCGAAGGCCAATTCGGGCGACCAATGGTTCCTGCTCCGCATTCACATCCTCTGCTATTCAGACATTTGTCTGGGTAATTCTCAGTTTTTCTTCCAGAAGTATACAAGTATCGAGTAATGTGAAGTCATGTTGTATTTAAGGCCTGCCAGGGGTTTCCCATGCTTCCCTTCGTCTTCGGTATTTGTTTATTTCTGGCGAGGAGAGAAAGAGCATGTGATTTACAGCGATACCGCTGGGGAAGGAGAGAGAAAGAGAGAGAGAGAAAGAGAGGGAGCGGGAGAGAGAGAGGAAACCATTGTGTTCTTCCCCCTTTCCTGCTGGCTGTCGTGCTCCGCCGCCGACGTTGCTGCTGTTCATTTCTCTTTCTCTCTCCCCTTCTCTCTCTCGCTTTCTCTCTCTCTAGCTCTCTATCTCTCTCTCTCTCTAGCTTGCTGTACGTTCACCCTCATATGCACCCTGCGGCAGTATGCCTTTCATTATTTCTTTTGAAACTTTCATCTGAAGTCTCTGAGGGATTAGCCCTCTTGATTCCTGACACAGTCAATGAAAAACAAGCCTTATATACAGGGGAGGCTTACAGCCAGCTCAGCTCAGCCCCGGCTCAGCCCACCCCCACCCCATCACCTCCTTCCTGCTGAATGTGAATCCATGTAATGCTTTACACAAGTGGGTGCTTTCCCTGTTCTTCATTTTCATGAAATAGCCCCGCATGTTTATTTATTTATTTGCGGTCGTCTGGATTTATACAAATTCATATCTTTTGTCGAGGTGCAGTTGGATACGGCTTGAATAATGTTCCCTCTGACTGAGTGTGTTTTGTACTCGTGTAGCCCGGTGTTTCCATGGTGGTGAAACACAAAACACTGGCAAAGAAATAATTTACTCTGAAGGAGGAGGAGAGAAATTGTGGATTTGTTGATGCTCACTTCAGAAGAAAAGGGAATCTTAAACACAAATTGACCTGCTTGCAGGATGGATATATATGTTGACAATTTACATCTCATTAACCCTCCTGTTGATCCTAATGGATTATTCCAACAAGAATCCATTTTATATATACAGGCATTTCCTTAGCTTTAGCCATCCAATGTATGGTATCCTTATTGAGATAGTTTTTATTGGTAATTTGCCAGGAAATATGTAAATATATTATGCATACAATATACATATTCATTAGCAGAGCAGTGCAGCGAGTTTAAAGTTTAACAAGCATGGTTTGTCGATACGCTGTGTTTCCAACATTTAAGAACAGCATGCACGATGATGCAATTTTATCCAGCTCAACCATGAAAGAAGAAGCACCGGTGAAACAATATACATTCAAGCACAGATAATCAATTATTGCAGTTGTGTGTTAGTGTGTTTAGGTTTGCCCTTTCTTCCACATTTTGTCAATCACATCCATGTTCAATGTTGAAGTCACATAGCAGTGGCAGCATGGCAGTTCATAGCAGTTCCATACGAAACTCAATGAACAAATCAAACCCCAATTGGTTCTAGAAAGCACAATATGTACACAGTGCTACGCCGACGGCGTAATATCACGGTCGCGTGGAAAAAAACCCTCTCGGATTAAGCGTGTTTTGTTTCCAACTGTCGGGGCGCTCTATGAACTGAGGGAATAATATTGGCTAAAGTTGATTATTGAAGAGCCTGGTCAAGTGGTAAAATGATGCAATAAAGATTCCCCCTCCACTCTGGAGGGAGAATCTCTGGGTTATTAAATAGTGTCTGTGAGTCCCTGTGGGATCCACACGCTGTGTAATGACACTCTCCCTCCCCGTCCCTCCGCCCACGTAAGCGCCCTGCCGTCGTCAGCACTTTCTTTGCTTTGCACTTTGCTACTTAGCAGGTGGAGCTAATCTATCTAAGTTTGCCCTTCAGTTATGGTTTACTGTCCGAAGGACTGGACACAAGTGTCTCCAATAATCCCTTAATTAGGCGATGATGGACTATTCATTTGGTATGCAAAGCTGCAAATCTTCCACCGCCTCCACCCTTCTCCCTCCACTTCCACCTCCACCACCACCTCCAGCGGCAGCGGGTGGAGGCCGCGCGCTGCAGTGGTACGCGGGCCAGCGCTAATGATCCCGGCAAGTGGCAGCAATCCATTGCAGCGCTGCGCCGAGTGCACATTAATCTTACGGGTGATCCAGGTGATGAATGACCCTGGCCCAGAAGCCCTGGCAGATCACACCTTAATTATGCTGAGGGAGCCACACCTGGGAGGCACCATGGGACATCTTGCAAGCTCAGGAACAGGGACTCGGGGCGAAAGAGAGGGAGAGGGAGAGAGAGAGAGAGGGAGAGAAAGGCCTGCAGTCCAAAAGGCAGCAGCCTGCAGCAGCAGCAGCCTCGTTCTGTACCTCTCCAAAGCAGCGCTCCAGACTTCCCCTCCGCCTTGTTCTTCCTTGGAGGAGGAGAGCGGGGTTGGAGACGGTGGGCGGTGGTGGGCGGGCAGCTTCACAATCCAACAAAGGCGTTTTCTATCGCCAGGGTTGGATTCCCAAGTAAGAATGGTGTGCTGGTGGTGGTGGTGGTGGTGGAGGTGATGGCGGAGGAGAGGGGAGCGGTTGGGGGAGCAAAAAAGGAAAAAGAGAAAATGGAAGTCATCAACTCAACCACCTTCCAATGACATGCCATTAGAACTGAGTCATTTTTAGCGAGTTGGGGAAGAAAGCCATTTGGGAGTTTTCTTCTCCAGTGATCAAGCTATTCCACGAGCGCTGCATTAGCTCACTCTGAGAGCAGATGTTTAAAGAGAATAGCAGACAAAGTGCTGTTGCATCGGTCTCACATCGGCGCCCTAATGGCCGCTCACTGGCAAATTGTGCGTTCGGCGGAAGGTGGGGGTGGGGGTCGGGCGGAGGTGGTTGGTGATCAATTGTGAAGGAAATTAAAACTAAATTAAATTACACTTTTTTTTACCCCCGCTAGTGGATAGTTATAAGCCTACCGATTACTTACACTCACACATCAATTTCGCTCTCGAAGATATAAACCCCCATACGTCAGATCTCGCCACATGTAAGTGTAAGGGCAGATTCCGCATCTCAAAGGGTAATTTAAAATATACCATAACTTAAATTGAAAAAGGTTAAGGAGCGATCACATTATTGGAGGAGAAGGGCCATAGGAGGAAGTAATGCGGCTGTTACAGTCTTCTGTTGCCCTTTTGTAATCCCCCGGGGAAGTGGCTGATCCAGGAAAAACACTATGGAGCTTTGATTTACACCCCCTGTTCTGTATTTTCCCCTTCAGTAATGGCCTCCCGGTCCTCATGTCCTCATATGCTGCCATTGAACATATGACCCGCTCAGACAGGGAGAGGTTATTGAATTCACCCGCGCTACAAACTCCACTATGGATAATGCAGCAAAGCCACTGTGTCTTGTTTGAGGGCAATTTCGTGGAATCTCATTATCTTGTTTTCTAAAATAAGGATCAATGGGGATTTATCCCTTGTTTTATTCATAGGGATATAGTGTAGATGGTGGAAGGAGACCAATTGTCCACTCTCTGGACTTATTAATCTTTGTGTCTGTTTGTTTTTAAATTGGTCTCTGCATACTCTCCACCTATAGTTCGACCTTTATTAAATTTGTCTGCATAGCTTTTCACACAGCCGTCTTTTATTATCTTTTTTAAAACCACCAATCAAAGTAATTCTAAACAAAACCTGCTCTTTATCGTTATCAACAAAACAACACGCTAGCATTTGTCATTTCCCAACACGCATGTGGGATAGACGGATAGATGCGGTTTGGATCTCGAAAGGTCAGGAGATACCAAGGCTGAAGCCCCAAGGAGTTTTCTTGGTTCTTCCTCTTTAAGAGGGCCAGCTGAATTTAATAAACATCCATCACTTCTCATCACCTAATTAGTCCACAGAGTGGCAGCCTGGTCAACGCGGGAGGAAAGCGGAATTATTGATCAAGTAAAGGATGGTATCTATCATTTCCTGCCTAGGCCATTGACAACATCTTGCCATTTGAGAACAGACACCAGGCTGACATAGCCCTTTTAGCATATATGGAGAAAATGTTTACTTCATTTCTATCTAGATAAGGCTCTTGAATATGTAGGAACTATGGAGGCTACATTGTAAGTGGCATTGGGATACAAGACAAAAATCTAACCTGGTTAGAAATATAAGTTCAATGGTCATGTGAATTATGTATATTATGGGAAATTCCGTCCTGGCCACTGCTACAATCATATGGATGATTGGAGTTAATGGATTATGTATTTCTCTCTTGTGTTTCATAACACCCTATAACCTCAAACTTGTTGTCATCATGTATAGACCTGTTTTTTCTAATGTGGACGTGGACTTAAGGACGAGGCAATCCAAACAAATGTCAACTCGTCATTCACGTTCAGAACTGTTGGGTCTGCATCATGATTCATTTTTAATAAACATCAATCATGCTGTACATTATCTAAAGCCTCTTTAAGATTTTCCAAGTGATTCTTTTTTATTCCACAATGCAGCTGCACTTCTATGTTTTTTTTGTTTTGACAACTGTGACACATCCCATCAGCTCAAGTGTTATATCTGTGCTTACTTATAATAATAGCACACATGTGCCATTATTTAGGTACAATGCAACGATTTGTTTTATGTAATTGTGACATTGAGTACATTAGCAATGTCTTAATAGTATACTCATGTATTTTTAGCTTAATCTAGTGTGTATGCTACACAATGCAACTCCCTATTGTAACGTTGGCAATCAATGGTATCATTGTTTTTTTAAATAATAATAATAAAGTTAAAGCGTACTTAGATGAAGGATATCTCTAAATAGGACCATTGAATTCCTTTGAGTTAAAGTAAATCAAAAGTCTATGATAAGTAAAATGATTGTTTTTCTGTAGGCCTGTGTGCGGTATTGCCAGAAGGTTTGAGGACGATAAGGATGATTAATAAGTGAACACTTGCAGACTAAAGCCGTTTATAGTTCCAATTAAATTAATTTGATTTAATGGTGATTCGCCCCCATTCAGCGACTTGTATAAAGTGGGGAGTCTCATCAATGGGAAAGAGGCTGCACATTTGAGCAACACTATTTTTGAAATTAGTTGATACCTGAACAACTCTGATTAACATTCATGGATATTTCATATTGATATCAAAAATCAATCAGTCCTGAGGTAAATACCAACTAATCCAAGGTTCTTCTTACACATGAATAAACATGTTGCCTTGACACCAAAACACCATTTGCACATTTTTTTGTTTGTTTGTTTTGCTGTTTTCAGTCAACATCCCTAAGTCTCATTAGAAATGCTAAAAATAAGTTTGTCATAGTATAAAAAAGTGTACACATATGAGCATGGCTCAATAGCCAAATAGACAGAGACAGAGAGAGACAGAGAGCGAATAAATCTGTTTTACTTTATAATATCTGCACCAAAACAGAGTCAAATCTATTACTGTATTTTGTAACAGGCTTTGTACTATTTCAGTAAAGATGATCTGAGCATGTTGATTGGATAAACGAAAAACACAGTTTCAGTGTGATCACACGGAATTTTAGACAAACAAACACGGCAAATAGAAGTGAAGAAATAATGGAGGAAACTCGCCTGGCTCTGGGACTGATAATTTGCATGTTTTCTCACTTTTTAAACACTAAAAACAAATGTTTCCCTCTCAATTCACTTAGCAGAACAACAAATGAATCCTTCTTCCCATGTGATCTCTTGTCTCTTGCAGCAATTTGCCAACGTTGAGTGTTCTTTCCGGTCCATCTGCTATTGTACAGGTCTTGAAAATTTGGCATATTCAAGATCGAATTTCTGTTCAGTAAAGATAAAACTCCAAATAAACAAAAAGAAAACCCTTCAAACAGATTGGACACTGTATAAATACACATGTACTGGTGCCATATGCAAAGTAGTCCATTTATTCATTTTTATAACCATGGGTTCATTGGTGTAATGTTTGCCGATCACCTATAAGTACTATTTGAGTAATGTCATGACAAAAGTGAGCTTTTGGAAATACTTTTCAGGGTGACAGCCAGCCATGCTGGCAGCTCACTCTAAGGCTTCATCCATTTCAATGAGAGAAAGTAAAGTAGGAGACAGGAGGTGATTTATCAGTTCATGCGGGGCATTTCATTACACCTTGCTATTGTACAGGATACGCAGCTGTCAAAAATGAGATGATTTCCATACCATGCTGTGGTTTTCAAATAAGCTAAAAGAGGGCAGAAGGAGAGAGAAGCAAGGAAAACAAAATATCACAAAGAATAGATATCCATTTTGTCTTCAATCTGTCAAACAGGAACATTTTATTTTTTCTTGTCTTGCAGGAGCTTAGAAGTGAAAACAAAGCTTGGCATAGTGATACAGACCCCAACGTGACTCTGCTATACGTACCGTCAATGAAGACAGGGAAGAGAGTTCTATTTGGGCTGAAGGGTGAATAAAATAATGTGTTTTAGTATGCTTGGCTGCCAACCTGCACAACCACACAAACAAATGGTGGTAAATTCTGGCATGTACTGCCGTGCGGGTCCTAAGACAGACACTTAAATGTTAGTGGTGATGAGGTAGTATATCTCCGGTGTTAACTGTTTCATATAAAATGTAACTGATCTTAATTCACACCGCTGGGTCACACCCATCTGTTGCAAAAAAGAAAAGTGCCAGCATTGCATTTCTCATTGATTTGAATAGGAATGTACTGCATGAGGCATACTCACTGGGTTTGGATCCATTTCATTAACATTGGCAAAGATCACAATATACACGGTACACACAAGAGTGTGATGCTTACCAGTATTAGAGACCTTGAGAATTTTGTCTTAACCTTTTCTCAACAACTCCCCAAACCCCATTCACTCATTCACGTTTCTCACTGAAAAAAGGTCTGAATTCTAGGATGCAAGAAGGACTCTAGGATGCTGAAATGACGCAATCAACACTTTAGTTAGTAACCATCCACAGTTGACCTTGAACAACCTCTAATCCATTGCCACTTCTCCCAACAAAAACACAGTTAAAGTTGATGCATTTTACTACGCCTCTCATTTTTGGCAGTTGGAGGCAATCTGTAGTGCCTCCGAGGAAACACACTAAACTAATTATCTCCAAAATACTGCAATTAGGCAATTCTGTGCAAAATGAAGTCTTCAATATGGACGTTTGAAGAGATGTGCTTAGAGCCAATCTCAAGTGAAACTTTAAGTGTGGGTTGCGAAACTGCTTCAGCACTTGCATTATACAACAAAAATAGGTTGATTTCTTTAAGTGAAATAAACTTTCCTTTTACCTCCCCTCTAGGACAGGACAGTGAGGATCCCAGGGTGCGAGGCCCATTGTAGGCCCAACCTGTGGGCACCCTTAAGCTAGGCGAGCCTGATCTTTACCGACCTGTATCTGAATTCGGTCGCTTTCGAGAAGCTAGGTCGAAATAACCGCTTGAGTATGCCGATTGTCTATACTTATTTCTCAGTTTTTCCGTCACTACCAACTCCTGGATAATCCTTTCAGCTATTTTTTGCACAGTGCATACGAGCGCGCAACCTTGTGACAGAAGTAGCGTCTTTGTGTGCGCTGGTTCCCTGACTTCTCACAATGTTTTCAAGCCTTTTTTTCAAGCCTACAGCCATGGCTGTTCAGCGTCCAGAGAGTGCTCTGGTCCTTGGAGTGACCATTCACTCCCGAATGTACCTATTTCAACGAGCTCTCGTAGACAGGCTCTTTACAGGGGGCTCCACTCACACCCACAGCACACTGTTGTAGTGCTTGCGTTTGCATTGACATACTTTGGTCCAGATATTCCTCCTCCCACACATATTGTTGTTTTATGGTCGGTATGATTTTAAGCTTCTCCTTTTGCCAAGCTGGGTCTCGATTTTAATTATGTAAGATACATGTCATCATCTATAAGAGGAATGGAAAAGAAGTTGTGAGAAACTGTCGGTCTGTTGATCAACGGGAGAGAGGATATGAGGATGCAACTTTGGTTGGAGGGAATCAGTAATTAGCTTTTAGAAGATGAAGCCATTTTTTTTGACACTGTCACACAAAAGGTGGCATAGCTTATCTCTTCTTTAGATCCAGTGACTCACTGTGCAAAAGCAGCGTTACATCATTGTGTGTCATGTGGTGTATGATGGGTGTAGTTAAAAAACATATTGAATGTCACAGGTGGAAGCTAGGAAACTAGGAAACCGTTTTCTGCTTCATTTCAGTTCACTTCAAGAACCATACCAGGTCATTTTAAATCCATACAGGCCTATATTTTAAACTATTTGGTCACTTAACAGACTCCAAAGTGTCATTGTGTACCTTGAACTGAGTAACATGTCATGAAGGTGGGTCTTACAAGTACCGGTATCTTTGGTCACAGGAATCAAACCCGGTACCATTTGGCTGCAAGTCCACACCTCATAGCAGCTACAGGCTCAAGCCTTAACTAACTCAAGCCTATAGATGATGTATTGGTGAATTGTCTAATGATTGAGTCTGCGTGTTTAAACAACACTTCTTACTTGATACAGATGATATATCGGTGCATTGTCAAATGATTGAGTCTGCGTGTTTAAATATAAAACAAACTTCTGACTACAAATAGAGATGTGCTTCCTACCACCTAGCAAGCTCTCCATAACCTGCCACCCTCCTACCTCCGTGATCTCTTTCACCGTCGTGCACCCAGCCGAGCCCTCCGATATGCTGATGCAAACCTCCCAGGCCCCCCCGCCTCCACCCAGCCCAAACACTGAACCTGGGGCGACAGCTCCCCCCCCCCCACCCCGTCTCATCTTTTATGCTTAACAATATCCATATTATGATGAATGTGATGAATACGAATGAAGATGATGTGATTCTATTTCCTGCTATCAAGTGTCTGTGAGTATTTTGAAAGCGTGATATAAAACACACGTGTTTGTAATACATGAATTATTATTAATATTCAAACTAATACATTTCTTGCTTGAAACACAAAAGGAAATAGTGTTTATTCAATATGGCATTTCGTTTTTATTTATTTTATCTGGAGGATGCAACATGCAACCCCACTTACACCTGAGCCCCCTCATCACATTCTAAGCACACGGTTCATATCAGCCTTAATTGCTGCTCCGATCTCTTCTAGATTAAGTAACGCGTCGCAGAAAACCAGTAGGGTGCAGGCATGAGCTTCGTGTGGGAAAAATAAAAACACTATCACAAATATTCTTCCACATATTTTGCAATATATATCATTGAGAAGAGAAAAAAATGTATCCATGATTCAAAACACAGAATTCGCCAAACCTTTTGTGATTTGTGTGTGTGTACATGTGTGTATGTGTGTGTGTGTGTGTGTGTGTGTGTGTGTGTGTGTGTGTGTGTGTGTGTGTGTGTGTGTGTGTGTGTGTGTGTGTGTGTGTGTGTGTGTGTGTGTGAGTGTGAAAGAGACGGAGATGACATGATGTTTGGTAATAATCCACTGTGTGGCATCTGACGTTTATTAAAGCCTACTTGTGTATGGGTTCGGGAGGAAAAAAGGAGGGTGTACACTTTAGTTGAGCTGTGTGGCTGTATAGTGCTGCCTCTGTTCAGATGAGCTCACACGGTCGATGCGCACATCTCCCAGTCTCAACATACTGAGTGTGTGAGTGGGAATGAAGAGGACAACACGTTCAAAACAGGGGCTGTGGACTTTTTAAGGACAGTTTATAAAGACCTATATATACATTTATATATAGAGATATTTGGAGAGAGGACCGGATATTCACCACCACGCGTCTTTTTTGGAAATCCGATGGATTTCTTCTGGTCTCATCGGCGCTCCTGAACGCACTCCCAGCACCGGGGGCTTTGGATAGCGCTGCGAGGACCGAGGCTGTGCGCGCTCCTGCTCGCCTTTTCTGCCTTCCTTCCTCTACTATGCGATGCCAACACTTCTGCCCATCATCACACTCCGTGCAGTTCAAAACAACCGAGGTCTCGTTTGGAAGGACGCCAGGACTCAGCATCAAGAATCTGCAAGTTCAGTCCAATAAATTGTGACATAGTCTGTCAGCCTTGGCAAAAGAAATCGATACCCCCCACCCCACTCCCCCAAGGAAAGGCACACGATATTCTTTTGGAATTTTAACGATCTATCTTTTTTTTTTTTTTTTTTTTCTCGACTCCTGCTCATAAATATGCGATCCGGCGGGAGGGTTGCTGTGGTCCGGCTTTACCGCGTTTTTTAGTCTCCGGTATAAGCAGCGGTGATTGTGACCAGATTATTGTTGTGTTGCTTGTCCATGCAAGACTTGGGGTGGAAACATGTCTGGCCACTTCTCTGAGAGGATCACTGCTATCAGAGATGGCATTTTGGTCCAGCACTTCGGTTTTCACCTCTAAAGTGCCCCGGAAAATCTTATTCATGTTCACCCTCTCCCTGTCCGTCACCTACTTGTTCTACAGCTTGATGAGCTGCTACAACTCGCTGCAGTTCCCCCTGCAAGAGAACTACGGGTACCCGGGGAGACCCGTGACCGAGGAGACAACTTTTGTGACGCTGAGGGAAAAACTTTACTCCACTTCCTTCCAGGTCCACACCGCCGAGGAGGGTTTGGCCGACGAGGGGCGACCTGCCCCCGGGAAAACCACCACGATCCCGGACCCCGAAGATGAGGAGACGGAGCAAAGGACAGAGGAGTGGATTAGGACTGACCTGCCGTCGTCTCCGACTAGATCGTCCGCGTTTGCGGATCGCACAGGCGCCGCGGAGAAAGAGCACCAGGACTTCAGCCCCACGGACAGCGACCTCCGGGTGAACTGCACCACCTCGGATTACGGGGAGAAGAAACTTCCCCAGGCCATTATAATTGGGGTAAAAAAGGGAGGAACTAGAGCCCTGCTTGAAGCTTTGCGAGTGCACCCGGACGTCAGGGCCGTCGGGAACGAACCACATTTCTTCGACAGGAACTACGAGAAGGGTCTGGATTGGTACAGGTGAGAGAGGGATGAGTGGTTCCGCCTGAGGTGCTGCTTCATGTTATGGTGGTGGTTGTTGTTGTTCTGCTTTTCTTATAATCATCATGGATCATCGTCACAGTATTTCAAAGTAGGCCTACACCCTGTTCTATCAAAACATGTATTGTGAGTGTCGATAGGGTTCCTATGCCCAAACATAGAATACTGATTGAAATGATAATTTCAATATGACAACACTACTTATTAAGAACAAAAACTCCTTTATTTGTTCATTTTTTCCTTTGTCACACAAAATCACACATTCGCACACACACACGCACACGCACGCACGCACACACACACACACACACACACACACACACACACACACACACACACACACACATTAGAGAGTCGCTGTGATGGAGAATCATTTCCCCACCAATTAATTTAATCGCTAATCAGATTAAACTGGGGTTACTAGTATGTTCCCAACATATTGCCGTCCCAGACACACGATGCATAGAACGCCCTTGGCCTGCCCCTGTCCTTGGTCATGAACCCTAATAACAATTATCAAAAGTAACAACAGTGTACATCTAGTTATCTTAAGTAGAGTGTGATCAAGGCTCACACCTCGCCCCATTTTTGGAGTTATCTTTTATTGTTTTAGGCTTAAAAGTTAAGAATCTCACCCACCTCAAATACATATCATACATATAGTTTGTTTAGGGTAAGGAAATGCGTATGGACCTGGAACCGATGAATTGGGTGTTGCCCGACATTAACTGTATATCCTAATTCGACTCGGAGTCACGGAACGGTGGATATTGATCCTATCAGCGACAAACATGTGTTCATACGCAGACCTTAACCTTGCGGTATACTATACGGCCTGTCTTTGTATCCCCTATGTGTAAAACCTTATGTTTATGTGAGTGTGTGATGGCTAGGGGGTGGGGAGGGGGGAGGGAACCATTCTAGGGTTCAATCTCAGTGCAAGAAGTGGCTCTGGTTTGAAAAAAAGAGACATCTAAAATAAAGATTGGGAGGCAATTGTGAAGCTCGATGGAAATCTGTTAATGGGAAGGGGAGTCGATAACGCTCAACGTATGGCTCTCCATACAACCCACATCTGCTACAGACGGTGTTTGTGCTGAACAGCATCTGTCTTCATCGCACAGGCACACACACCACACACACACACACATACACACACACGTATGTGCCTGTGTGGATTCTTCAATCACACTTACGCAGCACGCACACACACACACACACACACACGGGTGTGTGCTACCGAAGTGTGACTGAAGAATCTGTCTCAATGTACGCTACACAAACCGAAGACATCCACTACAGATGCGCACACACACACACACACACACACACGTGTGAGTGAGCGAATGTGGGTTGGACGTCTTGTGTTTTTGTAGCCCGTGCTGAGACGGATTCTTTAATCACACTTGCACTACACTCATTAGAGGTGGAGACAACAGGCTTCCATAAATTACCTTTATTTCACTAGTGTGTTTTACTGCTATAGGCCCAGGCTAATCCCTAAAGTGTCCTTCATATATATTCTTTATATATTTTTTACAGCGGTATGGCACTATGTATAATGTATAATCTCCAAATGCTGTGTGTGTGTGTGTGTGTGTGTGTGTGTGTGTGTGTGTGTGTGTGTGTGTGTGTGTGTGTGTGTGTGTGTGTGTGTGTGTGTGTGTGTGTGTGTGTGTGTGTGTGCGCATGCATGAAGAATGATGAAATCTGTTTGGCAACACTACACCTTTTTGCACCATACTGTGTTTTGGACAGACTCCGGGCAACTACTGTATGCATCTCTCTGTTAATCTGTGTTGCCTGACAGAGAGTCCAGAGAAAAGCAGGCGGCAGTGCAACGCATGCAGTACTGTTACTTTTGAACGCAGTGCCTGGGAGTCTTGATGCAGCCACAAACAGATGCTTGGCGTGTTGACGGTTAGCGTTGGACTATGTGTTTTAACGCTACCCTGTTGACTTCACAGTGTTTTTGTGTCTGTGTTGTGCTCTGCCTATTCTAATACCTCTGCCTCTTTCCGCGCCGTTCATTTGCCGGGGTAATGTACGCCGAAATCCTGCATGTGAAAGAAACGAATGAGGATAACGGTACATGTCTAATGATCACAATCATTTTGACATTGTTTCTGATCAACAGGACCTCTAATGTAATGAGATGCGAGGAAGATGTGGCTACTCGTGTGGTAGCAGACCATCGGTCTGCTGCTCACCTTCTCTCTGTTTCTTCCTCTTGTTCTTGACTTGAATCATTCAGGAGTCAAGTAGTCGTGTAAAGAGCTTTAGATGAGGGCATAGTCAATCGAATAGTCGTAATAACATCATTTGAAACAGATGTTGACAGCACTTATTGGTATTGTCTTTTTTTACCAAGCAATTACCAAGCAATCAGATTCACATGAGGTACAATTCTACTGCGAATACTTGTTCTTATGTCTTTGTGAATCAGAAAACATAATTATTAATACATTCAGGTCAGATTTGTAGCCACTTTGTTTAACATGTATGTGTTCATATTGATCCTATTAAACAGAGCCGGAGGTGAGAGCCATATATATACATATTGTATTATCCATCTCGGTTGCCTGTGGCCACTTCCCTACTTACAATTTGTGCAAGAAAGAAGACAATCCAACCGTGCAGATGTCATTCACTTCTCCACACACTACTGTTTCGCAGTACTTACTGGACTCCCTGACACCGAAATTGGCGTTCCTCAATCTGCATTTCATGGACGCGAACTCAGCGTCCAAAACTGCAGGTAGGGGTTAGACACCCAGCTCAAGGACACCTGCAGGAAGACGGGGCAGACACTGGGGTTCAAACTCGTAACCTTTCAGCCTTGGAGTCAAAAGCACCCTAACCGCCAGGCTGTCCTGTAATGTTTGGTAATATATTCCTAGTAGCATTGGTTAACACGTGCAGGGAAAGCGGGAAGTGTTGTTGCATATGCAACCAACTGAACCAATCAATAAAGAACCACTGAACTTCCTTCCATTTACCCATTTCCCAAGGACACGCCTTTGAGTAACAGCAAACACAATGGCAGACTCGGGGGGGCCCCACGGACCTGGATACTGGGAGGCTTGACGCCAGACACAAAGTACCTGCAGCTAATATATCATCAGCGGTATAGGGGATGACGTAAAGCGTGCAGACGCTCACATCTAAGTTCCACTGCTCAGCATATTCGTTTTAGAACAACCATTATTTACTCCGTTTGTATGCAATGTCACAGGTCATAAAGGGGAATTAAAACAGAAACAAAACCACACGCACACACACACACAAGCAAAACCAAAGCTTAAACAAAAGCCTTTATGTGAAATGATAGTTAGATAATTGAATCCAGTTTGTTTATACTAACGTTCGTCTTGCTCTGTTACTTTGATAGTGAAACAGAAATACATTTTCTTTCAGAAACACTTTAATCCCTTGGGGGTACAAAACACCGGTCCCATCGCTTCGTTACTACAAATAAATAGACGAATGATGCTCAGCTCCCAGTTAAGAAATATGACATGTTTTCTGTTTTGTTGCGTTAGGGAGGTGGCAGCGTAGGGTCAATGACGGGGACGGCTCTCCTGGAGTTCATAGGACGGTATGGCCACTTGCTCAAGGGCACTCGGGACTGCAGGGTGGATGCTGTTTGACACTAGGGGCTGGGGGTGGGCACTTGAACCTGCGCCCTTCATTTGGAAAGCATTGGGTCTAGTGGCCGGCCCACATAGACAAGGAGTGGGTGTTTTGTTATGGAACTTGTTTTTTGTCGCCCCCATGCAATTATGTCTGATAAAGGGATAAAGTATTGTTTTTGGGGTTTTTTTGCACATACTGTAGGGCTTGTGAATGCATCACTGATTATGGTGTGTTGTTCTGCAAACAGACTCACTGCGGACTTCACAGGAGCGGATCGATTCCTAGCGTGGCTGAAATAAATAGATTTGATGACCGATCTTGATGACACAATGGACAAAGAAATCATGAATTACATCTTACATGGCCATGAGCCTTGTTTTTTTTTTTTTTTTAATACAATCACTTTAACAATGAAACCAAATAGAACCACAAATGTGCTTAAACAACTCTGGTGTATATTTATAAAATATGCCGCCATGAAAAAACAACAACAAATTGATATGCAATATTCCATCTTATTCTAATTCGAGGGGAGGAAAAAAAACAACAACAACACCGCAAGCTGCGAGGAGATGCTTATCTGCGGGCTCATTAAAATTCTGCACTGCATTGTCATCGGATTCCTGTGTTTCACCAAAACACAGGATCATTACTGCAGAGGGTTTCAATTCCCCTGTTTTCTAAATGTAGAGGCATGCACACTAATGAAGTCTAATGAAGTCATTATAAGTCCCATCATTGTGTTTCTTCTTAAACACGATCAGGAAAAAGAACTTGAGTAGCCTCAGCACAAAGCAGCCGAGTGAAGAAGAGACAAATAGATAACCAAGGTTTAAGATTAAGTTTGAGTTGTGCCCCGCTGTGTATTCCGACCGTTCCTCTCGTGCTGAACGACATACTGAGCTAAGCTGACACAAATGTGCTACATATTTCACTCAAGTACGGTTACATTGAGTCAATTGTTCAATTGATCGTATTGACAGTACCGGTAAAGGGTGAATTATTTTCTGGTGAATGCGCTTAGAATGGTAAGGTTGCATGTAGCAGTATTACTAATCGACGCATCGTTCTCAAGGTATTAACATACTGCAATACTTAACTTAAAGAAAGACTTAACAATTCACACACATCGACCTACAAGTCTCTTGAAATAACTACCACCATGAATCATTTAAAGTAGCCTTAGGCTACCCAAACTACCAGTAACCAAAAAAGGGGGGCAAAAGGATGAAATACATGAAAGAATACGAGGATAACAGAAAGATATTTAATGAAAAAAGACAGGAAAAGCATGCCTAACCCCATTTTAGGGGAAAGTAATAATCCACATTTAATGGAGGCAATAGGAGCAGCAATGTTCATTATCATATATTGGGTTAGGGCTCACTCTAAGGTAGGAAATGCAAAAGAAAATTGTCAGGGGGGGAATTCTCAGTGAAATGTGCTTATTCATGCTGAATAGTTCAATAGGACTATACGAAGACTCCAATATCTCACCTTTTTCACAATGCAGTGTCAATGTTACATTTAAATGGCCGTATCCAAAATCGATTCCTAATTCAGTTTCACAGGGATTCATCAAAAGACCCAAGGTATTAAAAATTCTCTGATGCAACCGTCCACGTTTCACGTTTAATCCCTTTATGAATTCCCCTCCCCTTGTTCCCTCCCCATTGGTTTTCTCACATGTATATCTCAACATGTATCATCCCAGTGAATTCAGAGTCATCATTCTACCATATTTTATTTTCCAATAATCCTTGAATGTAATAATAGCAAGTGTGATGCGAGTGTGCATCTTCTGAAGCACCGCTTTGTCGCTCACAGGCAAGTCAAAAAGCATGCAAAAAAGCATGGGATATTAAGTATGCTCCTGAATACAATTCTATTGAAAAAGTTATGATTAGTGTCACGCGTTGCTCCTGTACACTCCCACTGTACCACCTACTTACTATTTTAAAACCAGCCAGCCTTTACCCTCCATTTTCCCTTCTCAAAACGCCGGACTTCGAAAAAGATGTCGAATGAAAATCGGCCTTCAACCACGTTCAAGGATTCCTCCCCTTCTTTTTGTGAGGCGGAGTGTATTATAATCAATGGAACCGCAGCCGTTTCCGAAGCCGATACAAAAGTTCCATATCCCACCAAGGTCACAACACAATGATGAGATCTCACTCCTTATTTTTTATCGGTTTATTTTCATGACACGAAATGATGACATTTCATTTGCACCGCACAAAGAGAATCTTCCGCAAAGAATATTCTTGTGGGTTCATTTTGTAATTTTTGAAATATTAAATTGCCATTCACGACTACACATCCCAGGCGGCCTTGGCCCACGGGCCCCTTGTGGGCGAAGTACGCTACGCTATGGTACGCTACGTTATGGTACGGTGCGCCATGTACCCAAGCACAGACCTCGTCGTACCTGAGCTCTTTCCATGGACGACGCGTAACAGATCCCATATCGTAGCGCTACAGCAATGCCGTACTCCTTGCTTGCAGACACTCCCAGATACTTCATGTGGCTCCACATAAAACCAAAGTCTGCATGTGTTTTGGGGGGGGGGGGGGGTGCTAGCAAGGAAGGAGGAACGGCTCCAGATCCCTGGACAGTAGCAGAATCCTCTTCCCACACCGCCCCCCCCCCCCCCCCCCCCCCCTTCCTCCTCCATACTATATCCTCCAGCTGGGCCTTGGAGCCTTCGCACGCCCCTTCTCCCCTGCCACCTTGGGTGTCTTCACAGGCCACGGCTGGTTCTGCCGACGGCTGATAAGATGGCGCCAATACTCGCTAGGCCGCACCTCTGAGTACGCTGATGCCAATGCAGTGGTGCTGGTGGAATTCAACTTTTTAATTAGCAGCAGCAGCAGCAGGAGCAGCAACAACAACAACAACAACGGGTGCATGTGAAGTGAATGCCCTCCTTCAGTTTTGTATACTGCAGCACTGTCCGTTCCCCCACTTAAATGGTGGACAGCATTTCATGGATGCAGAGTGTTTTGGAGGTTAGATTTATTATCTGCTGAAGTTGATCTCCTCGAGTGAAAGCTAAAAAATTGGCGGGGATGCGGGATGGCATTGTGCCTCTAAGAGATTGCCAAAAAGGTACGGTAAAAATGGTTATCAACATTAATGTGGTAATGCGGATATATCCTATCAAACAAAAATGGACTAGGACAAACAAGTGACTCATGCACTTGACAAAGCACAGGTGACTAATAAAGTGAAGCGATATCTTTTCTTCTCTTTTTTTTTTCAAGACCATCCGAGAACTACACTTAATAACAGCTCTCCTCAAGTGAAGCAGATACAAACATTTTTTATTGTGGTGTGATTGAACAGGGACGGCAAGTGGAAAACATTAATAACACACACAAAAAAAAAAGAAAACCCAAGCACTTATTTCTCCCCTACTCTCCCCTACTCCAAAAACAAGTCACTTATTCTGCCCCACACACCTGGTCACAACTGATTTGTGGGGTCTGCCTGTGCTTTTTCTAAGGTTAAAATAACCACCAGGGTGAATCCGGGCTGTCAAACCCACACCGGGCCGGTCCCCTGATGCTCCTATAGAGGAGAGAACGGCCTGAGAACGCACAACACTGGCTTCTGCTGTCACACTCGAACCCTTCACTCGTTTGACCTCCACTGCAATTAAAGGAGAACCCCTCCCCCATCCGCGTATCCACCGGAATTCCGGCCGTGCTGTGGTTCTCTGTGTTCCCTGGGAATGATATCACGGGATTTTTGTGAAGTGTGGAGCTTTTCGTGATCCACCCGGAAGCCTCGCGGTGGAATCGATGCGATTGTCCGCGTCACTTGAACTTCCGGTGGGGCTATGTGTCATTTCTGTCCCCGTCCGCGTTATGATGTGTGTGGACAGAGAAATCTCAGGGGTCCTTCTTTCTCACCGGTTTCAAGGTCTACATGTATGATTGTATCTGTGTTGTGTAACAAGCTTTATCTACAAGTATAGCCAATGTTTACTGACCTTAATATTTCAATAATGTACAGCATTGTACTTTGCGTTTGATTTAAAAGCGAAATGATGACCTGTTAATCCTTTGAGGGATGGGTCACCAATACATGACGATGAAGAGTCATAAATTAATTAATTGATTGTGTAAATAAAGCCTATTTTAAGATGGACCGCAGCCTCGATGTTTGGGTTGGTGTGCACTTACTTCTAGTTTTACTTCTAGTTTTGTGCATTAAATCACTGTTTCTTCCTTGCAGAAGCATATCAGGACAAAGCCAGTGTATACGTATATATACCCTACTGTACTCAATACATCTCATTCTGACTCGGCTTTCTGCTGCCTTTGGCCCTGTTAAATATCATCCTATTCCCCTGTCCTCTTCAGATTTTAGCTGGTCTGTTGGGTTTACTGGCATCCAAGTGCCAAGTCTATTTTACTTAGCATGGGATATTAATTCACTCTATTCTTCACGATCATACTTTCCCTCCTGGGTATCGTTTGTCATCAAATCTCACTGTCACTTTATTTTTCTGTCTGTCCCAAGAAAAGCATGCAAGGGGAAAAGGCAGAAATAGAAAATCAAAGCAGCGATCTCACCATTGTCAGTAAAGACTAGGTGACTAGGTTCGTGTTTTTATAGCGTGACATAGATGGATTGTCTGAAAGTGACAGATATAGCGCAAAGCCCGCTAAATTATTTCTTTTTTGGACCCAAAAATAAGGTAAAGCCACAGTGGTTTTAAGCTTAAAGGGATTCCGATCTCCCGATGGATTATTTACGTGCGACGGAATTGCCTTGGCGACGGGCTCCTAGTCGGGAGGAACAATGATTCCATTCGGCGGAAATGCTGGTTTACAGCACATCTTTAAATCTCCTGCAAATAGAACTTCCTTTGGGGGGAAAAAAATATAAGCATGTCAATCATACTTGTCAAGATTCCAATTTTCTTTTCACATCTACTGGAGGAGTGAGCGCTATGTATGCTCCTTATCAGCTGGGAGGGATGCTCTCCCATGACACGGAAGGAAACAAAACGCAGAACGGTGCAATTGTTTAGTACGGGAGGAAACCTCGACAGGAATGGCAATGAAGCTATGATACTACAGACGACGGAGAACATGTCCCTGCTTTGTCTGCGACATGTACAGTAGCTCACCGATGGGCATTTGGCACCCATGCTCACAACCATGGACATGCTTTGCTATACCAATATTATCATACCGCCTAAGTGCCCATGGCACGGCGCCAGAAGGTTTTACCCTCCTCCAGGACAGAACGTATAAACGACAATCGCCGCTGCAATGTGCGCTTGTAGCCCCCCAGTTTTTTGGGGGGTATTTCTTTTGCATAGAGTAAAAAGAAAAAGTGGTAGAAATATCCGAGCAGACACGATCGTTGTTTTTCCAACGGTGTCCAAACAGTTCAACAACACAAAGCCTGACAAACTAAATTCAATTATGGCGCGATGCGTCGCTGAGGCTCCCGAGGTGTGAGCTAATTCCTCTGTTTACACCCTTGAGTCACTGTCACAAACAAAGACAAACACATGGACGGGGGCTAGCAGAAGCGGGGTTTGCTGTGTGATTGTCCCGTCGCCTTTGAAGTTCCTCCCATCGCTTTATGGCGCTTATTTATGTATTCATGCAGCTTTTCTTTCCCATGAAACCACCACCGTGGGGTTGGGTGGGTTTGGAATAATTTTTAGCACGGTGTGAAACAATGTACGAGCTAGAGTATTAGCCGTGTACACCCGGTTATTACATACGATTTGGGAAGGTGTCGGTTGCCATGGTTTCGATTGAGATTTCAAGGAGGAAATCTTAATTTGTTTAGCACGTGATTTTCCCTGAAAAATATGTCGTAACGCTCCATCAGACGTCTGAGGAATGTTTATTAATTTGCCGCATACCATGATACTCTCTCTCATCACTTCTGGTATGCTGCAAGTAATTTTATACAAGCTGTGGGATTTGTTAGACTCCCATGGGACGAGGATTAGGGCAATGAAATGCAAAGGAGTGCATTTAGGGATTATGCTAATTGCTAATTGGTGTATCAGGAGGTCATTGTTTTTGTGGGATAATTTGGATTATTGGCGTTAGCGATTTAAGGAGACAGGTTGACGTGTTCTGTCTCCGTAATGAGGCCACCTCCAGACACCTCTTACCTGAGGGACTCTGTCTCTCGTGCGTTTGGTGGAATGCTTTCAAAGTGTGCGCACACACGCGCGCGCGCGCTCACGCACACACCCAGGCATGCATGCACACACACGCACACACACACACACACACACACACACACACAGGATCACACACAGGCATGCACACACATTCAGATACAAACAGATCGAAAATACACGCACACACACACACACACACAGTCACTTGGTCCAACACAACTCAGAATACAGTAAATTATCTCTGAGAGATGAAATGTAAAGGATAGTTACCTTGACATGTTTTACAATTTATTTACGGACAATGATGCACATGTCTTAATAATCTATACATACTTGAAATCCATTTTAAATGACTTTGTACGTCGCAGGAAGCACTTGTTATGATGTGGAGGCCCTTTTGTTGATGTTTCATTCTGTGTCTCAAAGCATATTTAGTTATCTATTATTCCATACATTTTAAGCATGGCAGTGGTGACTCAGCAAGTCAAGTCATTTTTTCTTTTGGTTCATGTCTACAAGCCAGAAGAAGGTGGAATTATTATTATAGAAAGTATTGTGAATTGATTTTCATTCAAGAGCCTACATTTGCCCTCCCCAACACCTGTACAAGCCCAACCTATTTGCACTTGCACATGTTTAAATCACTCCCAGACAGTGATTAACAAGGACTCATTTATTTGTTTGGCTCAAGGCCATGTTTGCCTTCAGATGCTTAAAGCTGCTGTAGGTAAGATACAGAGAGCAGAAGAGAGAGCAGCAAAGAGCAAATGAGAGGCAGTTTTAAGTGTTGCATTTCAGGCACCTGTGATTGACAAACAAGATGGATTCCCCAAACCAGTCAGGCAAGACGGGCCCTTATTGGTCAGAAGTGAGCCAGCATGGGTCTAAAATCAAATTTGTCCCATTCAGAGGCAGGCGCAGTCAACTTGAAAGAGATATTCTCACAGCGCATTTCAGTCACTAATAGCTGACAGATGGCAATGGTATTTCTAACACATTACACTCAAATAATAGCTCTTAAATCTTACCTACTGCACCTTTAAGCCCTGTCCAACGGTACAACTTACCATGAAAGCACATGTTGGCTGAGGTGACAAGGTAGCTGCTGTAACTAATGGGTTTATGTAATTCAATTTATAGCCGCAGACCCCCTTGATCAGACCGAGTGACACTGGCCATCTGTGTAAAGATCCAGGTCCCCCCTTTTGTGATTGAACGAGAGATTAACCCCAGCACCCCGCCTTTTCAAAAAATCTGGGCAAAATTCCCCTCAAGTGGAGGTTGTGTAAATCTGCAGAACCGAACCGAATGGATGAATTAAGGAAGGTTTTGAATTAAGGATTGGGTTGGGTTTTCCTCCCGCTTATTTCATGCAAGCCTGCTAATCAACGTCACACTGTGGCTCCTCTGGCTAGGGCTGGGTATCGCTAATAAATGAGGACTTTTGTTAACATGTCCGCTGTTTGATACGCGGGGAAAGAATGTCCTTTGATGTGCATGATGGCCCCCCCCCCCCCCCCCCCGGTGCAAGACCATCCTCCCCCCATCCCAGTCCTTATTTGTTTGAAGGATCAAATATTTCATTTTTTTTTTTTTATATTTGTTTCTTTTCAATCATGAATACCTATTATGTATTTATATGAATTGTGTTTGGCATCTTCTTGTCACAATTAGCATATTGTAATAAGGAATGTGCGTGTA
Organism: Micromesistius poutassou; assembly: GCF_964030765.1. Classification (NCBI taxonomy): domain Eukaryota; kingdom Metazoa; phylum Chordata; class Actinopteri; order Gadiformes; family Gadidae; genus Micromesistius; species Micromesistius poutassou. Next base: position 3,490,101 of record NC_140271.1, on the reverse strand, counting down.
ATAGCATTATGGTGGTCACATGTCAGCTCATATCAGCCTCATACCACATTGTCTCCAATTAACAGTTTCTAAATTTCTGATGCAATCTGCGGAATACAAATGAAGCAATCCCCTCATGCTCACTCTCTCCTTCCCTCTCTCTCCTTCTCCCCCTCTCTCTCTCTCTCTCTCTCTCTCTCTCTCTCTCTCTCTCTCTCTCTCTCTCTCTCTCTTCTTCTCTCAGTCTCCATCTATGCTCTTGGCAAGTTGCTTTCTTTTAAATCTGTTTTCCAGCACACCTCCTTTCTTTCCTTTTTTTCCTTCCTAGGACCAGGCACGTACACAGTGTACCTTGGGTAAATCTAACAAACGCCAGAGGCTTTGGAAAATTAATGTGCCATGATAATTAGTAAAGCAATGAAGCGATGCCAGCATAAGGAATCTCACAACATGACTTTAACATATAGTTTAATTTGCCATAGTTGTTATAGGGTTGAAGTTTGTATTGATAGATATAATTGTATTTATTCAATGCGTATTTGTATTTTTTTTGTATTTGATCCTAAATGTATGTTTTTTATAATGATTTTGACAAGCATTTCACACTTAACCTTGTCATGTGATCTTCTGAACTCAGGAACATGCTCCCAGATTCGAACATTAACACCACTGATTAACAATGCGCTGTATTGTTGTACAAGAGATAGCAGTGGATGGAAGTGGAAGTGATGCAGAGCACTGCACACATTTCACATTCATTTTGGATGAATCCCTTCTATCTTTCATAACATAACAGAGGGGTTGGCAGGATAGATGAGTTATTTCTAATGAGAGGAAAACAGAATATGAATATTTTAGATAGTGATTCTGACTTGCAGGCATTAAGAAATATGGCAGTAGGCCCTGTCTTAAACACGTCTGCCTAGTTGTATGTTAACGGGAAGAAGCTATATCTTTTAATTGTACCTACCTCTATACTGATAGAAAAAAATATATGGAAAGAATTACAGTCTCCGATGTTTAGTATTGTACATATTGCACCCTTGAAAAGAAGAGACAGCATTTACTCATACTTAAATAAAATAAAATATATCAAAATAGTCAAATCCGCTATTGGTTCCCATTAGCATGTAAGTAAATAAAAATGTATACTTATTATATAATACATACAGACATTTATGCTGATAATCAGTAACACAACCTCTCCCTTGTTATTGTGCAAAGAATTTCAACAACTTTTTTTTCCCCACACTTACTTAACTTTATTTAGTGTCGAGTATTTCACCCCCTGTTTTTGCCGCTCAAAGTGACAGGTTCATTTATAAATGGTGATTTCTGTCAGGACCCGTTGAGGTCTTTTGAGTCACCCAACATTGTTTCCAGGCATGGAAAAGGCACTGTGGATTGAGAAGCATAATGAAACCGCACAGAAGGCATATCAGCCGCCCAGGATAAATGGTCGCCCCACAGCCACGAATGGACCTCATTCTATCCACTCTTTATTGCCTTTTGTTTTGTGAGTCGTAAGTCCTTTTTTTTTCCCCTCCTCCTCTTATCGTTTGACTTGATCACAATTTCAAAATCACAACAATGTCCACCATATTTTCATGTCATTTCTTTTTGTCATTTCTTCTAAATCACAGCAAGAAAGAATTGTTGTGTGGAAAAAGAAAAGTAGGATTTAATCACCCTGGCCACCCGGAGTTCAGTAACAATCACAGAGAGAGCAGCTGAACGCTTCGAGCTGTAGGCCTGGAACACCACAGAATACCGCTGGAAAAAATCACCCTGTGTACCTTTTTATACAATGATTCTCAAGCTTACATCGACTTTTCTAGTTAAAGGGAGTCTATTGCAGAATGTAAAGGAAACGGATTAGATTAAATCGTGTGCATTTTATCTACCCTATGATATTAAAAGGGACACAACAGTGACTACGAGACCAGCCCTGTAAAGTATACTTTACGGCGCCGTAAAGTAGAACTTTGTGACACTTTAACATCCTCGCAAAGCCATGCGGTACTCTAACAGAGAGCTCACCTCCGACACAAGACTCACAAAGTATGCACGATGGGCGTATGAACAATTTTCTTTGATGCGGTGAAGTGTAGCAATACATTTCGAAATTATTAAAATAGAGCTGGAACCAGACATTTCTGCCCGCCCCACCTTGTTTGAATGAAATTGTGTTTTGAATGAGCCTCATGGTTCCCGTGCATTTGCTTGATTGCTGGCCATTGCTATGGATCTGAATGACTGAAAACGAGGAGACTCAATCCAAACTCAATTTAATCTGTCCACAGTGGGCCAAGAAAGAAGTTGTTGATAGAGGCTTTGAGTTATACCAATAAGGATGGTGAAGTTGAGGTATATATAGAAAAATAGGCATGCTAATGACTACATGCCCCTAAATGACAATTTGATGACAAGTGTATCAACAACAAAATAAATCCCTCCGAATTGCTTCAGAAAAAAAACGCAATAAAACACCATATCACAGTGGGGACAGGTCTGATGGTTAACAGTAACGCTGCAACAAAATATATTCAGAGCATGTCTTCCATCAAATGTAATATCAACAATGGCAGAAGAAGAGGTGGAGTGCAGAGGGCTGAGGGAGGGGAGGCTTATGGAGAAGGAAAACCTGCCCCGTACCCCTCCTCCACCTGCTGCCTCTTCACCCCCACCACCACCACCACCATGTTTACATCTGAAGAGAGACAGACTACACGAAAAACATCAGCGTCTGGGGTGGGTGGGGATGGGGTCGGCAGGGCCATAAAACAGGTCATCAACGTGGTTTACCTCACGCAACGCGTCCGTCGCCATGATGCCAGGGTTTCCGACAGCCTGGTTGGAGGGGGTCCGGGGGTTGAACGGGGACAGCGTAAACATCCGCTTCACATGCAATTAGTGCACGTTATAGGGCTGGCTGGATGATGGTGTCTGACGGCTCACGGGGAGGCCGTTGTCGGGGGCGACACGCGTGCAATACTGACACAAGTCATATGTTGCCCGGGAGCCTATTTGTTTATTTTTACAATAGACATTTGGTCGACGGCCATTTTACTTTTTCTAATGGCCCTGTACTCTGTAGCGCTAAACAGCAAAAAAATGAAATAAAACACACACCCCTGGTCTCTCCCTGGTCATTAAAACCTTGCCTGTCCCCCGTCCGTCTCTCCTCCTCAAAAAAAACACTTGCTCTGATAGATGGAGGTTTTTGTACTTTAATTGGCTCCAACTTCACAACTACAGTGTCACGGAGCGTGAGGGCTAGAAACCAACAGGTGAGTTACGATCTGCCACAATGTATGCACAGCCCCTGGCTATGAATTTAGCCTCTGCAGCGCTAATGCTGTGGCATGCTTGTTTTGGACGGGGTTCACTGCTTCCACTGGTCTCTTTATTACCGCTGGTCCCTAATGCCTTGATTTAATGCACTCTCAGAGGTCAGATATTGCGCTGGCAGCCACAGACCACTTCCTTCAACGCAGCCCCATTAAAAAACAGCAAATAAATCATGGCCACACTGTCCATTTCCGCCCCTTGCATATTAAAGCTGGTCGGATGTGCAGCGGGGACATCTTTATTACCGAGGGGAGGTATACGTATTGCAAAACACTCGTTTGCTTTCTCCTCCATCATGGTGGAAATGGAGGGAGAGATGCGGTCTGCAGCATTACGCCCGATCGATGAAAGGTTACTCGCGGGGAGATTTCTCTTCACTTTTCTTATTTGTAATCTGAAAGCATTTGGCGGTCTGTAGAAGGTACATAATGGGACCAACATGAATTCTTTCCAGCAAAAAACGTGGATCAAAACAGCTTGCATTCAACTTGCACGATGAAAGACAATGAAAGGGTGAATGAATGAATGACGATCCCCAATCCTCCTAATGTTGTCTTTTTTTTTGGTTGAACGAATGATTCACACGATATTTTGTAGTTATTGTTGTTGTTATCGCTGTCTTCTTATCCAGCTGGTATGCGTCCAGTGCCACTGATGTGATCAGAAGAATAAGCTGTTATTGGGGCCAGCATGTGATCGTATTGATGTGTCTGGTAGTCTTCAGCTTGACGCGGGCCACATTTGGCTGAGCTACTAATGCACGGAAGATGTGGTTTTGCAGAGAGTCTTGACTATCACATTGTGGGATCCAGCAGTCATATAGCAGAACTTCGGGGGCGGGGGGGAGGAGGTACAGAGCCTGTGTTGAAAACCAAAAGCAATCATTGGTTGAAACAAATATGAAGAGATAGAAAGGCAAGCAACCCGTTCATCCTTCGTTTAGTTTGTCTGATGTTAGACGCCAGATTAGTAATCTAAAGTCTGATTTGTGAGACTTTCATAATCTGTATGAAATATACATTCATGGAGAGAGACCATACCTGTAACTTTAAAATCGGTTTCACGGTAATCAACTCTAGGTCTATTTTAAGATTGCCTCATACATTTTAAAGATAGAGATGAGAACGGGAGAACATTGTAACGTTAATCAGCGTTAATTGTTTGAATTGTCTCATTTAATTCAACACACCGTCACACCCACAAAATTAAACCTATTTAGCGGTGAATCATTTAGAGGCATTAATTCAACACACTGACTTTCAAAGTAAATTCAGATACATGTACAGTAAGGAGCAGGTTAAGGGTGTAAGGAACACTGCTGCAGTATAGTCTTACTCTGTGACTCTTGATTTGCACTCTGTCCTACTTCTCTATATTGTTCTTACACTGCCACTGTCTCCCTACATGCTCGGCCTACAGGCCTCAGTGTGCACATAAAAAGCCATAACCGCTCAAGGCTGCACTCAGACAGTATAAGCCATTGTTGTCAATCTGTCTCTAACAGAGCCTGCACCAAATCCACACCACCACACTCATATCCGCATTATATACCACAAGCACGTATATACGGGAGATGGAGATTCTTAACAATCACCCGTCAGAAATGACGCAGCGCTTATCAAAGACACAAAGAACAAAGAGAAATATATATTTTTAATTGAGCTCTTTTTTTAATGGTGAACTTCAGTGGGAGGTGTCGTGCAAATGGGCTCCTTGGAGAGTGGTTATGTGTACTTGCTTGCACTGTGTGTGTGTGTGTGTGTGTGTGGGGGTGTGTGTGTGTGTGGGCACGTCGGCGAGCACACCATGCGTATGTGTTTGTGTTTGTTTGGATGCTTGCATCTTTCAGTCTGAATATGCATGTGTTTTTCTTGGGGTCAGTGTGTGTGTGTGTGTGTGTGTGCATTAACATGTGAGTAATTCTGTGCATGAGTATGTGTCTTTTTGTATGAATATGCATGTGCTGTTCTTTGTGTGTGTGTGTATTTCTGTGCCTGATAGGTGTTGTATATGTGTTGCTCTTTGTGTGTGTATTTCTGTGCACTATAGGTGTATATGTGTTGGTTTTCCTTGAATGAGGGCCTCAACTTTCTATTTGAATGACTGGTGGACCTCTTATGAATCATGGTTTTCCTCTTGAAATGAAAATATACACACACACACACACACACACACACACACACACACACACACGTCCGTCCGCCTCCACAAATAATCAACATCATTAGCCAATCTATCTTCAACCTCCTGGCTATTACAGGATGAACCGGCCTGCTTCAACTGCAAAAGTTGGCTGCAGGGACTCAGTTTTGATTTGCAAAGAAACCAACAAAAATGCCTAGTTGGGCAAGGCATTCTCATGGAACGTATAAATTATGCAGAGACTTGCTGTTTCAATATTAATAAATATATGTGGAAATTGTTTAATGCATATGGGGGAAAGTAATTAAATATCACATATTGAGGGAAAATATGATCCATGGCTGATGATCACGGATTACACGGATTTTGAACGTATTACAAAGTATGATTTTAAATTATCCCTAATAAACATCCAATTACCACCATTTCAATTCTTTAGTAGAAATAATCTTGTAACGACATCAAAACGAACGATCCCTCAAAACCGAGAGAAAAAAAAAAACAGCTCCCAACTGAAACAAGTGAGTGAGGCTGAATTTTAATTTCTTTTTCATGTCCAAACTGAATTATGCACCGGAGCATTGTTTATGCATCAGACCAGGCAGTGTTCCAGAATGCCGTGCGGAAAGAAAATTCCTCTTTAATTGGCAACACCAAAGAGACGAGGCATAGCAAACAGATACTTTGCACACTGTATCCATGACACAAATAATATCCACCCAGGGAGCGGGGGAAAAGATGAAAATAAAAAAACGTCTAAATCCGGCTTGTCTTTTAAGTTTGATCCCCTCTCTCTTTCTCCCTCTTATGGTTCTTACACCCAAATTTGGTCGAGCTGTGGACTGTTTAACCTCTCCACCACCCCCCCTCTCTGGTTGTCCACTCACCGCCCCCACACACCCGCAAATCTTCTGGGCCGGAGTGCCCTGACTGGAAATGAATGGTGGGTATAGGGTTGGGGAGAAAGAGAGCGAGAGCGGGTGGTGGAGAAGGTAAATGAAGTGCTGTGAATGACGGTCAGATAATTGGGGTCTGCCGCTGCACTCCTACCTGCCTCTGATAAGGGGGGTGGGGTGGAGAGGGGGTGGGAGAGACTGCAATTGAATTGGTGATGGGAGGGAGGGAGAAAAGGCAGGGAGGAGGACGAGGAGGAGGAGGGGGGGGGAGGAGGAGGTGGAGGTGGGGGGCTTACTCAGCACTGGAACCTATTCGAGACACACACACACACACACACACACACACGCGCATACACACCACTGTCTACCTTGTACTCTTGTAATAGCCCTTTAGCACACTCTTAAGTGAGTTATCGCGTGTGGCTATATATATATATATATATTTATATAGAAGAAAATATATATAGATTGAAAGTTACTCTTCAACAGTGCTGTCAGCACCGAGCCCTTGTCGAAAGTGCTGTCCATGCTCCTGGGAGGAAGTGTGTGTGTGTGTGTGTGTGTGTGTGTGTGTGTGTGTGTGTGCATGCCAGGGGGAGATGGGAGGGGTCGTTGGGGTTTGAGACGCTAAGTGGTGCACCTTGGCAAGTGGCGGGGGTGGAACGGGTGTGTGTGTGTGTGTGTGTGTGTGTGTGTGTGTGTGTGTGTGTGTGTGTGTGTGTGTGTGTGTGTGTGTGTGTGTGTGTGTGTGTGTGTGTGTGTGTGTTTACCCCGCGAGTGCCACCACTCAGAAGAACACTGACGCGCGCTTTCACTTTGACTCATAAATCATGGCGGGGCCTGATGTCCCTTCGATCGAGGGGGACGTCAGTGTCAGTTGAAATACTTGATTAGCATTTCTGTCACTTTGCCTTACGCTTAACATAACTCCAGCTGCGCCGCTCCATTCTCACTGACCGGCGCCTGGACAGCACAGCACACTCTGCTCAACCATGACAGCCCCCCCATCACGGTGGAGACGTCCATAGGAGGGGGGGGGAGAGATGGGGGGGGGGGGGGGGGGTACGGAACGGGGAATTGCATGGGAAATCTTGGAGAGGGGGGGTTCGTCTTTGGGATCTCAGCGTGTCGTTTTGAAGCTAATGGGTTTGCACGGCCGCTGATGCGTTGTGCTGTTGTGTTTATCGAGTGCGGGCCCCCCCCCCCCCCCCCCCCCCCCCCCGTTCTCCCGTCCCCCTGGTTGCCGTCGTCGCCGTCTTTCGATATTATATTCTAAAGGGTTCTCGGGTTGTGTTAAAGCAGCCGGCTTTTTTTTTATAATGGTGTTCAAATTCTATGAACAAAAAAATATATTGTTGTTTTTGCATTGTGTAGCTAGGACAGACTAGTGGATCATTTTTCATGTTTTCATTTGGAGAAAGAGTGAGTCTTTTTGGCACAGCGGTTTTATTGTCTACTTGTAAAGCCCGGGGTGCTGGAGCTACTAGAAAAGATGCCGTAGTCCTAGTTTCAGACACTTTATCCCACTGTGGCATGTCAAAGAGTACTGTTTCTGTAAAGTCCAGACAACAAAACAGCCTAAACACAGTTTAAGACCCGCTGCTACTTGACGAATTCCAAATCAATTACATGTTTGACTTCACATCATAGCTTGTGCTTGAGAGGAAGACGGAAGAAGTATTACAAGGCCGGGGCTGTTTGCTTTACTTACTTGGCCAATAATGAATGCCAACCTTACACTCTCGTGGTAAACGAAAGACCACCAACAATGAATTACCATCACTTTAATTAGTTGACTATTTACAACAAATAACATGTCAAACATCTCACAAGTAGTTCCTGATATTTCCTTCACGGTTTCATTTCAATTTCTCTATCATTATATCATGTATGATGTCATCATGACATGCTTTTGATTGAAATTATTTTATTCTCCGCTGTAATTCCTACACATGCAGACAGTGTACTCCGACTGAATGTAAATAAAGCGTACTCACGCCACTGACACTAAACTGTATATTCATCTGGGTTTGCTATTTTGTTACTTTTCAATAACAAGAGACATTGAATGATGCTCAGCTATTTGTTTCAGGAACGGCAAAACGGTGCTTGAATCGTCACTATTGGAAAAAGACGGGTCGTTATCATTTAACTTTGCTTAAATTTGGGCTGACCTTTTGTTCTTATTGTGATTCTAGGTTCGCACCCTGTCAATACAAGTTCTATTTTTGACAATGTGGTCCGTATGGACTTCAAAGCCATTTCATAATATTGGCAGGGAATTATAAACACAAAGATGGCATACTTCCTGAAATGTAATTGGTCTCCGTTAACATGTACACATTTAGAGTGGTGCCTCAGCAGAATACATTTATTTTAATGCCGACCATGAAACATCGACTCAATCACGCACACACTCGCCAGCCATGCCTACTATCAGTGTTGATAAACATGCATTTCCCTGAGTCCGAATTAAAACGCGAAATAACTGTCTACACATTGAAAATGATGATGTGCTAAATCACAATAATGGGTATTGGGCTAACCAAAGTGTGATGTAAATGTTTTGCCCAAATAAGGGATACCGGTTCCATCTTCTTGCCAGACTAATGGAAAAATCCATAGGACCACGAAATAATTGTCTGGTGCTTAAAATGTCGTTTAAATATGGATTTGTACATTTGTTACCGAGACGTGTAACAATTTGTATGGCTGCAATCAACCAATGTGGAAAATACCTTTTTTACATGGTTACTTTTGAAAGTGACTTGAAAGAGAATTCATTCATATCACATCTTATTGAATTTGATTAGTCATTACATTCCCAATTTGTTTAAGATATTGTTGGTTGGACCATGAATAGCAATTGTATACAAATTATTATATTAATAGATATCAAGTCTTTTTATATTAGTTAAATGATTTCCCCAACGTGCACTGAATAAGGAGCTCATGAATCACAATCAAATCAATGGCTTTGTAATAAACAAGCCATCGGCAGTTCTATTAGTGCTTCTTTAAGCTTTTGGCATTACTACAATCATCTTAAATTTAAAAACGAAATCCCTATTTTGGATCTAGAAATAAAATAACTCTGTTGATGAATTTGATTTAAAAAATTAAGTACAAAAATAATCAACAGTCACTTTGAAAGCAGAACCTGAAGGCATTTATGCTTGTCTGTGTTGTAAACGTCATTAGCAACCTTTGAAACTGACTAATGACTAAAATGTGTGCACCCTAATCCAGAAAGTTTACCAACATTGCCATTCACGCCAAGACCATTGAGCTACAGAGACAACTAGACAGGTGCCCGGCGAAGTGTAATAGCACAGGTAAGAACCGCATAGTAAGCAGTGGAACATCATGTGACAGGATGTACTTAATGCATTAAGGTTATGGGACATAATGCTACGACACAGTGTAGATAGGGTCAGGGGTTAATAGACCAAAAGCATAGATCAGGGAATGGACCAAAAGCATGTTCCACACTAGGGGAGTGTTAGGCTGTTCCGTAACAGTAATACAAATGACACCGTTACGTTTCTTATTACACGTGTAATTACAATAGAACAAGGACTCTGTAATGTTAGGTGTTACCCAATCTACTGAGAGTGAATTCAGACGTCAACAAGCAGCAGGAAAGTGTTCACCTCAGCCTGAACCCAGAGGGATCGAGCCCAGTCCCTTTTCAGTCGGACATCGCTTGCCCCTGCCCTGTCCTATCCCGTTTATAGCCTTGATGTCCCCCATTGTCCTTTACATCCAAACGCGTGCATTAGAAGCCAACTAAATATTTGATTCCCATTACCCAGACTCCTGTTGTCTGGGGCTGCCAGCCAATTCATGTGTTTGCTTCCACTCGAGGTGATTTTCCTCGCTCTCTTTTTTCTCTTCTTTTCTTCTCCTCCCCTCATTTTCGCGTCATTACTCACACTCTCACTTTCCCGCCTCCCTGCCGCTACACGCCGCCGCCATAATCACCACCATCACAGTCTCCTCCTACCCCCCCCACCCTCCCTCCTGCTTTACTCGTGCCTGCTCTTGGCGTTCTGCTTTGATAAAAATGGATAGCACCGAATTATAGAGGAGGGAGAAGGGTGGGGCGGGGGGGGGGGGGGGGCTGGCGCGGCGTGGACAGAAGGAAAAAAAAAACAATCGAGGGTGTCGCGAGTCCCCCGTGACGAGCCTGTGGCACGGCGAGCCTGATTACTTGCCATCGGGGGAGCCGGTGCCCTACCGGCTGAATCCTGGCCCAGTACGGTGTGTGTGTGTGTGTGTGTGTGTGTGTGTGTGTGTGTATATGTGGGCTGCAGGAGCAGCTCGCTGCTATTCCATGGTGGTTCACACCCGCCTATGCTAAAGAATGCAATTAGCCACA
>NC_140271.1:3358955-3479152 GCF_964030765.1 Micromesistius poutassou | reverse complement strand
GTATATCTGTCTATCTCTATAGCTCTCTCTCTCTCTCTCTCTCTCTCTCTCTCTCTCTCTCTCTCTCTCTCTCTCTCTCTCTCTCTCTCTCTCTCTCTTCTCCATCTCTGTCTCTGCCTCTCTCTGTAACAAGATGCAGCATTACTGAATAAACGCTGGGCGAGGGAGGGGCGGTGGGGGAGCAGGGCACCAGAGGTTATTTGGTTCTCCAGTCCGAGTGAAGTGTGGGCCCAGCGACCGCCACTCACCACCACCACCACCACACACCACCACCACCACCACACACCACCACCACCACACACCACCACCACCACCACACACCACCACCACCACACACACCACACACACCACCACCACCACCACCACACACCACCCACCCCTGCACTGAAGGGAGGGAGAAAGAGGAAAAGCTTGCCTAAGGCATAGAGAGAGAGAGAGAGAGAGAGAGAGAGAGAGAGAGAGAGAGAGAGAGAGAGAGAGAGAGAGAGAGAGAGAGAGAGAGAGAGAGAGAGAGAGAGAGAGAGCATGTGTAAATGGAGAGAGAGAGAGACACACACACACACACACAACACACACACGACACACACACACAGAGACAGGGGAGACAGAGAGAGAGAGAGAGAGAGAGCTTTTTGGCTCAGGCTATCATCTGGCCACCTACGACTCTGGGATGCGGGTACACTCACAGCTCAACCCCAGACCCACGACACCTTCAATCACTGTCACAGGTGGGCTAATGAGTGCCCCGGGGGTATGGCCATTCAACGGGTTCTGCCTACTGCTAAGTGATGTGGCAGGTACTGGGGTGGGTTGGGAGGGAGGAGCAGACCACTTTCGTTGTCTAAAAACCCATGTCTAACTCTCTGTGGTCATGGAGACGATTATCCACCCCAGCCCTGGTGGGAGATCGCGTTTTCTTTTTCCAGAATGATGAGTTGCCTGTTCCTATGGCGAGGGCCCTGTCATACACTAGCCGGGCTACCCTAGTCCCACTGCTCTCTCTATCCTGATACCGAGTTCAAGACAACTCTGAATTCTGAGCATCTCAGACCTCAGACTCGTGCGACTCCAGCGTCGGTAACGTCGTCACCACGGGTGGCCTTCGTCATAACGGGAGTGACATTTTTCATTTAAGTGTTTGTTGATGTTTTTAATCACATCATTTGATGTGTGCTATGCAAGACGTGTTTGTATCGCTTATGTTTTTGCTCTAATCACAGCAATATGTAGGATTCAACAGCTTCTCTTTCAGATTCAATTAGCGAGCTAGTGTTCATCTCGCCTTCATATTATGTTTCCAAAAAAAAGCATACATTACGTCGGCAGTACGAGAGTGTGCCCCCCCCTAAGCAAGGGCAATACAGCGTAAACGCAATGATGTCGGAAGGGCTAATCTCAGAGTTTAACATCTCGGGGTTCCGAGTCGTCTCCAACGCGGTAATTAAATCTAATAATTGAATTAGTATGATGCCAGGCTGAAATGTGGCCTCAAGGCGGGCGCGATGTTGCATTTTGCACAATAAATACTCATGGTAATGTGGAGTAAAGTCTAATCAGATTGTGTCATGACAAGAAAAATGAGTGAGATTGTGTCCTTGATTGCCGGCTACTATTTGGCCTTTTCCATGGACATTGTTCCCTTTTACCGAAAGCAGAAATATAAAAAGAGATTGACCGTAGGTTGTGAGTGATACGTTATATGAAACTACATTGAGACACGCCACACAATGCTGTGAACATATACCTATCTCGAATGCATTCAGAACTGCGATAACAGGGAACAGGTTGTTTATAGTTTATCAGATGAGCAGATTTAAGCAGAAGGAAACATTGTGTACCTGACGCTCACTTCTGCGTGTCTTATGAATTGATTAGGTACAGAAGAGTCCGTACAAGCCTAGCATCCATGTAATGGACTGCTTGTCACGAACCGGGGGGGCGCCTAGGCTAATAATGAAGATGTACAGGAGCGAAAGCCTTTATAGAACAATCAATTATTTCTGATTCGGCTGTTGTTTGATGCATTAAGGAAATAACTATATTGTTCCATTTGTACATGTGCCTTTTGAGCCCCACCTCCCCTCTCCAAATAGTGGAATAAGTGATTCAGTGTGAAATTGTCCTTCAGCGATTTCAGAACCCGTTCAAAATAGGTAAGTGATAGCAGCTTCCAGAGTAATTTACATGTGATTATGCAGCTGTTTCTGTGGGAAGGAAATGATAGCTGTAATTGTCTAACTTTTAGCATGTAATTGCATAGCAATTTTGCAACTGTAATAAGAGATGGGATGCTAAGTGCATTGTGTCAGAATTAAACAGAGCAAGCAACGCATTGTCTCGATACACGCAAGAGATTTTTTGTTTTTGTTTATTCCCAGCATACGCCTCAGGAATTCTGTGTAAATTCATACGGGATTTACCTTTTAAAATGCCCTTGTTTCATATTGTGTTTCATCCCACACACCTTTTCCTATATCTATCTATAGATATAGAATAGATATGTATACATCTATATCTATAGATGTTAGTTGTGTAACGATACACAAAAGTCACGATTCGGTACGTACCTCGGTTTTTAAGTCACGGTTCGATATGTTTTTCGGTACAGCAGTTTTTATTATTTTATTTATATTAAACAATTGGATTTTGATTTGATTTATTAAATTGTATCAAACAAATGCCTAACACAAATGAAAATACATAAAATACAATTGAGGATAAAAACACAATCAAGTCCAGGACTTACTTCCATTGTGGTCCTCAACACAAAACATCAGGACAAGACAAGACACTCACAGTGTCAGAGTGTCACAGAGTGTGTGATCAACAAAAACTTGAGTCCAAAAAAATTATTATTTTTTTTTTTCCGGTACGTACCGAAATAAAACGTGCATCGAACCGTTAGACCCGTACCAAAAAATGTCAGTACCAATGAGTTTATCGTTACACCCCTAATAGATGTATATCTATAGATAAGGTGAATCAGCATCTGGCGGTGCGTCAGACACACTGCAAAAGGGGGTTGATCCTGTAGCTTGTAAGGGCTGAAAAGAGTTTCTCTGCCAGTGTTCCTTTGAATAGCTACATCACATGGTCACACTGGTCTCACCACCGGCTTATCTTGCTCTCTCTTTTAACGGCTCTGAGAAGCGTTACCAAGCCGCTGATGACTCTAATCTCTCAGAGAAGCCGAGGCCGTGTTAAACCAGAGTGCCAAGATCCCACAGCATACATACTCACATCTCAGCCGGCGGCGAAAAGGTCTCCCCCCCTTTCTGTCATTCATCGGCCGTTCCAGCGATGACCACCCTTTTTTTTTTTCTTCTGTCCTCCCTTCCTTTGTGAAACGTTAGACCCTTTTCAGGTCTGACGCCTTTATTTTGACGTCTGCAGTTTGACGCTTTTATTTTGACAGGGCCTGAAAATCATCACATCATTGACGGGCAGTTATTGGCAGCTCTCGGGCAGACATGTCAAGGGATGTAATCAATCAGACCACCCCCATGTCAGAGCCGGACAGCAGAGGAGCCTAGGGAGGGTGGTTGTAACATCAGACCCCCCGCCCCCCCTACCCCTGGCACCTTGAGGAGCAAGAACATTTATAAATGAAGAAGGTGGTGGTGGTGGTGGTGGTGAGGATGGAGGAGGTGGTGGTGAAGTAGATGCCACATTTAGATATTAGGAGGGGGAGGTTTTGGTGGTGAAGGGGCTGATGGTGATGGCGGTGGAGGAGTTGATGGTTGAGGAGTGGGTGGTGTTAATGGAAGGGGGGTCGTTGTGGTGATGTGTCTGGAGGTGATGGTGGGGATGGTGATGAGGATGGTGGGGGATGTGGTGGTGGTGGAGATGGTGGAGGTTCAAACGTTTTGCGCTCAGTTTGAACTTAAAGTCAATCCCTCCACGGCTCAGACAAAATAACGAGGGGTTAAATAATGCATGGGCCACGCAGGGAAAAGTTTATTTTTATTTTCGCATGGAAACAATTTCATGCAATTTTTTTTTTTTTTTTTTTTCGCAAGAAAAAATGTCTGAAACGTTTAAAACTGATTTTAAAAAATATGATGCTGTGTGTTGCTCTAGATTTATTTTTTTGTGCATATATTTATTTAATTCTTTTTAGATTTCTGACATAAGAATTGGGTCAATAAAATGTTCTACTTACACAAAGAACAAAATACCTAGAGAAGTCTTTCTGTAGTAGTTTCAGCAGCTTATTTAATAATCGCTGTTTTCCTTCAATCTGAACGGTTGAGCTATTATTTGGACACATTCAAATAAAATACAAAATTCTCAAAAATACACTCAAAAATCAAGTGATATCATTTGGCTTCTATAAATAGGGAGAGATTATTTATCACAATAAATAGCCCTAGAAGTGAGGTTGGAAAGGGTATTAGTCCTACCATTTACTCATCAAATGGCCAATTTCTCCCCCGGCAACAACGTAATAGAAGGCAGTGCACTCAACACAATAAACACAGACAAAAGCGTTACCAAATAAATAAAGATATAAACAATTTTAGAAACAAAGAACAAAGAGTGTGGGAAGTGTGTGTCAAGCCCAAAGGGATCCATTATGGTACAATACAATCCAAACTTTTCTTCTTACACGATACTTTGGTGGACATGCTTCTTTGCCCTTCATATTTTCACAAAACCTTTTGTTGAATCTCCTGAAACACATGAAAACACATTATAATCCTCCTGTTTTATCCTTGCAGCAAAAACAAGGAGCATTTCAAACCGTTTGGAAAGAGCTTTAAGAGTAGTCTATTATCCCAACAACGTTGAAAAGTGGAAGTGGTTCATTTGGAAATGTAAGGCACTTAGAGGCTATCATTTTAATAACATACAATTCTGCCTTCCAGAAGCAAATTAGGTGAACAACATGAATCTTAACAACAGGGGAAAGAACTAACTAATTGCGAGTCAAATTATAACCTTGACTTCTGCATGTGGTTGGAGGGATATGATGTTGAACGGATGATGCTCTGATTATGCAAACTCTTCAACAAAATCTTCCAATTGCTTGGTAATGACTTCCTGAATATGGATTAAGATGAATATGAAACATTTTTCAAACGATTTATAATGTATACAACCTGCCACTTAAACCACCCCAACATTAACGTCTATAAAGAAACCATGCTATTACATGCTGATACATTTCAACATCGGAATTTGATTGATTGATTGATTTGACTGACTGATGGATTGATTGATTGACTGACAGCCATAACACCAGCAATGGCGATTCTCAACTGATGCTCTGTGGAACAGATTCTCAGCGATCGGTTTGACACGTCTCAAAGATTATACACCTCCTCATTGAGCCCCCATTTTCTTCAGCCGTTCCAGCTAAGAAACTTTCATTGAAATCATTGCTTTTTTTTCCCCCCAATTGCATACAATCATTCTTCAGCCACAGGAAGAAAGCTTAAGGTGAAAAGCTTAAGACTCTTTCTGGCCACTTATCTCAGCCAGGGGAAATAACGCCTACACACCACATTCTCTCCTCCTGCCGGAGCAGAGAATCATCCCGCCAATGGTCCAGAAATACTAATTACCTGCTGTTTACCAGGTTTTGTGCACCCCCACCTTTCACAGGACGGTCAATAATTACACACAAAGGCCAGAGGAATGAAAGCCCCCCCTGATAACCGTAGGAATTGGAGTCCAGATGAAGTTCATCAGACATTCCGGCGGCTCTGTCCGTAATATTCAATATCAGAGACAACTATCGTTTCTGATCCCTTTTGTCTTTGTTCTCCTCCTGTTCGGAATGACGGCTCCGGTTCCATACACAATTCAATAAAGCCTCATCCGCATTTCACAATCTCCACGCACCCCACCGCCCCGCGGCCAATCACAAATACCGCTTCAACAATACGTCCTTGACACACAATATTTATTTATTTATGTATTTATTGGAGAATGTGTTCCTAGATCTGATAACAGACATGAGCAGCCACTCCGGTCAACATGTGCAGCTATTGGTCGTGTTGGACAAAGGAAACCTGATTGGTTCAGTTGTTGTTCATCCGTTGTTCATCATCATCAAAACATCAATAGGTGGGCGTCTCGCGTTCACTATTGCCGTGATGCAGGCGCAGTAGATGCTTTTGAGATCTGTGTCTTAAACCCCCCTTCCCTGAGAGTTTTAGCAATGTTGTTCAAATGTTATGGTTCCTCGACAAAAGAAGAAAGAGATATCACAAAGAGAAGGAAAATCTTTTCGATACAGCCTGAATTTCCAATATCAAATGGTATTACATTTTGATATCTGGGCTCCTGGCTTGGACACAGTTGCACCAGCAGCCTAGCTGTTTGATGCTAATCTATCTGCTGGGAATATACCTTATTTCTCTTTTCCCACCTTATTGTTGTGGCTGCTGTCCATTTTATCTCCACGTTTTTGTAGTTGTTGTTGGTGTTCTACTAAGACATATCAAAGCGAGAGGAGATATTTCATGTGATATCTTACTGTGTGCCGAGGAGAACCCTTATTTCACCCCAGTAAAGCTGTCTCTCAACTTGGTTTTGGAAATAAATCAAACGGGTCCATTTCTTGGTTCCTTTCTTCGCCACGTGAACATTTCTAAGACATTTCCATGTTGCCCTTTAGCTCACATTGGGAACATCACAGCGAGCCAGGTATTGAGTCTACACGTCTACTTAAAGCAAGACTCTTGAAGTGCAATTCAGAAATTATATGAACCATTTTTCAGGGGGGGTTAATAACTGCATTTAAACGTCTTTACATCTGGAGCGTTTTCGGACATTATCTCCCGCGGCGGCGAGATCTCCAAACGACCACAGATGACCTTTTCAGCGTGATTGTCCGTGTCTGGGTGTGATGGGTACTTGATAAACAGTGCAGATTGTCTCCGGGACCCATAGAGGGGGTAAAACAAGGCGCCCACGATACCCTTGCCGTGACACTATCTCAAGTGAGACTCAGCGGGCGTGAGTGGACCGAAGAAAGAAAGAAAAAGGAAAAAAACATGCAGTTAAAAAAAAAGTGCAAGATAACATTGATCAAGGAGACAAAGAGGATGCTCCTGCCGAGTCATTCATCATCGCAGTGCTGTGCTACTTAAACTCCAGGCGTCCCCATAAGATGGGTGCTGCTGTGTGGCTAATACTTAACACTGATTACTGCTAGCGGTGCTTTAGAGGTCTTTAATACCATTGAGCGAGACCCCGTCTGATCTTTGCAACAGCAGCAAGCGATACCTAGGTTTATTTTCAGGGTGGTTTCTGAGGTTTGCAGTTCCCTTGAAACCATGATTCATTCGTCCGTGGTCTGAGAATTCATATAATTATTCTAATAATTATTTTGGATCACCCCATCTCTGCTCCGTTATTATCTTTCTTTTCTTTTTTTTTTTTTTTAAAGATAATACATTTCCAGAAGAGAGTCATGTCACAGTCCGCCACGCGGCAGGCCCACAATAGAACCATCCGGCTACTCCATAATAAATGTTGTTTTTATGTCGTATCTATTTATTTCTCTTCTTTCACCATAAATGTCAGTGCGGAGGAGTCCCGCTTCCCGGGGGGCAGCAACATGGACATTAAGTGTGGCTAGAGAACGGGTGGGAACCTCGGAGGCACTCGGAGTCGTTGACCTCATTAATCACGTTCGGTCCATGCCACGGGAGACGCCATTATGAACACAAACATCCTAAAGAGACATCCACGGCTGCGGCCCCTACCATGTTTCCGTGCCATCGGGTATCACTGCGGATCAAAAGACAAGGCCCGGAACAGACCTTCGCTTTTAGCGCCTTTGCACCCGGGGCGCGGGTGCTTACAGTGGCTGAACGTTTTCCCCCTCTCAAAGAGAGAGGGAGAGAGAGGGAGATGGAGAGAGGGAATGAGGGGGAGATGGAGAGAGAGAGAGAAAGAGGACGATGAGTGTAGAGAGAGTGAAGGAAAGAGGGAGGGAGAGAGAGAAAGGAAGACACGAGAGAGAGAGAGAGAGCCAGACTTATTCATGGGAGACTTTTTGCTATTATGAGCGAGCCCTCTGCAAAGATGTTCTCCATCCCCTAACAACTAACGCAGCACAATAAATAAATAAAGCCATATGTCAGCCTTACTGGCTTACCAACTGCCCCGGGTTGCGACTAAAATCACTGGTAGTACATTTACTGTCCCTAGGTATGACAATTTAGAAGCATCTTGCATGCTGTGTTTACTTTAGGATATACGTTAGGCAGCGGCCTGAGCAGTTATGGGGTCTCTCTCTCCATTTATGCATGCTCTCTCTCTCTCTAGCTCTCGCTTTCTTTCTCACTCACTCTCTCTCTCTTTCCTGTGCTCTCTCTCTCTCGCTTTCTCTCTCTCTCTCTCTCGTGCTCTCTCTCTCTCTCTCTCTCTCTCTCTCTCCAAGCCTGGATTAGCTGTGAATCTATGTGGCAGTTTAAAAAGGGGTTAGGAGCTTTAACTTGTTTATTTCTGTCTTTTTGAGGCTGTATCTCCAAAACTGGAGAATGCCATCACAATGCGTCCACAGGGTGTAGTCATACTCTTTCGCTTGCAGTTCCACAGGTAATTAAAAAACGGTCAAAAAAAACCCAACCAAATAAAGGCCGTAGACTTCGCTAATGTGAAAGGGATTTCATTATCGGCTCTTTTTTGTGCTTTGGAATGAAATTAGTCTCGCCGTGCTCTATAGTCCTCGGCATATCTCCGTGCTCGGTCGCAAAGCCTTTAGCTTCAGCCGTTTCTCCTCCGCCTCCACCTCCTCCTCCTCCTCCGCCTCCACCTCCTCCTCCTCCTCCGCCTCCTCCTCCGGAGCGAGGTGGTGTCTACGAGGCTGATAACTCGATCATTAGAAGGTCAAAAAGCACACAAAGCAAGGCGGGCGTGCGCAGCCACCTCTACAGGAGTTGCTTCATCTCGTTTACAGCGCAGAGGGTGCTCTCATTGGTGCTGTGACATGTTATAATGACATGGGGATGTAAAAGGAACAAAACACACACACACACACACACACACACACACACGCACACACAGGGACACAGACACACGCACACACAGGGACACGGATACACACACACACACACACACACACACACACACACAGATACACAGAGAGAGACACTCACACACCCACACATAGAAGTACTGAATCACATAGACACACACACACACACGCGCGCGCACACACACAGGGACACAGAGCCGCACAAATATACACACAACTATACACACACACTAAAAGGGACAAAGGGCACACAGATACGCAAACACACACACATACACGGGAGCTATTTTTCCAGGGCAAGAGCGAATCTTTTCTAGGGAGGGCGGTGGGGGGGGGCGCGGGGTGGGGGGGCGGCGTTTTAAAGGGAGAGTCACACGACATCGGTGACAGCGTTGTTCCAGTTGTCGTGTGACAAGTTCCCTGTGGTCCCCCTGATGGCACCTGATGATGACACGTTAGACTCAAGTCCATGTGCTGACTGGAGTATTTCACCAGAGGTGCAGTGAGGTTCCTGATACAAGTACGGTACACATTGAGCAACACGCTTCCAGGGGGGACAATAGATTGGCAACAATCAATCAATTCATGGATTTCAATAAAAAAAGGCGAAGGTCACTTTCAATGTGACCTCACAACTTGCACTCATTGAAAAGCTTGATAAGACGTGATGTACACAATGCTAACCGCTAACCAGCCTTGCATGACTAACTGCATGTTAATTGATGGCTGTCCAACCCGTCTCATTATAAGTGGTCGGCTTTGCATTGTCATTCATGCCGGAGTCTTCTAGAGGCAGATGGCAGTTTAAAGCCACTTCCTTCGACGGTGAACAGCTTTCATGTTTGTAAGATGTGTATTGTATCTCACCTGGAACACATCTGCACACTGAGGCTAACATACTATATCTCAAAACTTTTTGTTTTATCAGCAAAATACAGTGAAGAATTATTTCGTCCAAGCTTTGGCATGTATCAAAAGGTAGTAACCTTTGTAGCACACATTTTGGACGTTGCGAGATGCGTGGATGAATGATAAAACGTCTGGATGACATTGCTTGGAAACCCAATTTGACCGCAAATGCCAAATCATGGCAATTTGTTTGTTTGTTGTGCACCTGAAAAAATTGACACTTTGCAAGCAAAGTGTGAAAACTGCGGGCCTACACCGATGTTACAGCGGGAGGGGCAACTATTATGCCCTCGTTGGCATGCATTGGCTGTCCGCACAGTTCATGAACAGGGCATTATGGCCGCGAAGCATTCAACTTAAAGGGGTTGCTGGAACGCGGTTCGGCACATAATAAGCCAAGGAATGGTAATTGTTATTCCTAAAACGATGATTCCAACCCATTGCCCTTTCATAAAAATATTTACATGCCTGGTTTACCTGTATTAGTATTTTAATTTGTATGTATCAGTCTGACAGGGGCTGTCGAAATTCGAATTACCTACTTTAGTTGAAAATAAACCAGTGCGTATCGTGACCATCAACCGCCCGTTCAATTCCCTGTACGTTTCAGCTTCTTTCTCTTGCCTTTGGTTCTTCGATGGATCCCTCTGTCCCTTTCTGTCTCTCCCCCTCCCTCCCCATCCCTATACTTATGTAGCTCTTAAACATTTATAAGGCTTGCAGAGGGCATGCATAGGCCCATGTGGGTAGAGTGACAAAGAAGAGAGGGAGGGTGTGTGGGTGACCCGAGGTGATGTGAAAGCACCTGGTGTGCTCTGTGGCTTTCTCTGGCTCTCTCTCTCTCTCTCTCTCTCTCTCTCTCTCTCTCTCTCTCTCTCTCTCTCTCTCTCTCTCTCTCTCTCTCTCTCTCTCTCTCTCTCTCTCTCTCTCTCTCTCTCTCTCTCTCTCTCTCTGTCTGTAGGAGGGGGGGATGAGTGATGTCAGGAGGAGCATTCAGCCTCCTCTCAGAGTTCACACCACTATGGATCCAGAGAGAGAGAGAGAGGGAACGAGAGAGAGAGAGACAGTGAGAGACTAGACTATCCTCTTATGACTGCTGAGGAATTATTTTCCTTCTCTGCCGCCAGTCCCAAATGCACCTTTGATCAGCATGTCTATTTTTAAAAAAGTACTCCAGTGTCATAAAGAGGATAGAAATCGAGTAGAACAGAATGCAGTGGAATCGATTGCAGTATATATATATATATATATATATATACACACATATTACACATACACTCATATACACACTGTATTAGATATATATTATATATATATAGTTATTTATTTACTGTTTGTATACATATATATATATATATATGTTTTTTATTGTTATTCAAATACTAATACTATTAGTATTTGAATTACAATTAGGGGCCAAGCACATAGTTCAAGGCAACTTTGGTACACAGCATCTATAGACCAATATCCACCAACCTACGAGAAGGCAGACAAAGACTAAATGCTGAACCAGAGGACATGGCATCGGGCGTGGCTGGTGGCAAAAAGGACCACAGCTCCTAGCACGAATATTAGTTTTGAGCGGGACCAACTTTGGGGCGATAGGGGGTATTATTTGTGTTTATATTATTTATTGATATTAATATTATTATAGTATTTGATCCATCATAACTCAGATATACATGTTGCAATACGTACAATTCCAACTAGCTCGTTGGCGTGAAGTTGCATATCTGTATTCACCTTCCTATAACTGACATATTCCACGAATAAAAAGCCAGCCGAGCTACGCCGGTCCGTGTCACACTGTTGCCCGGCCGGTAAGAGTGAAAAGAAAGTGGAGGGGACAGATGGTCTGAAGTCAGAACCATCTGAAAGTCTCCCGCCTTCTCCGTGGGACGGGCTCCGTCTCACACACTGCGCGCAAGTAGTGGGAGGGGCCTCCCGCCGGCAGCGAGATTCAAACCCAGAATATCGGGGCTGACAGGTCAGACCCCCCACTCACCACCACGACGAGACCATCCCGACTACCCTGCCCTTGTCTTCCTTTCCTTTCGATAATATGTCATCTAGATTTTTTTTTTTGCGGGGAATCAAGGCCGCGTTTCTGTCGACAGACATGATTAGTCGCTGTAACTCCCCTCGCCCACTGTGCACGTCCGTCGACGGATCTCATTGACTTTGCATGGGCCGCTCCCGAAATGCATTGTGGGTCCGTCCGTCAAGTCGGCTCCGTCTCTTGCGTCCAAAAGTTGAGAAAAGTTTTAACTTTTCAGGCAGCGACGGATCCGTCACCCAATCAGATCGCGTTATGCAAATATACGCAAGTGCACTGTCCAATGAAATCGCCTTTGTTATACAACCCGGGAAAACATATAGATGAGTCAGAAAGCCCCCATCCGTCGACAGACGTGTACTGTGGGCAAGAGGCGTAACTCTTTGATGGTGTTTAATGTTGAGCGTCTGCCCGTCATCTGTCCATATGGTGCGTCTGACTAAAGGTGAATTCCAGCAGCCGTAGCATCTTCAAACATCAAACATGTTGTTTCTCTAACTCCTCCCCCCCCCCCCACCCCCCTTGTAACCAGTTGTTCCACTGATTGCTGATTCATGTGCAGCTGGTATGAAGCAAAGTGTGAGTTCATGTGTGTGCATGAGCGTGTGTGTGTGTGTGTGTGTGTGTGTGTGTGTGTGTGTGTGTGTGTGTGTGTGCATGGGCATGTGTGTATGTGTTTGTGCTTGGGAATTTTGTGTGTGTGTGTGTTGGTGTCTGTGTGTGTGTGGGTGTGCGTTTGTGGTTACAATCTGCCTCAACTCTTTGTTTGAGCTAATACCAAAAATTGTAGCTGGATGTTTCCAAGGGTGCATTTAGTCACACCTCATTTACTTTGAGAACACTTCAGCATGCTCAATTGTTCCGTTTGTTTGCTTTTGCTTTAGTTTTTTTCCGCCTGTCGTTCGTTCGTAATATTAATTATTATCTTTCGTCGTTTTTTTTGCAAATAACATAATTATAGCTCACACAACACTGCTTTTCCTGAAACCAATCTTCCCATACGATTTCTAGCGGAGAAGACGTTTTCTGTCCTCTCTCTCTCTCTCTCTCTCTCTCTCTCTCTCCATCTCGGTAGCTGTTGTGTAGCTGAACCGTGTTATTTCCGATGTGTCACAAATGTGATGTGACACAAAAGCCCTGATTTGAGCTGTCAAAGCACACCAGAAACAACATATTATATCGCAGCCATGCCCTTAAATGAGCACTGCGCAAGATTTACCAAGATTTCACCAATTTACCTTCCCTGCTTCCCTCATGCTACTCTGGGCTAACCCTCGAGCGAAGCTAGACAGATTTACTAATTTGTTGGCCAATGTGCGTGTGTGTGTGTGTGTGTGTGTGTATCTGTTTGCGTGTGTGTGTGTTACTAATCTCATTTCATTATGTTCTCTGGTCATAACAGCATTAGTGGAACAGTCTAAATCATACAGTGTCTGTTATCTGTGTGTGCTCCTGTGGATTCATGGAGATTGCAAGCGGTCCGCGGTTGTATATCATTGCCCGGTTTATCGTTTTTAGAAACTTTTTCATCCAAGGGTGTGTGTAGCTATGATTGGATTCCACTGATACGCTACTGAATCTATGTAGGCATATTTCATATGTGAAACTGTGGGGAAAAAACTTGAAACTCCATTTCACAATATTGTAATATTAGTACTAATAACACACACACACTCACACACACACACACACACACACACACACACACACACACACACACACACACACACACACAGACACACACATGATTTGTTTTAGCCGTACTGCACCATGAAGTCCTAACAACCCACACAGCCCAATAATAAACAGGCAGTTTGGAGCATTCATTCAAAAACAAGCAAATAGTCCCCCATTGGTCATTTCTTTCGGAGGAGAGATCATTTTACTTTTTGTATGACAAGGTAATCACTTTGGTTCCAAACAAACAGCATATATCCCCCCTAATTGGACTAAAGAGGAAATGATAGGATTTCCATGTTTGCCATTGAAATGAATGAATCATCTCCAGCGAATCCGTAAATAAATTGGGCACTCGCCCAACATATCATTCATCGGCGAAAACATGTTGAAGCAGTTTTATATTATTCAGGAGGCCATCCATCAATACAGTTTCCCAAGCAGACTCCTCCTCGCTCGTTCGAGCTTGGTGGACGATTCTCCAGAAACAACCTATATGGATTAGTATCTGTGTTCAGAAAGGACTCGGGATAAAACAGAATAAGTGATTGGAACGTTGCAGTTCTCAAGCAGTCGCCACTGCTCCGCAGTCCGAGACTATGAACGCATTAAAGAGATCAGAATCCATTTTTTGCTTGATTTCTTTAATATCGATGTCTAATAATTTGCATCATTAGAGGCTTGTACGATTCAATGAAATGGAAAGGCGCCAAGAGAGGAAAGCCTTGAAGCACACACCAAGCCCACAGCTTTGATGTTCGTCTTGTAAAACAAATCTTGTAAAAAAAAAAATTATATATATATATATATGATTTCCTCTGAATCACATGTCATCTATATGTGCATGATATGTTGAAGAAAGAATAAGTCATTAAAGGGCCTCGGGGAAATCTGAATAAAATGACTTATTGATTGATTACATTATCTATATTATGATAAGATACTGTCTGTCATGTTTAGAATTTTTTTCTATAATGTCATTATGATTAGCATATGATCACAATGATCATGGCCTTTCTTATATTTTCATTCTTTAGATCTAACATCAAACATTTCACTGGGTTTTTCCCCAAAAAATCGGGAATGCTGATAATGCGATTCATTCTGCAGGCTCTCTCTCTATCTATAAACATATGCATACAAAAAGAGCCAAATATAGGAGTATTCTAGACATTGGCTGATGCTAACCCTGTCATGAGAGATACCCTGGTGCGTGGCGCAGCCCATCCCTGTCCCACCTTTTTATCACAGATGCCATGGCTGTCATTTATTCTGGCACACATTTTTCATTTCATAGCACCGTTTCACCCCTAACTCTCCCCATCCCCCCCCCCATATACCCCCCTCCAGTACCCCTTCCTCTCAGATTAAGCGATAAGAGTTTTAAAAGTGCTCATGACATGCAGATGATAGATGACAGGAGTAAATAAAGCCTGCAGCTTCGCACACTTCAGACGCTGACTGAAAGCCGAATTTGCACAGGGGCTGGCAGGGAATGGGCTGGGCGGGGCTGGGCTGGGGTGGGGGGCGGTGGTGCGGTGTGTGTGGGGGGGGGAAGGGGAGGGGTGGTGGTGTGATGTCTTCGCCAGAGATGAAAGAGGCGGCGGTGGTGGCGTTTTCTTTTTTTAAGGCAGTGAAACACGTTAGCTATGAAAATGACCCCGCCACCCCCACCAAAAAAAACACAAAGGCACAAGAAGAATCATGCCAATGCAGATCGGCGAAATCTGTGAATTACAAAATTGGAACACCGTTGTTGTTGTTGTTCTTTCGGGATACCGGCAGAGAGTACATGAAAGGTGTATTTATATATATATATATATATATATATATATATATATGCATGGTGGAATACATGTAGACCTGCCGTCTCGTTCCTTTGGGAAGCCATCAAACTGCCGAGTCGATTGACTGACTTTGATACACCAAGAAGGAAAAGCTATTTATGAGCTATTGAATGCGGATGACGTGATTGATCAAATTAAATATTTGAATACGTGACAAAAGAGTTTCATTTGTGTTTTGTAATGGTAATGCTGTTTTTTCCCGTCTTCCGTCTTTGATTTAAGGTAGTAATCGCCCTTGCATTTTGAGACAACCACCATACTGTGGACATTGTGAATAAGATTGCCTGGGAATTTGTCGCATTGTTTGACAGGACTTAAGACCACAAAGGATGTGTAATTGAAATGAATCGGCCAACTGCATTGAAGGAAGGAAAAGGTGAGGCCTCTGTATTTTGACCATTATGTTGCACTTAAAAATGCCTTTGGCGTTATGTTTAGCATTTAATGACACTTTGAGCCGCGATTCACTGTTACCACAATCACGGCCGTGTAATGACTGATTGTTTAAAAGTGAAGCTCACTTTGAAACAATAATTGACCAAATGTGTCAAGAGTGTGTCAGCTTGCATTCAAGTATTTATATGGTTTCTGCTGTGGTTCTGCTTGTATTTAAACATTCCAGTGTTAAATCTAAAGTCAACCATGTATATTTACAAAATGTAATCAATTCAACAGCTTTAAGTGAATCAGTTGACATTTAAAATGTACTACGTAAAGTCTGTGCTAAGTAACAGGCAGTCTAGTTGTTTACACAGTAGTTTTCCATCGTCCTAGTGTATCCAATGCCTCTGGTAAACTCTTGACATATGTTCGCTTGTTTAAACACGATCATCGCAGCCCTCTCAGAGGACCGCTCTTCCACTTAAAAGCTAATGGTTTTTGTCTTTCTGTATCACTGGTTTGCAATACAAAGGAACCATTACTTGGTCAAATCTAGCGTTTTCGAAAACAAAAAAGAGCCGACATCCATATTTAATGACATTGTTTGTGTCTGTCTTCCTGTTCTCCAGAGTGCTATCTCAGCTTGTCTGCACTATGCTATCAGTTCACCCTCCCCGGCCTCTTTCATGCGGCTATCTGCGAGGCTCTTTTAATGTGAGCTTTGGTTGACCTGTAGCGCTACTGACAGAGCAGAAGCTCAGAGGGAAGAGGATGGTGTGTTAGTGCGTGTGTGTGTGTGTGTGTGTGTGTGTGTGTGTGTGTGTGTGTGTGTGTGTGTGTGTATGTGTGTTTGTGTTTTTGTGTGGTTCAGCGTGTGTGCAGATGGAGGTGGGGTAGTATCCAATATGGAAAACAAAGAGAGCCACTGTGTATTACTGTCAGGTCTGTCGCATTGCGAGAGAAACGTCTCTTTTGTTGTCCTGCTGTCGACACATTTCCCTTTCATGACAACCACTGCGTAGGCTTATTTTAATACAATATAGTCTTATCAAACACATATTTACACAGATATTGATGTAGGTGTTTGTTGTCCCACTCTTGCCATTTTAGCGATCGCACGGATGGGGATAAAATGGTCACAATTATATACTTGACAGCCGGCCGTTTACTATTTGGGTCATGTAGATTACTCAAAACTATGTAAATTACTTTTTTTCGCAAATGTTTGAAGAAAATAAATAGCAATTAGAAGCAGTATGCACTTTCAACAATTACACCATTTGGCTTGTGGTAAAATATTTCGATTTCAACTTTTAACTTGAATGAAACTATCAAAATGATATGTGGTAATGTATTTTAGAAGGTTACCAAAGAGGAAAGGCTTTGCAGAGTTAAAAAATTGTAAACCTCCATGTTGCATTTTAAATGAACTAGACACTATGATAATAATAGGGTTTATCAGAAAAATACTTTTTTAAGGGCTAAAATGTAACAAAATAATTGGTTTGGACTGCCCCTTCTATCAAATAAATTCTGTTATTATAAGACATTTCAAAATGTATCCGCTTTTGACATTACAAGCGGGAGTTTCCGCCCGGATGCAAGACGAACAGATTTAGTCCCCAATCGTCTATAGACTGTTCCAACTGTTAGGCTGGAGTTCGTACATCTGGGTGTGGACACTCACTTTTAATCACCGCTTAGATTTGTAAATGGATTGTTGCTACTAATCAGATATTACCTTTTGGTAAAACAGGTCTCTTTGACGGTGTGGTAAGATTGAGGGCTATAATATGAGTATAATTAGTTATACGAGTTTGACCTGCTACTTGTGATTGAAATCCACTTTGGGAATATCGCCTTCCTCTACTTGAGCCAATTTTGATTTCCGACCACTCCCGTCTTATTTCTGAACAATTTGGGCATCATTTCCGCGAGCGATTCAGGGAATCCATCGGGCCTGGCAATCACAGGTGTCTGAAATACAACTCTTAACAATGGCGGAGAAACGTATAGAGGGATGGAGCCGAGAGGGAGGGGACGTTCGATGGTGGTTTAGGTGCATGTTAAAAGATGGGTGTCGAGGATCTTAAGGGTCGGCACAATAATCAGCAGAGAGGCAAAAATGACGTGGTGATATTTTTATTTTTATATCACCAGGCATAGGCAGTCTTCAATCCAAAAATAAAGGAAAATGGCAAAAAGGAAAATACTAGAAAAAATACAAAAAGTAAAGGCTAGGCTATAATTCAGCCAAACAAAAGTCATTTGCAAATAATGGCAGACATCATAACATACGCAACTGAGGGACTAGGACAACACGTCATAGTTTCGGTCAGCTTGGGTTAATGTTTTAGCGCTCGTGAATGACTAGAGAAATGTTTTGGTGCGGCCGCAATACGGACGCGTGAGGACGCGCCAACAACCGCGGCGTCACAGTGCATAATCACGCTCTTTTCTGCTCTCTCTCTATCCGTCTCTCTCTGAAAGACTCAGATCTTAACTATAGCACCTTTAAGGCTAGCCTTATGAACGGACAGACACCAGGTCATGACACTCTGTTCAAGAAAGCAAAGTAGCGGAAATAACAAAGCCTTGGGAGGAATTCACTTTAAATCCCCCCAAAAAGGTTATACGTGCTTCTTCTTCTGCACTCGATACCTTTGTACATGATTTTGCTGCACAGGCCAAAAAGGGCACACGACGGAAAAGATGTTCACCACACCACTTAGAGGTCGACAGGGTGAGCGTTCACCATGACACGTTTCCACTTCCAGCACAACACACAGCTCCAGAGCTCCGGTGAGCCGCGGAACAATCCAGGAAGCAAACAATCCAGGATCACACAAAGTGTGATCCAAGCTTCGCGGGTGGAACCCTTCGCTCCGGCAGAGTTTGACGGAGATCTTCAGAGGAAAACATCCATCGCTCAGCCAACTAATTGCTGTAAAAAGTTAAAGTGCCTGATAACCACTAATGTCTCTCATAGCAATCCAATGGCATATTTATCTTTAATTGGGTGCGCAGAGGTTTAGAGTCCTTGCTATGCGCTGTACTTCAGATTACATTTTTTTTACTGCCTTTTGACTGACATTTTCATCACATTTTTATTCACTAGCCTGGCCTGTCAAGAAAGCTATCAAAACACTAGTCTTTGTGGGTAATAGCCCCTACTGTCTCCTTTGACTAACCTTTTAGAAACCGCCATCTACAATAAAGTGAGGTGTCAGCAATTCAGACGAAAATGCATCTGGACGGTAAACTCGCGCAACCAATAATATGTGGTGGAGTAAGGTTTCAAGACTATGAGATGGTAGATTGAAAGGGATGGAATGGGAAACATTTGAAAGTCATCATCTTTCCATTTTTTCTGTCCTGTGTTGTGATTGACAGCTCTTAAATGATGTGCTAAAAACCTTTGTAGACTTTTCGGCATGAATGTGAAACATTAAATTATTTATCATTCTGCCCTGACATCTTGTTATGTTTTCAGGTGTCAGGCATAATGTACTTTACGCATTGTATTGCTTTTTCTATTCATTTTGTGTAGTTGGTGGCAAAAGACACGCAAACTGCATTTATTTTTTATGTGTCACCAAGGCTCTGCAACATATCTGGTAGGCAAAAACGAACAAACAACAACACCTCTCCCAAATGGCCGGACCGCTGTTGATGTTCTACAGACATGATGACAGTCTCCTGTAAATAATATATGCAATGTCAAAAGCATTATAGGTCTTAC
Source organism: Micromesistius poutassou (assembly GCF_964030765.1). NCBI lineage: Eukaryota > Metazoa > Chordata > Actinopteri > Gadiformes > Gadidae > Micromesistius > Micromesistius poutassou. The sequence goes on along the minus strand of NC_140271.1, from coordinate 3,459,545 downwards.
GTAAAGAACGTGCTGCTCTCTTTTAGGGAAGGTGATGCATCTAAATGTTTTTCCGATGCCAAAAATGAAAGAAACAAATGAAACACCCCAGATATCCGTGTCAAGTGTGGCTGTTGGTTATTTAATTCTCTAAGGTTTTGGTGGAAAATAGACTTCCTTTCATCCAAATATAATGACGAGAAAATAGAAAAAGCTGATGGTTGTCTTTTGTTTCTTACTGTTGGGAAGAATCATTTCCTTTACTCATCTAATCATTTCCTTTAAAGTTGCTGTTAAGATATATGGTTATTTTTAATTTCTGTTTATTTTGCTGTATTTAATGTGTTTACGTGGTGCAAACTTGCTCTAAAATTGCAATTGGGGCGAAACAATACTATTTACTTTGTCTAATAATTTTCATACGTCTATATAAACTTTTTTTTTATTCACATAAATTGCAATGTATATTATAACTCAGTTCCTGTGATGTGCACATTCTTCACATTGATATCAATGGAAATGTTACATCTTGTGTATGGTGTATGTATGGTGGATGGATTTGAAAAAAACATTCACACGGGATGATTAATTCTAAAACAGTTTACATTCTAACCTTAAGGCATCATATTCTAAACCAACCACAACCTCTGTCCTATTCACCGCATCATACCAGACAGAGGCGGGAAAACAATACAGTCAACAACCATTAAAAGGGAGGGAAAAAAAGTTCGGTAACACTTTATAATAACTATCCGTTATAACTAGTTAATAGATCATATTAATGAGTTATTAATGACTTGTTAAGTGTTTGTTAACAGTGTTTGTTAAGGATTTATAATGATGCCTTGTAGATAGTTAATAGATCATTAATAAACTGTTAGTTAATGAGTTATAAATTACTTGTTAACTGTATGTTAATGATTTATAACTACCTTATAAATTAGTAATAGATCATGAACAAGCTATTAGTAAATTACTTACTAATGACTTGTTAACTAGTTTATATGTTATTGGGACGTTATTCTAAAGTTGCAACTATTCCTCATTTATTAACTGTTAGTAAATGAGGAATAGTTGCAACTTTAGAATAACGTCCCAATAACATACATAAGCTAATAACTAATACTTAACTAATATATTAACTCACACTTTACAGATCAGTTGTTAATAGTTTGTTAACCATCTACTAATACCAGTGAAACTTTGTAGAACAGCAAATGGGTGGAACAAGTTCAAGGTACAGAAATTTGATGTGATATTTAAAATATTGAATTTTTGTACCTCAACCTTGTTCCACCCATAGGCTTTTCTGTGTACTGTATTTTACCAAAGAAACACCTCAGATGAAATGTTGAACATTGTGTTTAATGTATAGAAACACACATACTGAGCCATCACATGGCAGAACAGCAGTATACAACAGTATACAAACCCATGAGGTTTGTGCACTGTTTGTGCAGGACATGAAAACAGAAAGAAGAAGAAGAAGAAGAAGAAAGCTTAGGTGTGTCACTGTGGGATGGTGCCCTAGAGCAGTTTGGTTGTAGCTCGGGTCTGGTTCACTAAGTATAGAGGGTCCAAGTTGTGCTAAGACATGTTCATATCAATAATGCCAATGGCTTGATTTTGATTTATTTTGTTTCCATGTCCTGCACAAAAAGTGCACAAACCTCATGGGTTTGTATACTGTTGTATACTGTTGTGAGGTACAAAAATTTGATATTTTAAACATCACATCAAATTTCTGTACCTTGAACTTGTTCCACCCATTTGCTGTTCTACAAAGTTTCACTGGTATTAGTAGATGGTTAACAAACTATTAACAACTGATCTGTAAAGTGTGAGTTAATATATTAGTTAAGTATTAGTTATTAGCTTATGTATGTTATTGGGACGTTATTCTAAAGTTGCAACTATTCCTCATTTACTAACAGTTAATAAATGAGGAATAGTTGCAACTTTAGAATAACGTCCCAATAACATATATAAACTATTAACTGATACTTAACAAGTCATTAGTAAGTAATTTACTAATAGCTTGTTCATGATCTATTACTAATTTATAAGGTATAGTTATAAATCATTAATATACAGTTAACAAGTCATTTATAACTCATTAACTAACAGTTTATTAATCTATTAACTATCTACAAGGCATCATTATAAATCCTTAACAAACACTGTTAACAAAGACTTAACAAGTCATTAATAACTCATTAATTAAAAGTTTACTTATGATCTATTAACTAGTTATAACGGATAGTTATTATAAAGTGTTACCAAAAGTTCTATCAATCAATTGACTGTCAACCCAGTCAGTGGATGTCTGCTGAGAAGCGTGCGATTTCTGTCTGAGTCTGGAAAACAGGCCATATTGACCATGCAGGCTCTAAAAAGTTGTCCGATATTGTCCATGATGGACGTCTGATTAGGTACCCAGATCGTCTTAAAGACCCCCGCGTAAAATAGCCTCCCCTCGGAACAATTAACTGGGCTGATTAACTGTCCTGTAGCATGTGCACACATATTATATAAAGATCATATATGGACTGCATTTATATAGCACTTTTATCCAACGCACATTACAATATTTCCTGACACTGTCACATTCATGCACACATCAATGGGTTGCAGCTCTTCGAGCAGTTAGGGTTAGGTGTCTTGCTCAGGGACACCTCGCCACTCAGAGGAGGTGCGTGGAGGACACTAGGATGAGCCGGGGATCGAACTATCAACCTCGTGATTACCAGCCAACCCACTCTACCTCCTGAGCTACTGCCACCTTGCAAACTCCACCTTGACGAGATCTTGCTAGTTAGAACTCGTCACCGAAGGTTTCACGGTGACACGCCTCCACAGGCTGTCCTCCAGACTCTAACAGAGGGCGTCCTTTTTTCTCGGTTTGGTTGCTTGTTGTTGTTTTGGTTCATTGACGTCTAGTGCAGCTCTCATGCTGTGATTTAATCAGAATGGAGAACAAAGTCCTGCAAGGATAAGAGAAATGGAGTCGCATGGGTGCAGATTTAAGAAAAGTGGAATTGATTTATTCACAATCATGTTATTTAAGAGAGGATGAGATGAACACACACACACACACACACACACACACACATACACACTTGTTAAATAAGGGTATTGTGCGTTGCATATATTATTTAATGTATTGTTTTGGCATACTCCATTAATATATATCTGTGTAGCTTTACAAATGATGTTTCAAGCTTATCTCATGTAGCAATTGCAAGTTGTGTTTGAGGGAATAGTGAAACAGCCTTGCATATAATGGCCTATTAAGACACCACAATAACAAGGGATTCCATGCTTAAACATCTTGGCATCAGGGCCCAAGATTTATCAATGATAAAACTCACACGCATGCTTCTCTTGCCTTTATCATCTTGTCCTAGAAACGTATGAGGCAGTTAAAGATCTTATATATATATATATATATTTATATAAATATATCACATGTATATGCACTTGGCAAACATTCCTTTCATCGCCACTTCAGCCTTCAGCTGTCACATTTTTACCTGAAGGAAAGGTAATTGATATATGCGTATGTGATTACATGCTATGTGTTTCGATGAAGCAAGTCCTTACTGTCCAAGTGGCCAATGATGTGTTGTGTGAAATACTGGTCACACTGTTGGGTTTGTCACTCAGTCAGAGCTAATGAACTGTCAATATTCTTTAAAGAAACTTTTCAAGAAAAAATATGCTTAATAATGCTTCCTCCTGCAAGTGAGAAGCACAATTTGTAGCTCATTAATTAATGAGGCAGTAATCAGCAGAAACTTGTGCTAATGTGACTCGTGACAGCTCATTCCACCTGACAGTGTAGCACTTTACAGCCACACAGCATGTGATAAGCTCATGCACATGCATGCATTAACAGAACTGTGTTAACACAAATAATGTATGGCACATTGGAGCTGCCGTTGCACTGGACCGCACCAAGATGAAGGCTTGTCTCGGTGTTGCAGCTGTTGAGATTCAAACGCCCCCTCCAAGCGAGAAAGCATCAGTAACGAGTAGAGGTGTTATCGTATGGGAAGTCTCATAAACACACATTCAACAGTACACTTTGACATGGAAATACTTTATTTTAATCAATTTTAATATAAAACTCAATATTGTATTTAGAAAGAGATCCCCTCTCTCTTGTCAAACCGACATAAGGGCATGATGTCAAACACAGCTTGGATCATAACCGAGGCTGTTCATGACCAATGACATCATAGTGTCATATTACCCGTTACATCACACAACAACTGTCAAATTGTTTGTCGATATGTGGATTTTTTTTACGTCACGCGCATTTTCACTCATGTACTCCGGGTGTTGCCGGCGTGTTCTTGACAAGATGTTATGACAAGGTCTTCCTCACAGCTGTCAGTGAGGGGAGACATGTCACACATTGTGTTCTGGTTGGCACGTGTGTTATGGCAGTTGACATGCCTGCCTTGGTCAGAATATATTCATGTATATATATATATATATGCATATACCCACACACAACCACACATAAGCGACCAAACTCACTGGAGTTATGATCCTGATGAGAAATGAGAAACTGTAAAAATGAGTGAGGGGTATTTAATTGCGGTGGTTCCTTTAGACCCTGTTAGTGTTATAGACACTATATCCCAGTGAAGTGATCCAAGGTATGCTGTTTTGTATGTGGTGCAACCTTATTGTTCAATTATTTAATTGTTGAAGACATAATGGAGCATAAATAATAAGGCAAAATGCTGTCAGCAGAAGTGTAGTGTCACCTTAATCCTCTGAGGGTAAGTAAACCCCCGCTTTAGCAGTAGAACTTGTACAACATATGCGAGCTGAGCAGCCGTGACAGTCATAAAGGTTTTAGAAAAAACAAAAACATATGGGTTCAATAGGAGCAAATGGAAGGGCCGTCAAGTCTTGTCAAAAAACTCTGCACACGCGTTCAACCCAGGGTGAACAGCCATTGCAAAAACATGACTTTGGAAAAGAACTTCACGACGGACGTAGTGTCTAGTTTTATAGAGAATTTCCCCGATGGAACAACTTTATACATTTTCAGTTGAGAATAACACAGATATGTTTACAACACTTCATGAGACGAGAAAAGTGATTTTTGGGGTTCACTTAAATCCTAAAAGTTCCTCCAATCTGAAATACGAAATCGAAAGCAGAATAGTGCAATGTTCCTTAAAATGGGCATGGAGTATATAATGTAATTATGTCACGTACTCAAGAGTATGTGTCCCTCGGAAAGACGTTCATGCCCTCCATGAACGTGTTCGGTTTTTGATCACTGGAGAATGTCTATTACAGTTTCTTGAGCAGTTCTGCTGGTGAGTTTGCTCTATCTTATTAGATATGCATTATTTCTCGTGCATGCATTTGCATTATTATCAGGAGTGGTCGACCAGCCACCACCAATAAACACTCTTAGAGATGAAATGAAACAAAGCCAGATAAGCACATGTGTCCAATGGCTATTACCTCAAAGACACTAACAGGATAAAGTATTGCATATGGTGCCATTTAATATGATAATCGTGTGGATTACTGCAATCTGCAGCGTGGTTATTTAAATGCACACCTGACTATTGTTCTCAAATACCCTATTAAATCAGACACAAAGATAATCTCAATTAATCTATCACAACCATGCTGCCACAAATGTGTTATGAATGAAGGTTAACAAAGAATTGTATATTTACTTTTTTTATCTGGATGTGATTTTAAGGAATAGGGTTAGCCAAACACTCACTGCCAAATGTTTTACCAATGCCAAATAATATTTTCATGAGCTACAAATATTATTCACATGTTTATAGTATTATTTTTTCACGAGATGACTCACAGATCTGATCAATGTTCACAAGCGAGCACGTTTTTCACACAATAAGAAACAGATGTTTCACATGTCCTATTTGACTACAGCCCTCCCCTTCTGACGAGCTTAGACTGTTTCAGTGGCGCTTTATTGCACGTTTTACCTTTCTAGGTCACTCATTCTCTCGTACATAACGCATCGTGCATCTAAAAGCTTCCAGCTAGGAGATAGAGGCAATGCAGTCCTACGCCCAATCTGCTGGGCTGTTATTCATGTCATGCATGAACTATTTTATATGTTTTGTGGTAACAATTATATGTATAATTGAGGCCATTGAACAGGCATTTGACTTACAAAAATACCTTTATGTCTTTTTTGGATTATCTTTTTATAAATAGAAGGCCGCCGTCTTACACAGACTGATTGTTTGGCCTCATCTTTTTCCCATGCGGAGGACTTCATTCACTGTTGTAAAGCCTCTGTTCAAACTATATTGATCCATTTTTATTTTTGATTTGTTTTTCTTCTTTCTTTTTATCCCGCCAATGGCATCAATTTAGAAATGAAGATCCAAGAAGAAATCATTCTTCGGCTCAAATAAAAGTAAAAGGCATTCAAAAGGATGCCGTTTATATTTAGTTGTGTTCCGCTCATAAACATTTGGCACATTCTCCTTTAATCTCTCCCTTTGGCAGCGGGGGGATTACACAAGTTAATCTGTGTATCTCTAAAACATTATCCTGCATTTGCGATGTTTGTTCATAGCGGACTCACTCGTAGTGTCAGACTACCTCTGCCAGGGGGATTAGGGCTTGTGTACAGGGGTTTACTGGCAGCGCTTAAACAAGCTGCTCAGAGACCTCCAGGGGCTATACCAAGATCCCATCCAGGATTACCCCTCATATCTTCACCCATCTTTTCCTTGTGGTAAATCAAGCTGGTGGCTTGGTGATTCCGGGTAAGCCATTTTGTTTCCTCCTTTTTTTCTTTTTCTTTTTTACAAGCCAAGGTGTTGTTTTTCGTTTCATCATTTCCCGAAAAAGATAACAATCAGCTCTGCATTTTCTTTTGGTGGAGGCGGGGGGGGGGGGGGGGGGGGGGAGGTGGGCACGGTAACCATTGTCAATAAAGGATGAGTGCCTATGAGAGAAAAAAAACTCTGAGAGATTTTTTTTTTTTTTTGTAGAAACAACAGATTATTGGGAGAAATTCCCTGTAGGATCATGGTTTAGTAAGTAGCGTACTTTAGGGCAGTAAAAATGGAAAAGGCAAATGCCATGCTCTGATCCTGGGGGTCATGAAATATGGATGGCAGCAGAAACAGGCTTGGAGAAAGAGCTCCACTGGTGTTGTGTTGAGCCTGTCCAGTACCGGGTGAGACATCAGGTCTGCCTTTTTTTTTCTTTCACACTTTTTTTTTTTTTTTTTTTACACAAGGCTCCTTCCCTTGTGCGTTAAAGGCTACACATTTTTTTTTGTAATCCCTCCAATCTTTTGAAGGTGGAAAACCTCTGCAAGGAATTTCAAATGACACCACCTCTGAGATACGAGTGCCGAGTACATATAGGTCTCGCAGAGTTCTTAGAGAATATCTCTTTATATGGTTATCGCAAATCGATTTACCCCTGTTTGCCCTGTCCTTTGCTACGTTAACTTTGTAGTGATATTTTATCTGTTGCACTTGTATACGGTATATATATATACCGTCAAATATTTGGGGGAGTTTTCCGTGCAAGTTGAGTAAACCACAAACTTCAATAATTGTCGGCACTGAAGCAACAGCCATAAATAGTGCATATCCTGAAATCCTTGTAAGCTGAAACAAGAAACAAAAGTCATTCTTACATAAGTGTTCCATGTTGATATACACAAGATACGGCTATTAAATGAGAACAGGCCTAGAGCAATTTGATCTGGCCGGATCCATTTATGGTGTTACCAAATATATGTTTTCTATTCGTAAGAGAATGTTTTATTTAGAGGCAGTTAAACCCTAACACTGTTAGTTACTCATTCTTTCAGCTTCTTATATACTTTATGTATTCTACTCTCAAAAGGAAACCGGCTGGCATTTACAAATAGGAAAGAAAAGCTGTTACACTTTGTAATTACGTTAAGTTACTAGTTAGCCTATAGTTACTGATGACCTGATCGTTAACAATATATTAATATACATTTGTAGATCATTAATACGTGCTCAGCCAACCAACATATCAATTGGACTTTACCAACTGGTAGGAAAATCCCACTTGTGATGTCATGAGAGGGTCGATTTTGACATGGCTTTTAATGTGAATAAACACGGTGTGGTAAAATAGAGGCCCCTTTGTCATTGCACATATTCAACATCTACAAATGATTATTTATGTTTTGATAATGATTATTTCATCATTAACACAAGGATTATACTTCACTTCATGATATTATAAATCGCAACCACAAAAGTTTCCTTGAAACCAGAGCCAAAACCCCCCCCACAGTGGACTGTCTCTAACTGTCTCCTACTATTATGTCCTCATTACTTCATCATTACTGTTTAACTAAATGCGTGTTATTAAGAAGCATGAAGCAGAGCATTAGAGAGTTAGGTATCTTCAGCTCAATGATGCCAACAGGTTAGACAGCAGAGGCATCGGGTTGAAACCCAAAGCCTTTTAGATGGAGTCAAACTCCTAACCCACAAGACCACCTCTAAGTTCTACCATTGCAAATACAATATATATATATATAGAAAAACAAACAAGAAATACATGATTACGAGTGATAAACAAGGGTTTACAAGCCCGTTTGGCTATTTTTTGTTTTCCAGCCGACTTGAATTGAGCAATCTGTGCCAGCTCTGGCACAATTTGGATTAGCCAAAGCCCCACAGATAGGTCAGCTGAGCTCTTAATGGAGCAGCTTATGTCTCGCCTACGTGATTATAACATTCTTAGCAGCCTATTCCCCTTCGTCCAGATGTTCCACCATCAACATCCAGGTCTTTGCTCTTTGAACCCTATATCAATTTACCATTCCGTCGTCTTCCTATTTGAGTGTATATTTACAAATTGCACATTGGCGACTTAGTTTCTCTACTCCTATGCCTCGAAGTCAATTGCGATACGCATTATTAAACGCATTGAGTTGATTCAACTTTTCCATTGAATACGGGCGGAAAAAAGTATGGATTATTCTAATACCCACATGCTCCTCTGGATGGTTTTATGAGCATGTTAAACCAACAGCATTCCTTGATAGACTGGAAAGTACACCAAACGTTACATTAACAATTTACACGTCTACAAACATCAAAAGTTATCCCTTAATGTATAAGCTCATATAATTCTTTGAGAGATCAATATGTTACGGTCACTAGAGCTCAAATAACCAAAGCAAGTATCAAGACATGTCCTGTCAACGTTACTTGTATAGCCCTTAATCACAGTCAGAGTCTCAAAGGGATCACAGGCCCACGCTTTATGACTGAAGGTCTGAAGAATTCCCCATAACCCAAAGGGCAGAAACCTTGAGAAGGAATACGGCAGACGGTGGATCCATCCTTCCAGGGATGATTAGGAGTGCGATGGCTGCCAAATAGCTAGTCCCTTATGTGTCCCTGTGATCCGCATGAACACCTCACATTGGTCTTTTTTAACGACTTTCCAATGTCATTCATGAAAAACACAACAACACTTGGTCGAAACGCCGGGAGACAGACTTTAAAACGTCGCAAGACGTTGTTGCGCATGTTTGGAGTGCCCTGCACCGCGGATAAAACCGAGTCAGTGCCAAAAGAGGGGGGGGGGTTCTCAAATGGTCTTTGATGTTTTTCATCATCATCATCATCATCATCATCATGGACTCATGCATGAGTACTCTGCTAATTTCCTACATCTGATACAACATTGCAAAAGTGGCTAAAATGACCCATGTAGTTTTGCCCCCGGGCATCTGCTGTGGGATCCTAATGTGACCCAGTCGCGGTGTTCCTGCGTACGGCTCCTACGCAGCGCACATGCGGTCGAACAAATCACAGCAGCAGAGACCGTCTTCTAACAAGATTCAGTTAGTAGAAAATAGCAGCTAATGAGTTCAAAAAAATCTATCTTGACTGTATATGCTACTGTGTTTGATGTCCAGCCCTTTACACTGTAGGCAAACAGTGTAAATTCAAAACACAGTGTCTCCCTGCTTTGTTTTATTATAAGCCAAACTATTGACTTAACAGCCAGTTTGCCATTAAGTTCACATGTAAAAAGACACCTTATTTTTAATAACTGACTTTTCTGTTATGGAAAATAGGTTGTATCAAAATGTATTACAATGTCTAAAAATGTCTGTATTTACGCATAAATACTCTCAGTGAAAGAGATTAACCTTTGTTATATGGCAATATTTCAGTGGGTTCATTTTTTTAGATCGCTATTCTGCGTTGCTTTGGGTTGATGTAACAATCTATTTAGCTTCCATGATGTTTGATGTAGAAATACCTTTCACACAACACACAATACATTGCAATACATCTGTTTCGATAGCTCAGTTGTTACATCATCTGCTCTCCAACCGGGAAACGTGTGATTTAAATGGTTACCGGACACTTTTTCACCAGAAAAAAAACCTGTTCATGCAAACTGCCATATTAATTGGTTCTGCTTAACTAAGCCACACAACGTGAATACTTCCAGGATGTACACGTAAAGAATTTCATCAGACACTCTCAGTTATTGCTTCCAAATACAAGTTGAAATATTTTTGGTTTAAATCTATCGGGGTGTGATCCGATGGTGTGTGGACAGAGGGGGTGAATAATATTGAGTTGTTTGGGATGCTTTATTCGACTTCACAGAGAGTAAATAATGTCTGTGTGCACACCAGCATAGTTTTAATGATCGGGGTGTTTGCCTCCCGGGCTGGAAGAGTCCGGGTTTGAGCCCAAATGAATGCTAACCTGTAGGCATCCTTCAGCAAGAGACCCTAACGCAACCTGTCCATGAATAATGGGCTCAATGACTGAATAGGATATTACCCGGGGCTGTGATATGTCCTCTGGGAAAACAGGCTTGAACTTCCACAGTATAAAACTTTCTCGACGGCGAGGGTAGGTATGCTGGCGTGCATTTCAACACTGCACATAATGAGGGAATGATTAGTTACATTAACGCGGCTGTTATCCACTGCAGTTGTTTGCTCGTTTTCTGGAGTGGAAAACATCAATACGAGAATATTGAGGACGATTGTGATGACACTGCATGGGGGGCAGCCCCGAAGCTCTCTCTACGGCTCATCAGAACACAAATCAACAGCATCGCATACAGGCACGCACTCTCAGGCACACTGACACGCATGAATGCACACACATATATACACATACAAATACACATGCACATACATATACACATACACATATACACCTACGCATACAAGCACAGCTACACATAGCAGCAGCAAAAAATAACATCAGAAAATACCTCCAACTGATATTCCAGGGGATTGGCTTTTCATTGCCATTGCATTTGAGCGCATGATGAACTGTTCAATGTTAAAAAAAAAAAAGTAAGTTTTATTCTTAGTTTAGTTTCTGACATCAAAAAGAAGGAAAGACAGTTGGCCCGACCGTGAATGTCACAATCTGTGAAAGATACCCAGCTTGAAGCTCGTATAATAATAGTTGATATATGATGTGTGATGTTAAGACGTCAATGCTCTCAAAAAAGAAAAAAGAAAAAGATATTCTGCTACCCGGTTGATTTGGACCATTGTTGACTAACGATGCGGCATGCAGCCTATTATAAGAGTGAAGTGCTTCTCTCTCCCTGGCTGTTTTTCGTTCCACGACCTATACACTCTGTCCAAAGGCTATGCGAGCGTCGCCTCAGATCTCGCTGACGCAGTCTGGCGTTGTGGGTGGAGCGTGGGGGGTGGGTGGCATGGTGGTGGTGGTGGTGGTGGGGGGGGGGGGGGGGTATGTGTGGCATGCCCATTGTTGGAAGTGGGTTGGTCTTTGGGGGGATCTCAGGAAGAGAGTTGGGAATAAGGGGGTTTTGATCGAGACCAGCTGTCCTTTCCGTCCTCAACGGTTGGTGTGAATAAAAACTCCCTCGTTATGGGAAATATAATAGGCTGATTTGCAGTTGGAAGGCTGTTCTGTTCTATTTAAATTTGACTGTGGGGTTGTTGTTTTTTAGTTTTTTTTCACAGGTTTTGGATTCTGTTTATTTCTTTCTTTCTTAAATCACCGAAGTCCACCTCAGTGCCAAAGTAACAATAGGAGAAAAGTGTGATTATTGTTATTCAACAACCACACAATTAAAAAACTGCAATCAATCCAGTGTTTACTTAAACTATGGCTTGCTGTGAAGGTCAAAATGCATTGTTTTGGTCATTGTCATTGTCATTGCCAGCGTTTCTTCATGCCGTCGCAAATGCTTGTTTTTCTTTCTGTGTAATGCATATATCTTCATAGTTAGTGTACTTAGTGTATGCATCTTGCGTCTTAACCGCAATCTTTCCACACTCTCACCTTCACTCTAAATTTCTATATATTCTTCTGTGTACCATATGCTATATGCTATATATATATATATATATATATATATATATATATATATGTGTGTGTGTATATAATTACTAAAGTAAGTATCATTGTTGAGCAAAAATTATGTTATAGTAAGAGTTTCCTTCTTCCGAGCTTGTGGTGTTTTGTGTGTTTGTTGTATTTTTACTTTGTTAAATAACTTTCCATAATGTTCTTTCTTCACTTAACATGCCGCCAATGTAATTAAGGCATGCCTAATGAGGCCAAGGAGCTTATGTTCATTATCTCGTTCTCATTTCTCATTAAATTCATCCTAATCATTACATTCTTCCCCCAAGAAATGCTATGAAACCTGGAATCTTCTGGAAGAAAAGGTTATTGCATGGAGAGCGTAGACACACTGAGAATTTCAATGGATCTAAAGGCAAGCCAGCCAGAGAACCTTGATCTAAATGAGACTGGGGAACCATTATTTTCTGCCAGTGCTGCTTTTCAGCAGGAGCCTTTTATATACGGCAAGAAGGCAAGAAACAGCTATTTATATGTATGGCATCATATAAATTACGGTGATCGCTGAGCTCATCACAAGCTGAAAAATTCTCCCCTCTCCTCCGGCTAGTTTGACAGGATGTAATGAATTGTTGTGGTAAATACTGCAGCTTTTGCAAGGGGCAATTTAGATTGAGGTGGTCTGTGCGAATTAGAGTGGTTAACAACTTGAGTGTCGTTGCAAATGTGTTAATGTCTTACTCTGCGTTTTTAACCCTGTGTTGGCCTAATTGTGTTCAACAGATGGCGTTAAAACACCTCCATAAAAGTATTAGTTATTTTCTTACCTCTTATCGCCCTTATTTTATGCACACTGTTTGTTTGGTTGAGACAAAAGTCTCAAATTCTCCGTCTTTAAACTTTCCCAGGCAAGAAACTTTGGTTTCACTTTCCTTGTACTTTCGAAGCTGAAACTTTTTTTTTAACACAGTGGGTGGCAGTAAGTTCTAAATGAAGGAAGAAAGGAAGGAAGGAAACGAAGGAAACGAAGCAAGATCATCTTCATTTGTCACACTTCATATTCTCTCTCCGAGAGCGAGCTCATCTCTCTAGATAAAGGCACTGCTGCCTTTATCTCACTGTGTGTGTGTGTTTGTGTGTGCGTGCAGGTGTGTGTGGATGGAGCAACCACACAGGAAGCAGAAACGGTAGGCCTATGTGCCATTGTTTTTGGTCAGACTGAGTAAACAGCAGATGGTAAGCAGAAGCTCTTTAGCGCTATGCATTTTATTTGTCTACCCACCTGAATGACCTGTGTGGAGCTCAGCAGCTGATGCGAAGAGTTAACCTGTTCCTGTTGTTTACTCCGGTTCCAGTAGACTGCAAGGCCGGGCGCAGTCATTTTCCACGCACCAGGAAATTAGCTTGTTTATCAGCGTTTTGTTTTTATTGTTGTTTTTTTTAAAGCTCCACCTGTGTTCCCGCTGACATTTAAGGTGTATCAACTATCCGTGACTGATTTTCAATCAACGGCGGACTTGGGGAAACGGAAAATAAATAACAAGAGAATATTCATTTTTGTAATTAAACATATAATGAGCGCTAAAGCCATTGAGTCGTATGCAAACGTTTTCATAAAGGTAACCTTGGGCGTTGTTCATCTGGCCCCCGTCGATTTGATGTGCTCCAAAGAAGCGCAGTCCATTTCCACTGATTTCCTTCCGGTTGGTATACATCGAAAAGTACATCGCGGGGCTTGTTTCAAGGTGATCCCACGATGGCCATGCATATCCATTCAGGGGGAGGGGGGGGGGAGAAGGGGGGGACGTGGACGACACTGTTCCTATTTCTCGCTGTCGTTTGTTTCTCTCCGTTCTCCTGCAACCTATCCGCCTGTACTCTCCACTTGCATTTAAATAGCCAATGCATTGAAAGGTTAGAAAAGACCTTGAAAGGTTAGGACAGAATCTTCCGTGATTCATTACCATAAGGGAAGAATAGTGAGGCATTGATGGTATATAATGAAAACTAATACTCCTTCCAGTCGCACCGCTGCTACGTGGAGGCGAGATATGTTTAATATCCCATTACAGGCCAAGAGGTAGCCACAGTTATCTGGTGTCTGGAGACAAACATAATCCATAGGGAAATTACCCATCAGGAATGCAATGCAGCTAGTGAGACGCAATTACCAGGCCACTCTTGTGAGTAGCACTACCCCCGTCCCCCACCACACCCCCCTCCATCCCCCTGTCCCATAGTATCCGTCGGTGCATGTTTGTTGGCCGGTCGATACGTGCATCACAGTAGCAGAGTAAATTGGATTTTAGACAGGAGAACAGTAAATTTAGAATATGTCCAAGTTGCGAATGATTGATGTCACTATGCGGTTTACATATCCTCCACGTCTAGGGCCGTGGTGTGGAAAACATGGGATAGTAAATATTGGACACGGGAGGGGGTACTTAAAGGAAACTGCCGCCCTTATTTGGAGAAATGTCAGTATTTAATTGCGTAGGTTCAGAAGGAAAACGTCAATTTTTTTGAGAGTGGTTTTGTTTGTGCTCTGGCGACATTTATTTCATTTTATAGAATGATTGAAAAGAAAGTGAATAAATATGGATTACATTCTTTGTTTTTAGATAATATTGTAGAGCCGATGCGCGACTGTTTGCCCTCAGTAAATAAACGCCGCCTCTCACAGACAGAGGATTTAATGTGCCTATTTAGCGCAGAATCACACAACTTTTATATAAAGAGACCACTCACAGCAGAGAAGTAGGGAACATCAGTGTGAGCGATGATACATCTTCGCTGGAGGCTAATCCAAACGCCACACTTATTGATGCGAGAAAAATAAACGAAAACGCAATGAACTTTGTTTGTCTTCGGCATTGATTTTTATTTTCATTCTCGGAGACAAAGTTGTACAGTTTTTTTTGCAAAAAAAAACCAAAAACAAAACGAAAGCAGATTGCCTCCACAGGATCCACAAGATTCTGTTTCCTCATCTCGCTGAAAAGAAAGGAATAAAAACAGAACACAGAATCTCATGATCGCTCGGCCCTGTAGCCGATGAACTGTCCTTAATCCGAACCAATGAGACAGATGAACAAAAAGAAAAATCGGGCCCCCCCCACCTCCACAACACAAAAAACACACCGACGCACACGTCACACACACACAATGGCGAACAAGCACATGTGAACCCTCGCCTGTGTGTTGAGCCTCTCATGCATAATAAATGTATGAGAAAACAATACCCCAGGCACCCGGGCATTAATGATATGCACTGAACTCATTATTAAAGTTCCCCAAACAGCTCCTGGAGTAACGCAGATGGCGTCAATTAAGCGATGAGCATACTCCGTCATTTCATCTTCTTTCTTTTATCTCTTGATTATGACTCTGTGGCTGTAATTAGCTGTATGGGTTTTTTTTTTTTTCCTTCCTTCTTCTTCTCCTCCCCGCGTGAAATAATGTCTGATAGTTAATTTCACTCGTAATTCTCTGAAAATAATTAACTGCTCGGTAATTGTATCACAGTCGCTGGCACTGTATAACCTTGGCGGATGCGCGCCCCACAACAAGGAGGTGGTATAACACGCTCTAATCCTGTGGGGTTGGGGGGGGGGTCTGCCTCCCGAGTCGGAGGTCTTTGAGTCCCGATGTCTGCTGTCCGATAAAGACGTGTATCTCAACATGGTTAAGTGTGTGGCCGTGGATAAGGGCGCCTGCTCACAAGTCAGAGGTTCTCAACGTGTTTCCGCTAGTGTGAATCCTCTAACATATATATTTTCAGCTGAGTACACAAAACATTTTTGGGAGAATTTCTTTATGACATATGTGCCTTCTATTTGGCAGTGTGCACACATGAACATTGGGGGTGCAAGTACTCACAATTTAGTGAGAAACATGGGTCTGGGCACCATGCAAATGTACATTTTTGGCAGATTTCTCCACACATAAGAAGCACAATGCCAGGGGAGGGTCAGTTCTTGTAGGGGTGATATTATATTCTTCCTGAAACCGACGATATTTTGGTGTTTCTGGATGTGCTTTCTTTTCAACGGTTCTCCTTTCTCTGTGTTTCCAGAATTACATTTCAACCACTTGTCTCTATTTTCTATTGTCCAGCTTTCAGAACCCCCATTTGAGAACCACTGGTGCAAAGTGTCTACACAGAGGCGATTTCAGGGAGGGGAAACCCTGCACTGGCCTCCCACCCATCTGACGTCTAGTCTTTCTGTGTTTTCCGCAGAGACCTGATGCCGTCCACCCTGGAGGGCCAGATCACCATGGAGAAGACGCCCAGCTACTTTGTGACCAACCACGCGCCCAAACGCATCCACACCATGGCCCGGGACATCAAGCTCATCATCGTGGTGCGCAACCCCGTCACCCGGGCCATCTCCGACTACACCCAGACGCTCTCCAAGAAGCCCGAGATCCCCACCTTCGAGGTGCTGGCCTTCAAGAACCGGACGCTGGGCCTGATCGACGCGTCGTGGAGCGCCCTGCGCATCGGCATCTACGCGCTGCACCTGGAGAGCTGGATGCAGTACTTCCCGCTCTCGCAGATGCACTTTGTGAGCGGCGAGCGGCTCATCGTGGACCCGGCGGGCGAGATGGCCAAGGTGCAGGACTTCCTGGGGCTCAAGCGCATCGTCACCGACAAACACTTCTACTTCAACAAGACCAAGGGGTTCCCGTGTCTCAAGAAGCCCGAGGACAGCAGCACCCCCCGGTGCCTGGGCAAGTCCAAAGGGAGGACTCATCCCAGAATAGACCCGGACGTGATCCGCCGGCTGCACAAGTTCTTCAAGCCCTTTAACATGATGTTCTACCAAATGTCCGGACAGAACTTTGAGTGGGAGCTGGGGGAGGCGGAGGCGGCCGGGGCACCGCGTAGCTCCCAGGACTAGCCGGGGGGGGGGGGGGGGGGGGGGGGGGGGCTAGCAGTGCTAGCGTGCTAGCTGGCTAGCGGGCACAGCAAACGATCAGCCACACCACCAGCCTTCTTAATGACATTGACCTCTTCATCACGCTTGCTCTCTCCCTCATCACGAGGGGTGCGCCCGAGCACACACTGTTACTCACCAGACGTGTTTCCCCCCCCGCGGTCACGCCCTGTCTGTATCCATGAGCAAAGAGTTTACTTGACATGCTTTTTTCCCCTCCAGCCCTCCCCACCCTGTCTCTCCCTTCCTCTCTCTCTCTCTCTCTCTCTGTCTCTCTCTCTCTCTCTTTCTCTCTCCCCCAACTCTTATGTCACCGAAAGGTGTCGCAGATATCGTTGTACATATTATACATAAAATACATTTATATTTGTGAAGATGAGATCATTTATTGCTTTCCCCCCCCCCCACCTTTCCTTTTGAAAGCATAGAGTTGATATAAAAGACGAAAAAAACGATGACTATGGCAATGCATGCGATGAGTTAAGTGTCCTTACCTCATGACCCCAAATGGGTAAACTCTGCCTGTTTCTTCTGCTCCCTTTAGTTTCTATACAGTATGTCTCCCTCCCACCCACTCACCAGCATTCAGATATACAGAGAAAATGACCTTCTGTGCTTCGAGGCGAAAGGGCCGTCAAGTGCCACAGATGGTCACCTCGTAACACTGTCCTGACGATGTTTGAAAAGCAAAAGAGCAAATGCACAAATATATATATATATATATATATATATATATATATATATATATACAGAAAGAGAGAGAGAAAGATCCGTTGACATGAATTCATGGGCCCGGCGTTTCTTGCCATTGTGTGAGTGTGGAGAGGATCCAGAGTTCACCAAAGTGTTAATGTCTTCAATGTAACCGTTTTCTGTTTTTCTGAGTCCCACTTGATGACCGCAAACATATTCAACAGCAAGAAGGAGGTCACACTGGTAAAGCTCGATCAAATGTACGAATGCATAGCTATAATTAACCATTATCCTGCACCGTACCTGTTGGTATGCATATAGGCTTGGTTAGTTTGGGGTTAAAAAATAAGAATATATATATGTATATATATATATGAATATATATATATATATATATATATATATATATATATTTGACACACATTTTTGGCATATAAAAAACGAACAAATATATATATATATATATATATATATATATATATTTGACACACATTTCTGGCTCATTGGATGCAGAAGGTGGAATATATGTAGGTACCGGTGACACCTGATTATGACCCGTGTCCCGTTGAAACGCTTTGTCGACGTCAGCGGAGCGGAATAACGACGTCGTCATCCCTGTGTTTCTCTTTTCTTTTCTCTTTTTTTTTTAATCCAGGGGTATTATGAGTTAATGGGGGTGAAGAACAACATAGGAGGCCCGAGCAGAAGTGTGTTAACAAACATCTGCTGCATTGTGCTTCTCGTTAGAGATTAATGGCCTATTAAGCAAAACCTGGCACTGGAACAATGTCAATGTCACAGTGGGGATTTTGCCATCAGACACACACACACACACACACACACACGCTTACCTGACGGAGAGAAAAAAGAAAAGAAAAAAATGTCCCTACCTTGAACCTTGTACTGTTTGTCTGGAGAATGTACCTTAAGTCTAATGCCAACCACTTGTGATAATCAGTAACAGCTGGATAATTCAAATGCAACGATATAAATGACAGGGTGAACTGCAGTGATCTGCTCCTTTCTATAAAGTCTCTTTTGTTATTTTCCTCATGTTTCCCTCCAGCCTCCCACCCCCACACCCTCCAATGACACGACACCCCCAGCTCAACACGAGGGCTGTCGTCTCCGATATTTGGCAAAATGTCCGCCAATGTGCTTGTATGTATGTATGTATGTATGTAAGTATGTATGTATGTATGTATGTAAGTATGTATGTATGTAAGTATGTATGTGTCTGTTGTCTCTGGACTTTTCATCAAAACGAGACAATCAATGGAGTCAATGAGTCAATAAATACAGTCTGCTTCCCACATCACCGGCTGGCACACGGCTATCATGCGTCGCACCGTTAATCTTCCCCCTGCGTTTTCCCTGGCAGGGGGAAGGAGGCCCCAGAATTGCTTCACTCTCCACAGACCTCTGTCCCCCTCAGGAGGCCTGTGCCGGCAGCTTGTTACACACTGCAATGGATTCAATCAAAGCAAGCACTACATTGCCCTTTGTCGCAGCAAGCTTGAACACGTCAACCCCTCCGGTCCTCCCTTCCACCCCTCCCTTTCTGCACACACACACACACACAGACACACACACACAGACACACACGGACATACACGCAGACACACACACACACACAGACATACACACATGCACACAGACACACGGACATACACACAGGCACACACACAGACATAAACACAGACAGACACATGGACATACAGACAGACACACACACACACACACACACACACACACACACTGAGACAGACGCACACAGACGGACACACACACAAGCATACATACACACACACACACACACAATGTATTCGCTTTGAAAGGCTGCTGTGTCGTCTTGTGTGTGTGTGCGTGTTTATGTGCCGTCTGTGTGTATGGTGTGTGTGCGCGCGCGCGCGTGTGTTTCTGTTTTCTTGACAGCTTTTCTTTTTCTTTGTTTTGCTTTGTTCCTTTTTTATTCGCTCCCTCTTTCTTCGGGGCTCCTTATATCACTCCTCCCACACACCATTTTTTTTTTTTCGCTTTCTATTTTTTCCTCGCCTCCTCAGTTTCTTCTCCTCCTGTTTGTTTGTTTGTTTGTTTGTTTGTTTAACATTATCAGGATTAATTTCAGAACGTTACCAACATTGCGAGGTGATCACAGAGAGGGATTCCTGCTGAACACATGCGTTCCGATCTGCAGCGGCGGCAGAGAGAAACATCCAGAACAGAAACCTCATCATCCCCACCCCCACCAACACCTCTCAAGAGCTCCCAAATAAAAAAATATATAAACACAATAAATAACATTGGAATGTCCTTTAGGGAAGCTTGCAAACTCATCACGGATGCACAGAGGAATCCCCTTTCCCATTTCCCAGGAACAACTTCATGATCCTGAAGGCACACACACACACACACACACACACACACCTACACACGGCTGTACTCACACACTCACACCTGAACCTCACGGGGTCCGCGAGCGCATGTCGTCAGTGTGACATGGGAATCAGACATGGTAAATGTTTTCTTTGGGGGGTGGGGGGGGGGGGGTGCGCTTTCATGTGGTCTATAGTGTGGTAAACATACTGCCGAGACTTCCAGAACATTAAGGACAAGTTGTCCTCAGCGACAGACTCCCAGCGGGGGGTCACGTGGGGCTTCACAAAACGTTCAGTCAGGGAATTCTGCCGGGATGAGGCAGATGACAAGGGGCCGGAGATCAAGTCTAGTTTTATCAGGATTTTCTGATAAACTCCCCCCCCCCCCCCCCCGTCGTTTTCACTCTTCGGAACGTCTGACTTAGTATCTGTCGTTGCTGCTTGTTACCTGCTGTGAGTTTGACAGGAATACAACATATACGTGTCCCACATGTGTAGGCTTCGCAACAACATGTGTGGGCTGTAATAAAATTCACATGGTCAGGATTCCGGTGCGAAAGCGAAGACATTCTCTTGTATTTAACACGCTTTAAACAGAAACAATAGTTACAGTCCCGATATTCTGCAGGCTAACTACTGAAAAGGAAGCGCCATGCTCAGTAGTACTGATAAAATAAAAAATTGATGTAGCTAACAATACAACTAGCAAAATAAGTGTTTGATGTGTATTTTAACGCATAATGCCCATACACAAAGGAGCGTTTCAATAACAAAGTGAATTGATATAACTGGGAAAAGGAGACAAACCAGAGTAGAATCCTTGTCCTTAATCACATCAATTCCTAATCTGATTAGGCCCACTAATCAGAGTAAGATCTAAACCGCCGAGGTGGACACATAATCCGATAGACACATCTTCCTTTGATGTCATTCGCCGTTCCCAAACAAAACGTTGCGCGTGGTGGATTCAATGGCTCGCAGGTTTTCTCATTTGAAATGGCAATCACTTTCTTCCCTGGTTCTCTGTAACAGAAAAATCCCCCCCATTCTCTCCAGTCTGTCTGCCTCTAGCTCTAGCAGGACTCCTGGGGAGTGGAGTTTAAACAGGTAATGCCTGAGGATTACCGCATACACCGGTGACTGAACACATTACGCTAAGCCCAGAAATCTCTTCTGTCAACTCGGAGCCATTCCTTTCCCCCACCCCCCCCCCCCTCCCCTCCCTGCACACACACACACACACACACACACACACCCTCGGCTGTTAGACAGAATATTGTATGTTGTTATATGTTATGTAGATGTTCAGAATATAAACCGATATACACCGCACTGTAACGTATATACACTACTGCTGTGTACAGGTCTTATTATAGATGTGTGACCAGGGCTATTTAAAAAAAAGAAATAGGCTTCATTTGAAAATAGTTATTCTTTGTCTAATTGGACAAAGAACAACTGAATGCAGTCATAATAAAAATCCTCACAGTTATCTTTTTTCATGGCACGAGTTCAAGCTATGGAAATACTACAAAGTTGGCCTGCTGGCTCTTGGAGCAAGTC
Source organism: Micromesistius poutassou (assembly GCF_964030765.1). NCBI lineage: Eukaryota > Metazoa > Chordata > Actinopteri > Gadiformes > Gadidae > Micromesistius > Micromesistius poutassou. The sequence goes on along the minus strand of NC_140271.1, from coordinate 3,437,636 downwards.
GTAATGATGCCTCCACCCACCTGCAAGAACAATCCTCTCTATAACTAACCATAGATCTCAAGTTCTAACCATTTCCTCATCCCACACACCAGGCTGAGTGCCAACGGCAACTTTCCCTCTGTGCTGCTGCCTCCTGTATCTCTCGGCCCCCTCCTCCTCAACCACACACTCACACGCACACACACATACTGATACAGGCACACTCCTGCAAGCACACACACATACTGATACAGGCACACTCATGCAAGCACACACACACACACACACACACATGCACACGCGCACACTGATGCAATAACACAAGCACATACACAGAGCGAGCTCACAAATTTAACACATATACACAATCCCAGAAGCATTCATAGACATAAACAGAAAAGGTTGGTACACACACACAGACACACACACACACACACACACACACACACACACACACACACACACACACACAGAAAACCTTTTTATTATCCCCATTGCCTCTCCATCTTCTACAAGAGTATCATTTATTATAGATATATATTGTAATACAGCATCATGTATTCATATTCTTTCATGTAGATTTCTTCCAGCATTTATTTCTCCCAGCCTGCAAAGGCAAGATAAAAGATTTCCTGTCTCTGGAGAACTAACAATCTATTCATTGACAGAGAACAATCATTCATTAATTACAGTATTAATATTTATAAACGAGTGCTGCATCATAAATATTGACATACATTTACTCCCATCTATTTAATAATAATAAAAATAGCAATTTCAATAAAGGATTCCTTCTAATTTCTGGCCAAATATAAATCACATGAGAATTGTCATGTTTTGTGTAGTTGCATTGTGTTCCTGTTGTTTTTGAGTTAATATTAATATAACAGTTTTTTTGGGATGAAGACTGAAGAATATATTCACTATTTATTCCTTATTTCTCAGTAATTCATCCATTACAGAGACGACCTGTCAGACATAGCTTGTTCTCTGACTGACTGGTTGGCTATGTTGTCATTCAGGCTTCAGCCCTCAAATCTAAATTGCTAAGAAAGGCCAACTGTTTGAAATTGCTAATTGTTTTTCTACTTTTAAATGTAATATTTTTTGAGATTTTCCATTTATTCAAACTCAGTTTCATGAAACACACTTCCATTTTCCCATTTGACATTTAATGACTATCTGTCACTAGAATGTAACATTTTCTTTTCTTTTTCACACTTCGCTCATTTCACCATGATTAAATTATAGTAATTTCAATTATGGCCTCCATACTGCAGTAAAACAGTCCTCTGAGTCTGAAAAAATGTATTGTAGGTGAAGTTCCCCCCCTTCATCCAATAATTCTTTCATGACCTTTACAGGGACATTTCATTTTTCTTCTAGCCTTCTTAAACGCATGATAGGATGAAGTCATCTCACCAGTCATCACAAACACTTTACGATCACAGGCTGTAAGATAAAATGTAAAACGAAGTACTTACGATTTACGCCATTTACCAGACACATTTGTCGAAAGCGGCTAACAGTGAATTCAGATGCAGTTGGTTAAGGAGTGGATAGTGAATTATAGGATGCCTTCAGGTAGAATATGCAGACATTGAGGGATCAAACCCGGTATCTTTTGGCACCCTTACGGTGTATTCCGATAGTGCTGCTCAAGGAGAGAGTAAGGGGTTAGAATACCTATAGGCCGCGGACACAGCACAAACCCAACACCTTTTGGCTTAGAGTCGTACACCCTTATCACTACAACACTACTACTATAGCAACCAATCCCTCAGTATCAATAATAACATTATGACAGCAACAACCTTCTGTCTTTACAGGAAGGGTTTCAAGAGCACTTTCCTCCAGAGCCCTCATTAGCTTCTGCCATCACAATAGCACCATCTCCTCTGTCCTCCTCCTCCTCCTCCTCCGAGCGTGTGACCCTCATCAGAGGTCACGCTACACAGAACATCTGGCTCCTCTCAAACATCTTTTTTCCACCCAATCAATATGGCGTCGCCCTGCTATGGCGTGCTGCTAAGGAAGACAAATTCTGTGATCAATCCTCCGCGCAGGTAATGGTCTCATTAATTCACTGTTGATTCATTTTCTGCTGAGTGGATATTAACCTTTAGCCGGTAAACATTAATTATCTGTCAGAGAAAAGACAGAGAGAGAGAGAGAGAGAGAGAGAGAGAGAGAGAGAGAGAGAAAATGAGTGAGACAGGTGTGGTCAGTGCATAATGCCATCGGAGATCTGTAAACGTAACAACTAATAGACTTCTGAACGTCGGCGAAGACCTCGCCCAGGCGTACAGGTGGTTGTTCTCACACGCGCGTCACACGTTCGGATTCCCTTGAGGAGAGGCTCTAACCAAATGCCTCGGCGCGACCAAAGAGCACTGCGCGTAAGGTATTTGTATTTCGATTTGTTCAGTCATGCATGCGTTTCGGGAACGATTATTATGCTCTACATACTCCTGACAACCAGGACTATCGCATATGCACAGTCGGTCACCGCGACCCTCTGCTCAATTCGAGACACATCGGCAGATGGCTGTGCTTTTCAAACTATGTCTGCAGTAGAACATTATGGAGTTAAATGCTCAAGGAGCAGTGACTGAAGTTCTTGCTTTATCCTGACATTACATGGTGGTACCCTACACGTACCATTATTTTTTTTCTTTCCCCCCTAATCAAATGAATGTAAATTGGTCATTTTAGATGTAATTTTAGGAAAGCCATTTTCTATTCTGTTTCATCCTTTTACCTAAATTACCTAACCCTAAATTGCTTCATAGGATAATTCTTTATCTCTGCGGCAATGACAAGGCCCTGCTATTCACAACGTGGCTAATCTCTCGTTCACACCTTTGCAACACAGAAAAGAGAAGAACAAAAGATCAGATGGTCTGCCCCGAGACCATCTTTAAATCAGAACCCAGAGTTCAGATTGATATTCCTCTCCAACGAGTGTGATCTCTGATTAAAACACTGTTTTAAACGCAGGCCCCATACAATGTGTGAGGGGGCAAGCGTGGGCCCTCTAAGGAAAAGAAGGGCAAGACATAAAGGGAAGGGTTTGCCGTTTAACCAATAAAATAGTAGAAATATATATGGTGTGTTCCAGATGCCTCGGACAACACCCTTCCAAGTTGCACTTGTGATGTTATTTCCTGTCTCGTAGCATTTATAGCGTTCCCGTACGTCTTTGTGATTGTGTCATGTCATTGGCTAGTCAGAATTCCGAGGGGGACCGACCAAAAGGGGCCGTGCCTCTGTGAAATGCCGCAAGAAAGCTGGGAGATTTCCCCACTTGCAACTCGGAAGGCTGGTGTCCGAGGCATCTGGAACACACCAATATTCTTTCCAGAATACAGCAAAAACACGTCTCACACACTGTGTTATATAAAATGTACGGCTGTCCCTGGCCAGGTTAGGATATCAATGTCACTCTTAGAAACGGCACTCCGAGCAGAGAGCACTAGCTACCTACTCTACCGCCATGCTGACACAGGGGCTTGGCTCTGTGCTCGCTGTGTAGCATCACGCCAAGAAGCCTCAGCTGGCCCAGGCTGCTGATGAGAGCGATGCCTCCCAGGTGAGGAGTTCTCTCCCGCCGGACAGGGGAGCTATCCAGGGTGCTGATCTGTGGCCTGCTGTCCGGGTGCATGGTGGTGCTGAAAACCTCTGCGGGGCATAACATGCAGATCTGTAAACCGGCACTGGGCTTGATTCCCAGTTTCTCTTTTTTTCCCCCGCAGCCTACCAGTAGGCATCCTGATCGCAACGTGGGTAACCCCCTTACATCCTTTATAATGACATGCATTCACTGAGAGTCGATTTGGGTAAATGCTTCTGCTAAGGAACTAGGAAGGTAAACACTCAATAGTTCAAAGAGTCAGCCGCATACACCGTACACGTCAGCCTGTACACACACACACACACACACACACACACACACACACACACACACACGCACACGGTATACATACATCATAATCAGGGTGTATAGATATGCTAGCCAGGGAGCAGGCAGCTCCAGTGGCTGGAGGGATCTGGCTTATTGTCATTCTCCGCGCGGCTCGGCATGTATCAGAACGCGCCGGAGAGACGCACCGTCGCATCGCCAGGGACAAGCGGGCTGCGGCGTCAGCCACGGGACAAAGATCAACCGTCGCCCTCCTCATACCTGACTGCGTAATGCTTGCAAGGCGCATCTTTTTTGCTTCTGAGCCCCGCACTTCAGCACAAATCAGTCATCAATCATGCAGAAGCATGGGGGAAGTGTAGGAAGGGGGGCGGGGGCGGGACGGTGAGGGGCTGGTTATGCTAAGCATCCTTCTGCTAGCATTTCCAATTTGAGATCATATAAAAATGCATGATGTACTATATTGCTGCAGATGCCTGACGCTGCCCGGGCCCCGCGTGGATGCTGAGGGGAGGCGAAGCGCCCGGTAAATTGGAAAACGCACGTTGGAAACAGTGCAGCCGCAAAGGAAACACAAAAAAAATTAATACTGAATGGCTCTTAATTGTGACAAGGGCGTTTGGCACCAATTAACGCCATCGCTCTCAACAGGTCACAGGGGGGTGGGGGTGGGGGGCTGGGGGGGGGTTCTTAGAAGGTATTGGCATGAGAAGGAGAATGGGGGGGGGGGTGAAAGCTTGAAGTACATTTGAACGATTGCATTTAGAACTTGTGCATCGGCTTTGTCTTGATACCCAGGATTACTCAAAACAAGGAAAAGAACAAGTAGTCATCCATTATACATGTTTCATCATATCCATGCTCGGAATGAAAGAGCTGTACTTTAGTTCTGTCCGAAATCATGTCAGATTAAACCATTTATTGCATTGCACATTTAGTTTGGCGGCATGGTTCCACTCGTTTAGGGCGCTCCCTGCTGTATGACTTAAAGCATGACGTACAGCTGTCAGATACAGCATCCCAACAACAGCTGACAACAGAGAGCACTAGACAATCAGATATCTCAACCCAGTGTGTAGGTTATATACAGAGCAGAAGCAAAGCAGGTGGAGGCTGGAGTGGTGGTGGGAAATCACGCTCTGCACACTTCACCAATAGCGTGTGTGTGTGAGATGGCAGTTCTTAAATTGACCGTCTATCAGTGCGTGTCAGGTGCGTTTGATTGGAGCGCCTGAGCTGTCCGATGATGGGCAGTGCATGACTGGAGTTTCCTCGCGCAACCAGCTATGCCTGTGAACGAATGGAACCGTTGAAACTAATGGTGGCAAATTGAATGCAGAGAGATGTAATGCATGTTGAATGCAGTTTTAAGGAAGCATGAATAAACATTCATTTCCAAAGGTGACGTTGATGAGACTCATGTCTCGCCTGCCTGTAAAGTGGATGGACTAAGGTAATCACAGACTGCGCTACTACATGAAAATAATGTAATACTGTAGCCTGGTGAAGAGATGTAAAACCCTAAAAACATGTCTTGCTCAAGGCCTCATGCAATGTAATAGACAACTACCCACTTCAAAGACTTCTGTCATCGTCAAACAGATTGCTTAAGATCAAAAGATGATGACGATTATAGTCTGAGCTAATGCCAACTTCACAATTTAAAAGTTTCACAGGTGCATTCGTGTTGCTACACCCATGATAAAAAATGTTGGGTTCATGTGATTTTAAACGTGATAAGTTTCTTTTTTTGTGTGTGTGTATATCAAATTAGAATGACAAAGTTGCATAACAATGACTTTGATGTTGGATTTTGCATGATCTTAATGTCTCAGCCATGTTTGTGCATCGGACTGGGTTTGTACAAACCATTACACCATCATGCTCACACACAACATAAATTATGTATCAGTCAAAGTTGCATTGGATTTGAGCCCCAAGCGATTCACGTGCGCAGCAAAACAACTCCAGGTGACAAGTATGTACTGTAAACAACAACACTGTTATTGATATCTCCCCTTTTAGCATTGAGCACGCTGTAAATAATCAAATTATTTACTTATATTTAGTTACTATTTTACGAGGTTAACTGTCTTCCCTTTTTTATCCCCCATTCTTTTATTTTGCAGCAGCGACGGCAAGTTTGCCGCAGCAATGTAAACAGACAGGAAAAAATGCGGACTGTGAGGAAACATGTTTCTCATATAAATGAACTATCAGGTGCTAGGCATGGTTCTGCTCCCTAGGCTGGCCTCCTGGGATTGGGTCCTGTGTAGATTTAGTGTAATGAACCTACTTGGGAATTACACAGAGACTTGCAGCAACTCCCCACCTGCTGTCAGTGTTGTCAAACAACTCCAGCAAGATGTTCGATTTATCCACCAAACAAGACTATAGCTTCAGGTATGTCTACCCGATGGCTCGCGTTTTACAGTTTCATGTGGACACACCTAGGCTCGCTTTATTATGAACTACATTAATAATGAGGCGATCAGAGTTATCTGAATTGAAGGGTCTCATTAATTAAAGAAGGTAAATAGAAGCTAGGTAGAACATACATACAATACATGTAAATATTCTTTCAAGAAACAAAAAACGTTAAATCAGACAAGCAATGTTTATCATTTAATTGCATCAGAATATTGACGGTTGCATTGCAAGAGTCCCCAGAGCATATATGACGAGACACAGAATAACATCTCACAAAAGAATGAATACATTTGCGTGCTTTTCGAAAAGGGTTTGACAAAACTGTCTCCTCATTTGCAGTACAAAGTCACATGAGCATTGGCAATAATGCAAGGGAGACTCACACTGAAGAAAAGTCTTTTATCAGCACAGTAATGGCAGGGTTTGACAGAGTTTGTTCAAGGATGTGTTATGTCATCATTAAGATACATCGTCTCAAGAAATATCACATTTGGGTGAAGAGATATCACAAATCTTGTGATCTTACCCCACCCTTATTTTATTATTTTTATGCACATAAGTCACAGCACAGGAAAATTCTGCCGTAGTATATACTTAAAAGTATATACTTTTTCTAACCAGTCCACTCACGGCATTTAAAGTGACTTGGAATCTCTGAGGGTCGCACACTAGAGAGAGAACGCATTATAGGAATCATCACGTCCGTGCATTTCTGATAAATGTCAAGACCAATCACAAAAACCTTGAGACAACATAAACCTTTTCACTCTTTGCATTTGAGACAATCAAGGGAAAGTGGGCATGGCATGCACCGGAGGTGTTGTGGAAGATAACTATTGTCAACTGTAATTTAATTACAATTAACACGTGTTATATATCAATGGAGTGAACACATCAACTGTATTATGATGATTTATGTCAATCATGGTTAGATAAAATGAGGTGCCAACTAAGGTATAATCATGCTAACGAGACAGTTTGCTTTTGATCAGAGAACACACTCATCTTACTGATTTGAATGAACTACATACACCATTTTCTTCACTATTACACAAGAAGTAAATCAAACAATCAAAATATATAACAAGTGAATGATGAATGGAGCTGCTGAAATTGATCTTTGAAACAACTGGGACACATGTGCACACAATGTGCATCATTAGCTGCTCATCACTTGTCTAAACTGAATCATCCTATGATTCCATCACTGTTAAACACACACACACACACACACACACACACACACACACACACACAGTGTGTCTCCAATTCCAGGTTTCAACGGTATGACTTCACAAGAGCCCAATAACATCGACAGATTATCTGTGTGTTCTTCATGCTCAATCTTTATGTGATTGATATTACTATGTACTATGTACTATATGCTCCTGTTTCCATTTCTTGTATCTGTTCTGAACACCTCATGCAGTCCTAATGCTCAGTTATTCCTGCTCCACAGTAGTTGTGTATTTAGAGAGAGCGAGGGAGTTTAAATACCTTCAAATGAATGTGGTTCAACATCTGGGCTCAAACAGGAGGGAAGACATAGTGTAAACCCCATCCATAAATGATGACTAAGAGGAGTTGTTAGTATTTTATTTTATTTTCAGCGGTGAACCAAAAGAACATGACTTGAGTAACTACAGTTGCATCTCATTTTCCACAACGCAATGTTTGCCGGCATCAATGGAGCCAGTGTTGGTTGGCTTGGAGGCTCAGCAATGAAGGCAACAGGACTTGATTGGAATATTCAGTAATACTGAGTCATTCTCTCGTTCAGCACACCTTTCTTTCTTCTAACTGTCCTGTCTAAACCTGGCACAGAAATCTCATAAATATAAAAAAATCAACACATACAAAACATATTCATATACAATTTAGTAAATTACATGTAACATTATTGCACATTGATATGGCGTTGCTGTGATAGCTGTATGCATTTACACCATCCTTTGTATTGCTTGAATACACACATTTTCCCTTTTTCTATATTCCACCTAATGGGCATGATCAAGCATATTAAAGTATGTGTGCCTTCAAAGCTAGCATAGTTTAAAGACTGGGTCTATTTTAAAATGTATTGGAACACAAATGAATGAAGCCAAAGTCAGGCAATTATGAATAATGGCAGTGATGCTCGTAGTAGTGCATAGCTTAATCAGTCTGTATGGACGAATGTTAATACAAGGCATGCACAGATTCTAATATTAGAGCCTCTATTATTGGCCAAGCTGGAACCCCTTTCAAGCGTTATAAAATCGAAATGACTGCGTGCACCACAGCCTGGAGCAAGCTTCCAGGTCTGGCTTCAAGGTGCAGTGACTGAGAATGAATATTCATTGTCACACAACAATAAACTGGGATTTGAGTTCAGTCACAGTTGCTTGAATGTGAATCACAGCGAATGTGTGTTGTCTTTTTCATGTGTAACTGTTTGTCTATATGTATGGTGAACGCAGCCTCTTTCTGTGTTTAAAAAGCTCCTGTAGAGCAAAATACATAACAAAACAAGTCGGGAAGAATCACGATGGTAGGATAGTGTGAATTCAGCTCCAGTCCACTCGTGTTGCAAACAATGGACATCTGTATTTTTTTTTTGGGGAGGGGGGGGCACAGACAAAGACAGTGCTAAAAGTGGAATCAATGTTAGACTGGCCTTTCCACAAGATGGATGCCTCACAGGAAGGAAGAAAGACTGATTATGATACTGCATTATTAATTCTAGTTTTGTTTGGTTTCCTATTTCCGATGAGTCTCATGCTGATGCCCCCGCACACACTTTGAACGTAAACCATTGCTTTAAAAAGGAAGCACAGAATATTCCTGATTTGTAATGGAATAGCGTTATCTTATAATGTATGGGCGTACACCTGATGCAAAAGGAGGTCATTCTGAAAGACGGGGAAGGAGCCATCCCGTATGTACAGCGGATCGTCCATGCGGTTTAAAGGGGACAAAAAAAAGAGAAAAGGGAGCCAGCTCTGATTTCTGTATTGATGAAGAGGTCAGGAGGAAATGACAGAGGAGTCTTAATTAAAAGTCATTGGTAATACAACCCAAATTCACGCTGTCCGGCCACTCCGGCACACTGACAAAGAATCATTACATTAGATGTCAAAGCAGATCAATATTCAGACAGGGGTGGGGAGGGAGTGAGGTAACCCCTCATTCCAATCCTCCTCCTCCTCTGCCTCCTCCTCTTCCTCCTCCTCCATCTCCTCCTCCTCTTTCATCTCCTCCACCTCCTCCTCCTCCTCCTCACCCCTGTGCACGTCTTGACTGCAAATACTACCGCAACAAGAAGGATGAGGTCAAAGATTTGTTCAAATCAGCCCCTTCAATCCGCCTATACCTCAACCCCCACCTCCTCCGCCTCCTCCTCCTCCTCCTCTCCTCTCCTCCTCCTCTCCTCCCTCAGCCAAGACAGAGGGAATCACTCCTCAGGTTGGATACCAGCGAGGCATCATTAAATTTCCTTCTCGCTGGTTACTGTGCATAATTCATATCCACCCCGTTGAAATATAAATGTTGCTGTGTTGCCAAAAAAAAAAGAGAAGGCAAGTAGTCCAAGGCACTGGATAAAGAAATAAAAAAATAAAAATAAACCTCCCCCGAGTGGGAGTTCAGGTTCAAGGAGTGAGACGAAGGTGAGAAGTCTTTTAGACAGCTCTGGATCGCCCGCAGCGGAATCAATGTTGGATGTTATACAGGCATGTATACGGGGGCCCGGTGCACAGAGAGAGAGCCGCTGTAATTGGTCATTAAGTGAGATCCTCTCCATCAGATTGTTATTATTGTATATAAAGGGAGGATGTCCGGTTATGTTTGCTTACTGCAAGCGTGCACTGCCTGGTCATCAGCAGGCTTAGAGCAGGTAGGCCCTGCTGGGATCCTAATGGCTTTATGAAGGTGAAGAAGGCGGCTCAGTAGTCTTTTGACAGCTCAGTACATCTGTTAGTGTTTAGGTCGGTCATTTATAATACAAACTTGTAAGCTTGTAGGAAGCCTCTCGATTAATAAGGAATACATACATAGGTAATAAATCCAGGAATTGATTAATTAATACATTTTTGACGGTTTCCAATATGTTGATTTTTCTGGTGGTGGTTGCAATTTACTAAAAATGATGACAGGAAAGCTAGAAATGTAAACATACATTTACAAAGAAAACATACTGTAACTGCTGTTATTTCACGAATATGAATGTGTCCATTTGGATTGGGAAGAACAGGAATGACATTGATGAAAACAGTAATGTATTGTACGCATGTTAAAATAATGTTTTGAAGATTTGATTATCAATGTGTTTTGACACCTAGATATTTCGATTTTTTGTTGTTGTTGATGTTGTCGTTCTTCTTGCACAGATGAAAATGTAGATTAAAAAAACCTTCAACGTTAAAATATCAGTTAGAATTGAACTTTATTGTGTCATTGTTTCCCAAAGAAACAGTTCTGCACCTCCCTTGATCGCCCCAACACTGCATCCCATTCCTGGAGCTCAGCCAAACTCTGCTCCCCGCTGAACCTTTTATCTCTTTGTAATCTCTCCTTCGTCTGAGAGTCCTCTGGCTTGTCACACCATTCAGGCAAGTAAGTGAGCAAGCAAGGACATTGAAACAGCCAACCTTTAGCTAAGATGGCCACAGTTGCTTTACCCAAAGCTCATGACTAATTGTAGTACTCATAATTGTCACTGACAGGTCCGGAGGGTTATATATTATATATATGTATAGAGAGAGAGAGAGTCCTTGGACTTGCAGGGGTTGACCATGCCACGCTGAGAGTCTTTACACCAAGCTTTTAAAAATGGTAGTGAAGAAAGTGAAGAACAATGAGCTGTACAGGGAAGTGTCATTGTTAGATTTATGTTGGTCTGGGGAACCAATTGGGTTCTAGGTTCTTGTAAGTGACAAAAGAGAGGAAATCTCTAAAGACGTATGTAGAAAGAAGTAAGAAGGGAAATTAAAGAGGAAGTACTGTGCTGTATTTTCAATGTGGGCCTTCTTTTGGAGTGTGGACCTTGTGATGGCAATTGGACAGCTGCTAAGATGCTCTTCTTTTGCTTTGAAATACTTTTGGAACTGCCCCTTGTGGATTATATATTTGGGCACTTTCTTTTGGAAACCTTTTGGAATCTTTTTTTGATCAAACGACAAAAACCAAGAGACTAAAGCAACCCCAAAGACTTATTTCACGTGTGATTGACCGCATATAGATGCTATTTAAAATATATATTTTTTGGTTTGGGACAATTTCCCTCCATCATGTATTGCAATATTGGTTTTGATTTGAAACTGTTATATGGTAATTAAAATGTTTATTGTTAATATTGTATGCGTCGTGTCTCATTACATCTTAGATTTTGTTACCCGGTACAATGATGACTTTACATTCCCTCTTAATGCAGCCTCACCGGTTAGCTAGCTCATTTATAATATGATAAGTGTTGTGCAAGCACTATAATTAATGCCAGCATGTGTGTGTGTGTGTGTGTGTGTGTGTGTCTGTGTGTGTGTGTGTGTGTGTGTGTGAATGCGCTTGTGTAAGTGAGTGCATGCTTGGAATAGTAAGTCTGTGTGTGCCCGCACACATGTGTTTGTCAGGGTGTATGTTTGAGTGTGCGGCTTCATACATTAGCCCGTGTGTACTCTGCGGTGCACAAGTGTGTGCATGGCGCATGCATGAGATTGTGCATGTGTTTGTGAATCACCATGAACATGTGCATGTGTGGAGGTGTGTGTGTATGTGTGTGGTTGGGTTAGACGGTCAACGGGTTGGTGTTTGTGTGTTTGTGTGTTTGTGTGTGCGTGTGTGTCTGTGTGTGTGTGTGTGTGTGTGTGTGTGGGGTTGGGGGGGGTGCTCATTTAGTGGTGGCCTTGAGAAGGGGTTATTTCTTAGCGATGGCAGAGTAATAAATGATGACACTGGATGCTATCTATGGCTTGTTATTCATTTTAGCCCTCCCTGTCACAACACTGGATGCATTGGATAATATAGCAGTAGACGAACAGCAGGGGTAATTATGGCTTAATGAATGCACCTGTGTTTTGCCCACAATGTCAAAAAAAGAGAAAAAAAAAGGAAAAATGAATACAGACAATATGGCGGTCAGCGCCGCTGCTCATCCTCGGTTTAGTCACGCACAGCGCTTCAAAGACGCCTGTTTGAGCAAACGAGGAACATGTGGCCCGCTTTAATTGATTTAGCAGGACTCATCGGATCCGTTTTACTTACTATCCTGTGGGTTGGTGTGCTTTTAACGATATGGTTCACAAAGGCGAGGGAATTGTGCGTTGTTTTTTTGAACCAGGAGTTAATGAGAAGACATTTTTCTGAAGTTTATAAAGCTGACATTTTTCAAGAGATTAAAAAAAAAAAAAAGACTACAAACATGAACATTCCCGGGAAAATGGCTTTGAAAGAAGGCTGCGGGAAAATACGCTGTGAAATAAGTGCTGAAAAACACTGCTTTAGACACTGATTCTTACATAGTGTATTCGGCATTATGGAGTGTATTCGTTCACAAAATATATATTCTGTTATTTGTAAGTTAAAGGTCACCAGTATCTGTCGAGGGATATCAAAGCTTAAAAGAAACAACAGACAAACAAATGTATTTTACGAAAGTTACAAAAATCCTTTCATGTTCGGCTACATTGAATCTTCATTCAATATCAATTTTCTACAGCTGATCTTGTTTACGGGGGGTTGGGGTATAATTATACCCCTGAGGAAATGCTGTTATAAATTTGTTGTTCTATGAGGTTAAGGTCTCGATGATGAGTTTTCTATAAAGATCTCTCTCTCTCTCTCTCTCTCTCTCGCTCTCTCTCTCTCTCGCTCTCTCTCTCTCTCGCTCTCTCTCTCTCTCTTTCTCTCTCTCTCTGTCTGGTAGCACACTAAGCTATAGGTGTTAGCATGTATGCTAACTGAGGATGCTGTGGCTGTAATGGATGCACACAGTGGCCTTGTGTGTTAAATTTATATTTTGCTTGCTCTAAAAAGAGCAGGTGTTGGATCATTTTAGCCTCATTAGCTCCCTTAGGTCCACCTTGATCATCGCCAGTCCCCCTGGAAATGACTGGAGCACAGTGACAAAGCTGACCTTGCCCAAGCCATCATTCAAATATATTGAGTCTACTTGGTGAGGACAGGTGAGAAATGTGAGGCTATGCCGGTAAAGATATTTATTATGGGCTAAATTGTCCTCATATTGACCTCCCAGAAAGAAATTAATTCCCAATGTTCCCAGAATCTAAACCGCTTGCATGGTAAGGGAAACATGACTAGGCCACCGCAACTGTGTGTCTGTGTGTGTGTGTGTGTGTGTGTGTGTGTGTGTGTGTGTGTGTGTGTGTGTGTGTGTGTGTGTGTGAAATGCAAACATTTTAATTTGAAGCCGAAAAAGTAAGTGTATCTTATGGTGATGTTGTTTTGTTATTCATCCATTCATTTTCTTATTAAAAATAAAAAGTCTAGAACAATAATTTTTTCATTATGTTTTTTTATGGATGGAAACCAAATCAGATTCAGATAAAGTATTATTGAAGACCACTTCATATCCCTGTGTGTGTGTGTGTGTGTGTGTGTGTGAGTGTGTGAGTGTGTGCATGCGTGCGTGCGTGTGTGTGTGTCATTGTTTTCTTGTTTTTCTTAATCCATAAAAAAGCCAATAATGTTTTTTTTCATATAGTAAAGCAAATCAGATTCAGATAAAGTACTTGTGATAACTCACACTTCATGTGTGTGTGTGTGTGTGTGTGTGTGTGTGTGTGTGAATTTGTGTATGTGTGAGTGTGTGTAGCTATGGCTTGTGTGTGTGTGTGTGTGTGTGTGTGTGTTTAAATCTATAGTGTGGTGTGTGTGTGTGTGTGTGTGTGTGTGTGTGTGTGTGTTTGTGTGTGTGTGTGTGTGGGTGGGAGGGAGGCAATATAGCAATTTGGACTGCGAAAAAGAAGTCCAGTGGATAAAAATGTGCAGCAATTTGGGCTGTGTGTGTGTGTGTGTGTGTGTGTGTGTGTGTGTGTGTATGTGTGTGCAGGCTTTATGGAATGGAAAGGAAGGAAGGGGGTAGTGAATGCGAAATCAATCCTATCTGGGGACTACTGTCAGGGTACCTTATCCGCGGGACTCTCCACTGGAGCTGTTCAGCAGCCTTCATCAGCAGAGTGGAGCTGCACCAGGCCTCCACCCAGCAGCAGCAGCACAGTCCATGGGTGGTGGTGGAGGTGGTGGTGGCGATGGTGGTGGTGGTAGTGGTGGCAATGGTGATGGTGGTGGTGGTGGTGGCGATGATGATGGTGGTGGTGGTGGTGGTGGTGGTGGTGGTGGCAATGGTGATGGTGGTGGTGGTGGTGGCGATGATGATGGTGGTGGTGGTGGTGGTGGTGGTGGTGGTGGTGGCGATGATGATGGTGGTGGTGGTGGCGATGATGGCGGTGGTGGTGGTGGTGGCGATGATGGCGGTGGTGATGATGGCGGTGGTGGCGGTGGTGGCGGTGGTGGCGGTGGTGGCGGTGGTGGCGATGATGGCGGTGGTGATGGCGGTGGTGGCGGTGGTGGCAATGACGGCGGTGGTGGTGGTGGTGGTGGTGGTGGTGCAGTGGCTTACTTTTACCGGAGAAGTGGACCATGTATGACTAAGTGACTAATCCTCTGTAAATAACGTTGTTGTTTTTTGACTTACAAGACTGACTGTTCAATGGCCTCGGGTCTCAGAGCGGTGCGTAGTTTTCCCCCTGAGCGATACGGGATCCGGGAGAGGGAGTGAGCGCGCGCCGTACCGGACTGAATGAGCTCTGCCGCTCAGGCTGCCTCCGAGAGCTCCCTGGATTGACGATCATTATCCGCCTGCTTCATCGTAGCATTATTGAGATATTAATGGCATTGGGTTCGAGCTCATTTATTTATCTATTTTGAGGAAACCAAATATGTTTTCCTTTTTTCCTTTCCGTCCTCCTATGCAAAAAGGTTCGGCCTCGGCATGGCTCTTTGCGTCTCTGCTTCCCCGCTACTAAATCAGTAATTTAATGCATACTCCGCTGAATAACGGGAGCCCTCTGTGCCCTTTTTAACTTTATTTTTGTGCTAATGTGGATCGAGCCGGCTAGCTTTTTTTTTTTCGCGTTGCAGTGAAAGGGGATTTCAAGCAATAAAGATTCTATATGTGGTATGTGGGGCGAGAGAGAGAGAGAGAGAGAGAGAGAGGAGGGGAGATGGGGGGAGGGGAGAGAGGAGAGGGGAGGAGAAGGGTGAGGGCAAGGCTGTGTGTTGAATGGGAGAAATAATATTGTGCATGACAATGCGCGTCGCCTCGGCGGTTGCCGCGGTGTTGTGTCGGTGCGCACTGCCAGGTGCAGCCGGGTGAATCTGAGATGAAGGAGGTGTCACAAGAAGTTTTAGTCGTGTGTTAACCATCGCGTTACTCTTTTCAAATGGAGTTTAGTTCATATTTTCAGGTCAAGATCACTCCCATCTTATCCATCAAGGAATTGGAGGGGATATATATATATATATATATAAATACACACACACACACACACACACACACATATATATATATATATATATATATATTATAAGCAAAAGGTAATGTGTGTGGTGATATAACGTAACACACGTGTGTTTTTGACCCTCTATCAAATACGAATTTCCCATTTGAGAGAATTATCTATTGTCCAATCCATAATTGCAGGATTTTTTTGAACAATGAACGAGAGGGAACATTGAATAATTATTACTTCTGAGATAATTTCTTTGTAGGTCGCTGATTGCAATTGTGTGTACTTGCATATGCTCTCTGACTATTTTGTCATTTCAAATTCATTCTATTTATATATCTATGTGGATTTTTATTTTAACCTGTCAAAGTGTCATTGCTTAATAAAGATTTATTGGAATCCAGCCGTGTTGAACATTTAAATAAATATTATATTTCAATTGTAACCATATATTGTGCACAGAGAGCAGAGAACCCTGCGGCTCAAAAATTGAAATGCCCATTCATCTGGAGAAAACTATTCACAATTCACCCATTTTGTTTCACAAAAAGAATTGGCACAAAGGGGAGACGGCGTTTCAAATCCCGGGCCTCACGTGGTATGATAACGTGCCCTGTCTGTGTGCTTTTGTGTGTGTGTGTGTGTGTGTGTGTGTGTGTGTGTGTGTGTGTGTGTGTGTGTGTGTGTGTGTGTGTGCGTGAGAGAGAGAGAATGATCAGTACGACTTTAAACGTAAGCCTAGGCTGTGATCAGTGGAGCGGGTAGGGTGTGTTCAATTAAATATCCTCCCTTTTGGCCTGTGTTTCAGTGATGTCTTCCGTCCTACTCCGCCCCCCTTCCCAGAGCTGCCAGCCTTCCTCCAACACATTCTTCTTTTCTGGGGAGAAAAACGTCCTTCTAATAAGAAGGGTGGGGGTGGGGGTGGGTGGGAGTGGTGAGCTGGTGGTGCGGGTGGGGCACGAGGTAGTGGTAAAGTGGCTTCTGTCCCAGTTTCAGTTTCAGTTGTGCTGGACAGCATAGGAAGTTGAAAAAAAACACGCCAGCGAACCTTATGGTAGCTACATCGCAAAAGAGAACAACGCTATCGTTTGGCTTCTCGGAAGACTGCACAGACTTTTCAATATTCCGGGAGAGATTTCGGGAAGTGTGTGCCTGCAGATAATGAAGCAGAGTCGTGTCGAGATGGACGTTGATGGATGACAAGGAAAAAATAGACTGTATATGATTTTGAAGGGGAAATCTTAAAAAAGTTTTCAAATAAGTTATTATCTGAGAAACGCCACAAACCCCTTTGTTGATCATCGTGGGACATATTGCACTCTATTTGTTAATAAATAAATGTTTCCCAATGTGTTAGGATTAGGGTTAGTGTTTTTGTCAGGTTTAGAATCATTGCTGAGTTTTTAAATTGTTGCTGTATTAATGTCATTGCACCTTTTAAAGACATTTTAATACCAGACAAGAGCATCTGGCAATAATCATTAAATATTGATGCATGTATCATGGGTGTATAACACACACCCACACACACACACACACACACATACACACAACGTGCCATTAGTCTGTGTGGTTACTTGTGTGAACAGTGTGGATTCCCTCTGAGGTTTGTATGATATCTCCTCTACAGGAAGTCACACCCCCACCAGAGGAAACTGGAAACACATGTAACCGGCACATTCTGTCCATAAAATTGGACAATTATTGCTGCTTTCAGGAACAAGGATTAGCTTGTGTGTATCTGTGTCTGTGCAAGTGTGTGTGCTTGAGTGTGTGTGCAAGCATGTGTGTGTGTATGTGTGCGCGTGCCTGTCTCTGCAAGTGTGTGTGTGTGTGTGTGCCTGCAATAGTGTGTGTGTGTGTGTGTGTGCTTTCAATAGTGTGTGTGTGTGTGTGCTTTCAATAGTGTGTGTGTGTGTGCATATACGTGTGACAGAAGACTAGCGGGGCGGTTGCGGAGCTGTTTCCTCCAATAAGAGCAACAGAATAAACTGTGGCGCAACGGCCCTCTCCCCAAATAGACGAGGGAAGTGGAGAGCTGAACTAGGTCAGCCTTGGTCAAGCATGAGATAGGTAAAGAAAAACAAAAGTGCCAAACAAACAGTGCAAAACAAGGACAGGCAAAACACCCCCACACACACACACACACACACGGTGGGGGGGGGGGGCGGGGTTAGCAGCTTTGTGAAGGCATTCACGTATTCCACGTTTCACGTTGTATTCCATGTGTTCACACAGGAGGAAAATACACTGTATGTATTTCCTAACAACGACAAGCCCCTCGGTTCAGACGCCATGGAAACTGTTGAAAGAGGTGACGCCGGGGTGATGTGGCTGGCAGACAGCCATTACAACTCTGACCGTTTCAAATTATCAATTTGCGTAGATGCCGCAGATGAGCTCCGTCAGTGAGCCTGGAGAGCGAGCCACCGCCGAGTGCGAAAAAATAATTGAGAGGCTGTTCAAGGGCATTTCTTTTGACAGCTGCCTGCGTACGTTGAAGGAAAGTTTGTATTACGACTCCCCCCTCTGCCAAACCCAAGGTCAGGCGTAATTTCATTTTTAAAAAGAACTACCCACGATGTTGTGCGCATGCAGTTTCCTCGCTTATCTGTCATCTACGGATGAGTCCTCGGCCACCGAAGCAAGGGCCTGGGAATACACGCGACGCAAAGGCAGTGGTCACTCCGAATGACTCAAAGTCCACAATCGTACGCAAAATAAAGATGCGGGTTAGCACGATAGAATCACGCCCGTCTGGAGGACAGAGACAGATGGACGGACGATGCGTCCAGTTGATTCACTTCACAAACAACGGTTCAACAACGGGGACTTTCTGCTCCAGGGAACGCTGCACCTTTGACAGGAGGAGGTGGGAGGTGTCTGTGGCAGGAAGTAGCAGGCAAGTAAAGATTTTACATGTGTTGAGGCATGAATGCCATCTGGGGTGATAACAAGACAAAGGATGAGTCACAAGCAAGCAATTCCCAACGCACCACGAGATACAAAGGAAAGCGTCCCCCCGCGCACTGAGCGCATGATGCGGCCTTGGACCTGCTGCCCAAACTACTTTAGGAGACGCTAGCCATAACAGAAGATGAGCGGTTACACACACATGCACACACACACACACACACACACACACACACACACACACACACACAGAAACAGTTGGGAGGAGGCCTAAACCAGTATGCAAGGTCATAAGAGGATATAAATACTTTCATGACTAGGTTAAGGCTAGGTTATATCAGGTTACATAGCACCTTAAGGAGAATACATAGTTCACGTAGGAATACACGACGCAACTCCTAACACCTGATCATTGACTCCGATAGACAAGGACGTGTTTTTTTTACATCATCAAGACGTGTGAAGAATGTCCCCTGGGCTGTAGCACTGTAGCAGTCACGCTTCAGAGACAAATGTCAAAAGCTAGCTGGAATCCTATGGCATTTGTCAAAGAAAAAAAAAAAAAGGGAGGAAAACTCATTGAGGATTGGTAGTGGGGGGAAAACGTATGTCATGGGTGGCCAGACAGTGGAAATGTTTGTCTCTATTTTGGGTCTTATGATGTGTCAACACACAATTGTCTCACTCTCGCCGCTCCCGGCAGCGTCCGTGTGTCTTTGCATTGCGGTGTTTAATGAGCACTCTGCGATAGCGGCTCTTCGTACAACAATGGATGAAAAAAAACACGAGTACAGAAATACTGTGTCGCATTAAAGGGGGAACGGGTTGGGGTGAGTTTGAACGGGTATTGTCTTAACGATGTTTCAACGTCTCAAAGGAACCCTCACAATGTGTTTTTCCAGGGGATAATTAGCGAAAAATGCGACAGGATTTGAGGAGAATGTGGATATTGTAGCAGCGTGGAAATAAAAACTAAACATAGAGATTTAAGGATCTTAAGGCTTTCTGGGAGGCTACTAGATATAGAATAGAAGTACTTGTTTTTGTTTCAAAATGAGAGGAAAACATATTCAATATTGCAATTTAAGCTGTAAATCTATCTGGAGGATGTATCGAGAACAAATGCCGCCATCTGCGTTTTGCATAAGCTAGAGCGCGGCAGAGAAATCTGCCTCCAAGGTGCACACACTGGCCCTGCATGTTATTTGAAATGTATGAGACTCGCAGCTATCTAGCATTAGGATAGTCTAAATATGTTAATGAAAGTCGGTAGTGTTAGATACACACGCCGTTCGGTCGTATGATGAAAACTAGCGAAAGCGTAACGTTAGAGTAGCCACTTGCCCTGATTCAGTCAAATGAAATGAAACAAAATACCCAGGAAAGCAGCATTATATTATACATATACGAAAAGAAGTAGCTTGTTTACACAAAGCATTTCCGTGAAGTACTTGCGACAGTGGCGGTGGATTTAAGGGCCCTAGGCGTTTGTTAGCCTTAGGGCTATATTGGCATTGGCACTGTCTACAGACTGGGAGTTGTGTAGACAATGGTGTCAACACACAGGGAGGACGCCGTTCTTAATATGGAAATGTGCTGCTGATCTATACGTTGTGTGTGTGTGTGTGTGTGTGTGTGAGTGTGTGTGTGCTCTGGCTTGTCTACGTACCCGGGTCCCGGACATACTTGAAAATGATACGGCATCTCTTAAATGTCTCTTAAAACGTGACTGTTTCCTGGTTTTATCTAGGTTTGGTCATATGGGGCAGGGCCACAGGGTAAACAGCCAATAGCTTGTAATTCATGGTTTACTGTGCGAGAAGGGGAAGGTACAGAGTTGTATGCCCGTTTACCTGTAGGCTTCAAAGACGCCTAACGCCACAGTTGCCCATTAATGACTTGCGTCTGAAATAGATTTGCTAAGAATAAAAGCGCTGTGTGACGTTACCGAATGGAAAAGAGTACTTTCATTAATATCATTACCCAAGTGAGAGACCTTAAGCGTTTGAGAGCTTGACTCCGAAGTTGCCACGTAAGTGCTAAGCCGTATTTTACATCAAACTGTACTTAATGTACATCCAACACATTCTTTACCTTGATGTATATACCATGGATGCATAAACCATTGGTGGAGACATATGGGCTGAAATTGCTCTAAAAACAGATTTTTGACTGTGTCGTTTTCATTAAGTTTTCATGCTATTTCACGGTGTAACACCCAACAATGCCTTTACAGGCCACTGAATGAAATAATCATATGAGGCCCTCGCCGAAGCAGCCAAGTAATAGCCTACCCCCGGCATCAGCCCAGGAAAACATCTTCTAAGCTGATTTTTCATGTCATTTTTTCGCACAAACGTCAACGGTGGCATTGACGTTACCCTAAGAAATACCTTAATGTGCCATGTCATGAAAGCAACTAAGTGCAGCTACCTGGGCAGATCTCACCACCACCTCGACCAGCTGTTAAAGTTTGCATGACTAGAGAAGGCCTGCGGTCCCAGCGTGGCCACCGCACGTCCCCCTTTGACTCAATCCAATACCTCCATGAAGGGACCTCCCTGACATGCTCAGAACACTGCATTATTGAAGAGTCCATCCGTCCGTCCGTCCCTTCCGCTCGCCCCTCCCTCCCCACCACCACCACCACCACCACCACCACCACTCCATCTCTCCAGATCATGTCTGAACATATCTATCTGGGCCAATCGCAGCGTGCAGGTTTAGTCCCGGGGCCTCTGTGGAATGGGTGGTTTGACTCTTTTCTATTTGGCATACGTGCTAATAAATAAAGGTGTGTACTTGTACTTAGTCATGGCTCTGCTGCGTACGCTGGTTAGCCACCGTGAGTCACGGTACCCTGAGTGGTGTGGCTGGGGGGATCTCTGCTTTATGACTGCATTAGCCTCCATGGTGGGTGCTATCTATGTGGCGTTCAAAACACACATCCCTTTTCCATGGTGCGGCATGAAATGAATGATACGATGATTAAGAAGTAACACGTTTATAGTAATTATCTTGTCTGGGTTGTTTTTTCTAGTTTGTGGATGGTGGAGGATTGTGGTGCATTTCTTCTAACGCACGCTATAAGTGTATTATATGAAAAGTGGACTGAATTGATGTGAATGAATGAATGTCATTTCCAAGCGATTCACAGGTGTGTCAACATATAAACGTGATAAACTCCGTCACGCAAGGAAACTACGCTAACCAGCGGGGTCACGGCACCAATAGATGGCAAACAAATTATTTTCCATGTGTATTATCAAGAGAATTTTCCCCAGACATAATGGCAATGCATGGTTGTGGATAACAATCACAGGTGCAGGTCCGACATTTGCATACTAATTTGGTTTCTATTGTTTTGGTGACACTGTTTGTATCGGCGTTCCTGTCCGGAATCCGGAGCCTTTGGTGCTCTTTCGGGACCACTGTGGTTCCACGACGGTGTCATTGGTAATTAACGACGAGGTAGCACGGGAACGGCATTAGCATAGCAGTTTGTTGTTTGTTGTACAGCAACGATTGTGTCTTAGCAACAGAGACAATGCCGAGTGAAGGAACGGAGCTTAAAGGGGTAGTTCAGGATTTTGGACATCGGGTCTCATTTCCAAGTGAGCCAGTGTGTTATTTATCATTGGAGACCTTTTTCAACACTTTTCATTCAGTCCTTCTAGTTGCAGAAATCACTGGTGCTAGGCTAGCACAAATCGAGGGGAACTGCTAGCCTGCCAATAAAAACAGTTTTACCCACTCCCGAGGCAAACCAATTATAATGGCTGACTATTGATGTAAATGTCTGTGTTGATAGAATAGTGTTAGAAATAAACTTACCCTTGCATCGCATTTCACATTTAGTTTATAATCCCTGTAGTTGAAAGCAAGCTACGGCAGCGGTGGACTGATATTACCTGGAGTGTGCTTCTCTGTTTACCTTCTGCTGTAGTGAATTGGTTGCTACACCAGAGCAAAGTGAAATTCCGCCGCTTCTGAAAGTAGTCCCCCAAAATGTAATGTGATCATTGCGACAGACATTTACATCAACAGTCGGGCATTATAATTGGTTTGCATATTATTGGGTGTACTTTGGAGTGGGTAAAACTGTTTTTATTGGCAGGCTAGCAGTTCCCCTCAACTTGCGCTATCCTAGCACTAGCGATTTCTGCAACTAGAAGGACTGAATGAAAAGTGTTGAAAACGGTCTCCAATGATAAATAACACACTGGCTCACTTGGAAATGAGACTCGATGTCTAAAATCCTGAACTACCCCTTTAATAGCAAAGCGTTGTCATTATTGTTTGTCTGTATTATTGTTCATCGTAGCGTTTGCCATCGCTGTGGCTAACGACGCAACGACGACCGCGGCAATCAAAAATGTCAGTTTTTATCATCCAGTCTCGATCAATTAAAATGAAATGGGTGTACTATCTATATCGTATATCAAAAACGATGTTAGAAAAGGGCGAGAAAAAATAAAACACAGGTCATGGCATGCTGGTTCACGTTGAGAAAATAACAAGCATGTTGCACAACTCAGGCCCACAACTTCATCTTGACTGCTTAACTGTTTTAATTGGCCAAACAATCCGTGTCAGTGGGGTGGTGGGAGGGCGTCCGCTTCTTGTCCGTGGCAAGAAGAAGGAGGAAGAGGAAGGAGGCCCTGTCGACCTTCATGTGTTACAACGTGTTTTTGTAGCTAACAGACACCCACCGCGGAGGCCCCGCGCCGTGCCGCACTGTCACACATAGACTGTCAACAAACAGAAGCAGAAAAATGTATCTGCTGATCCACATTGATGACAATGCGCCAACGCCCATTTTCTTTCTGATTGCTCATTGGAAAGCATCACGGATTGCCGTGGATCCATAGAACGGCGCGATGCTGACGGGTTTTCACCGGTTTGACTTGTTTTCTGTCCACTCTTTAATAAAGTAGAATATATATGTATATATATATATATATATGTGGATGGATCTATTATGTTGGAAAATCCACAAATGACCCTGAACTCCCTACAACTTCTAACTTTTTGCATATATATTGCTTATATTGCACAGGCCAGAGTTTGTCTACATGTTAAGCCCTTCACTTTGGTGGGTATGTGTAATGGCAATAATGCCTTTTATTGCCCTAAGTGTGTTTTAATTAATGTATCTGCGTGGCGATCTAAGTACTCCAATCAGTCTTGAGCTATTGCATAATAAATACAGTTTTTAATCATGTTCACGAGTCGGTGCTTTCATTACTTTCAGCCTTTTTTCTTCTTTAATTTGTATGCAGCCACTTACGTTGCCTTGCCCCCTGTGAGCGCGCAGGGCCTCTCGCACTGGTGTGATATTCTGAGAGCTCCCTCTCGCTTTGAACATTTCAAAGAGATGCAACACGGCTGGGAGAGAGAAAATTGAGATCAGAACAGATGGATTAATCAATGCATTGGTATTACACAAAGAACGACTTCATTCTCTTTTTTTTCCGCTGGCGGGGAAGGGATGGAAGAGTCACTGTAGGCAAACACAGACGGCCTTCTCTGTTATCTTCAGGTTGTCTGCCTCCATTCCCAGCCTGGCCGCAAGGAAAACACTTCACACTATTGTGTTGTTCCACCTCTCACTTTCTCTCTCTCTCTCTCTCTGCCACGCGCTCTCTCTCTCTCTGTCTCTGTTTCTCGCTTACTCTCTCTCTCTGCCACGCACTCTCTCCGTCTCTGTTTCTCTCTCACTCTCTCTCTCTCTGCCACGCGCTCTCTCTGTCTGTTTTTCTCTCTCTCTCTCCCTCTATCTCTCTCTCCAAAGAGATTGTTGTTTCAAATGCAAAGAAGAACAAGGCATGTGAGTTTAGTACAAACAATCTGAAATAAGGGTCCGTTGTTGAGTTTTGTTGTGTGTATGTAGCTCGGAGGAGTGTCCCCACGGGACTAGTCTTTCAAGTGCTTAGCTCCAAGCTAATGCTTAATTATGCATGTAATATATTGTTAGCGAACCTACCCCCCACCTCCTCTTGCCCCCAGACACGCATACATCCTCCAAACAGACAAACCCACGCACACACACACAGAATGCGTAATACACACACTTTCTCATTAGACTTTCTCCCGATTCAAAATTGAATGCTTCTGTTTTATGCAACATTATGGTTATATATTTATTTTTATTGCACAGGTTGCAACACAGTCCAATGTTTGGTCCAAAAGTACCTACCAGTCTGGGAATGTGCTACATAGGTATAAGTTGTCATACCTGTCTTCTTTGGATATGAACAATGGAAAGTCATGCCTTAAACATGCATTTAAAATAAAAGCATGCATGGGACACTGAATTGTGGCACCCTGCTTACCTTAGCAATTTTATTCAATACCTTACAATATATGCAGACTTGGATAACAAAAATCTGAAAATAAAACCCCTTCAGATGCTTTTCTTTTTGTTGATAATTGAAAGGGTCTACATTCATGAAGTCAGTTTTCTGTTTTATTCCAAAAAATATATATTCTGAAATTAATTTAAAAAGATTTTTTCTTCCACTTCCAATTCCACTGATCCTTTTTCTAACCTTAACCAGCAACGGCCCCAGCATGGGTAATTTGGCAATCACTTTCAATGTACATTTTCTGTGATTTTTCTTTTGTTCATTTCCTTTTATTTATTATGCACATTCCTCTTATAACTTCTTGAAGGATTGGGGATGTTTCCATTATCCTTAAAAACACCACCTAATTAGACGCACAAGCTCGAGATCGAAGGACTCTCCACCGCGGCCCTGACTCCAAGTCTTCGACAAGGTCTGTATATCTGCGGTTGAATTCCTAAGCACAACAACAATCAAACCGTGCCGCGAACCAGCGCCGCTTAATTTACGCCGTTTCGCAAGCGACCTCACACAGCGATCTTATGGCACCGCGTTGAGTCCTCGGTGAGGGCTGAGGTTTCTATTTTTCTTCTTGTCTATTCTGATTTGACTTTAGTGGTGGCCGTTTCAAGCAGCACCAGTGGTGATAGAGCCTCTGAAAGTTAAGCAGCTCCCAAAACAAGCCCCCGGTGCTTGGAGGGGACGCGGAGCAGCGGCTCCTTAGTACTCCCACCACGTCACCTCGGCGCTGCACAACAACGCTGCAGAGCATGAATGCTTAATTTCTTGTGGCCAGTGGGATGTTCCATCCACACATATCAACAAGCACATCCCCCCCCCCCCCCACCACCCGCCGTCCCCCTCCCCCTTCTCCACCACCACCACCACCACCCACACACCCACACACCCACACACGCACACACCCGCACCCCCCCCCCCAGCCCCGGCCCGCAGATTGCATGCGCGGACACGTGGCACGGGCACGTGGACGGAATAGCTAAAGCGTTGTCGGTGGTGGAGCGTGGCGTGTGGAGCTCTCCTTGTTAACCCCCAGAGCTATGCTTTTTTTTTTTTAATTCTCTCTTCTTCCAAGCCACTCATTCAAGAAAGACGTCAGACCTTGGAGATCAAGTTGTGCATAGCAATTGAAATAATAACTCCAAGGATCGCGGTTTGAGGAGCTATCTGTAAAGTTTTTAATTATCTTTCATTGTCACTGCTTTGTCTGCGTGTGTGTCTGTGTGTGTGAAGTGTGTGTGTGAGTACGTGTGTGAGAGAGAGAAAGAGAGAGAGAGAGAGACTGCGTATGTGTATCTATGTTCACGGGCGAAGGGAAGAATAGCTATTACTTTTATGTCCTTTTCTTTGTATTTCATTTCATAAGCACACTTTCTATTACTAACTCTCACTGTTGTCCTCGTCACACCCTTGACCCCCTGACTGAAACCACGGTGCGCATTGTAAGCACAGCCCGACAGTGGAGATCAATAACCTAGCCTTCATTAAGTAGCCTCGTCGGCAGCTTGATTGCATGAGGGATTAGAGAGTTTCTTAGCCTCTCCCCTCCGAAGCACCAGGTTGCTTATTTGAATGCACCAGCAGCCAATTTGCAAGCTGGTAACGCACACACTGCAGCTATGTGTTAAAGTTAGCTTGCCAAATGCGTTGGCTGCACATTGTTAGCGAAAAAGGATGAAATATATATAGAGCGAGAGGGAGATTTCAACAATAACATTGCGGGATCACACATTTTGTGTGCCGTGAGAATTTTGCTGACATTTTCAGTGATTCACACTTTGTTCATTTGGGAGGTTGGGTTTGACGTTGTGTTTGAAAGGGAGGAGGGTAGAGGAACAGGGCTGTCACTCACTGTTAAGGTGAGGCGGTGCTGGGATGAGCGTCGTGTTGCAAACACTTCATGGGGAAGTGTTTGTATCATTTTAGGCTAACCCGGGTGGTGTCAATCGAATATATATGTTTAAGTAAACATGTATATATATGTGTATATATATATATATATATATATATATTGTTTTCTTGTGTCACTTAGCAAAGTTATAGAAGTTTAATTTGTAATTCATTTTACTGGTACAATTTTATCAAACAACGTATTTAATCAAAGAAGAACTAATCAAAATGGGCCAATAAAGAATGCACCGAGTGAAACATCTCTCAGGGTTTGAAAACCGACAGTGATTTTTGTATTTTCTTTGCATGATTTAACGCAACAAATCTGTGTGAAAGTCGGCGTCAATTTATAATAAAATTGTCACAGAGTTGTTAGGTAGGAACCGCTCAGAACGGGGCTCCAAAGCTTCCATGAGAATATCAGGGTACCATTAAGTCCTTTTAGAAGATGTTTAATTCAAAAGCATCTTACGGTAAATGCAGATGCATGTCATTACTCGTCAGGCGTTGCTCAGAGCACACCGATCCAGGAGGCCTACAGGTAGGCTGCGGCCATTGGGTATATCGAACCCAGAACCCTGGGCATCTTAAACCCTGACAATGTGGTTTATATGGGTGTATATGCATTATCAAGACTTATTACACGGCTCTTCTCAACTCTGTGGAACACTCCGTTCACTTGCATGGGCCTTCCCGACTTCTGGCAGTGAATTATTTTTCAATAATGACCGTTGCTAAGCATATAACGTCAAGGAAAGTGGATTTTTTCACGTCTCTCGTATCACTCCGCAAGTAGTCCGGGAATTTATCAACCCCAGCGGATTCGGTTGCTAAGCAACGTCCATGTCTTTGGCAGACTATTTCTCTACTGATCAACACTACGAATGGTAATTGTAAAAAGACACGCCGTTTGAAGTTATTTTTTTCATTTTGGCAAGTAACCATGTAATAAGCGGGATAATGTATAGAACGTCATTATCTAAAATAAGCCCCTTCAGGGCGAAGCAAGACACCTCCGCTTCGCATCGGTGTCCGGTTTGCCCTGTCTGGGCTTATTTCCCGATAATGACCGGTGTTCTATACATTATCCCTTACATATACAATAACGGTCAAGGCTGTGAATTGCGCCACACTGCCTTGGCCGTTATTGTCTATGTTTTGATTCCTGTTCTTTTTTTTTACGTGGTTAGTAAGAATTTGAAAGCAATCCTTAGTTAGTAAGAAATCCTTTAATGATATCTTCTGAGTAAAATGTTGATTATGTTGTAATTAAACCATGAAAAAAGAAATCAAGCATAAGAGTCAGGGTGCACATGCAGCTGCAGTCATTTCCAACACTTCTTTCAGAAGACCGGTGTGATTGTTATAAAAAATGTTTAAATAAAGGGTTAAAGGGGTTAATCTAACGTCAATACAGCCCTTATGTACATCCCACAGCTAATCCCAGTCTAACACACAGGAACATGTTACAGCCAGAAACCTTAACCTTCTCCCTTTTGTTTCAATATAAATACATGAGATAAAACCTTGCACCATTACATTGTAATGCATACTTTCATACACACACACACACACACACACACACACACACACACACACACACACACACACACACACACACACACACACACACACACATTCAACACTCACACTTTTCTTAAAGTAAAGGTTGAAGAACACGAATTGCATGCAAGATTTAAAATGATCACTGGTAAACAACAATGTGGTATTTTCATTGTGTCCAGAGAGCAAGAGTACACACAGGTGTTTCCAATTACCTTTCATTGAAAGCTAGACCCCCCCCCACACACACACATTTTAGATACTTTATTCAATTCTACATTACAAGTAAATTTTCATTAGTAATCAAATTTTTTGAATGATCAAACTATTAAACTATTAAAACAGATCAGCACATTGTTATGTATGACAATACAATCTCAGGGGTACAGAAAACATCTCCTTTTCCAAATAAACATGCTTCCTATAATGGCTGAAATTGAGCAGTACTTTACCAACTGTTTGGCTCTTGTTTTAAATAGCCCCCCAATGCAAAGTCCTCGGATCACCAGCCTGTGTACATGCCCTAGACTACTAAACACCAGCACAATAAGCTGGCATCTGTAGCCAAGGTTTTCAATGCTGGATATTAACAATTGGTATTTTACAGTCTTAGAAAGGTAAGAGTCCTCCATAAACAGATCAAATGCACATGCTACTTCAAATAGCTGTTAACTGTTCTGGAATGCTGAGATATGACAACAATAACTGGTGTATTTGGAATTCCTACAAAAGTGTTTGCAGGTGAATTAAACCAATCAGACTGTACAGTGGTGTGTTTATAGAGCTTTTCATCAGCCACACAGGGAATCTGAGCTGCAATGCGGTCCACAAGTCTGTCGTGTCTGTAAGTGATGTGCAACTGTTCATAATGTGGGCTACTGGCTCCAGGTGTTGAGGGGGGTCATGCAGCATGCAGAGGGGTAAATGGATGGAGGGAAACCACAGTGAAAGATTGTATTTGGTGGGAAGAACCTGTAGATGTGCTTTGTTCGTAATCCGTGAACTCGGTTGTTCATGAAGTATTGTAGGCCGACGGTAGATGTTGTGGGGTAGGGTCCAGGATTTGCGCATGGTGTTTGTAAATTTTACCGCTTTGTATTGCCAGCTTAAAGGCAACTTAAAGGCAACTGGATGTTATCAAACACATAACAATTACATTAACAAACACATTAACGGTGACAGTTTCAACGGGTGTTTGTTTGGCCCAGTGTGGTATAGGGAGGTCAGACTGGCGTGTGCTCCGCTCTGCCGCCATCACACACAAGCACACACACACACACACACACACACACACACACACACACACACACACATACACAGACACACACACACACACACACACATACACAGACACACAAACAAAAACACACACACAAACACACACACGGACACAAAAACACACACACACGCACACACACACTCACACACAAACAAAAACACACACACAAACACACACACATACAAACACACACACGGACACAAAAACACACACACACACGCACACGCACACACACATACACACACACATACATGGACGCACAAACAAAAACACACACAAACACACACACACACGGACACACACACACACATACACGGACACACAAACAAAAACACACACACACACACGCATACACGGACACGCAAAGAAAAACACACACACACACACACACACACACAGACACACAAACAAAAACACGCACACACACACACACAAAAGCACATACACACACACGCACATTTGTTTATTCTGACTGACAGATTTTTATTTGACTCTGACTGCACCTTTTCAGAGGCGGGGCGTTGTTCACTGAATATATGCTTTTTTGTACACAACATATTTCTCCCCTCAGCAACAATCTGAAGCCCGGGCACGCGGTGTCACTGCCTATCATATTTATCAGAGCGGCTTGTCTCTACATCTTGTTGATGATGCCCACAAGATAAGGCCCGGTATGGAGGGGACAGCTGAGGTGTGGTAGGAGGGGGCGGGGGGGAGTTGTGTGACTGTGACATATTTCCCCGTGCATTAACTTCAACACCAGAGAAGCTCCACTGCGCTGGGTGGGAAGGGGCTTGCGTGGAGGAGGAGGCACGCAGCAGCCCGCGGCCGCTGGTTAGCGTGGAGCAACGAGTGGCTCCTCTTAGGGGCGGCCGGCTCCCAGTGCCCCACTGTCAACGCTCTTTTGATTTGCCTCTGAAATTGAACCTTTGCGCCGTTGCCTAGTATGTGTCAAGCGATTCTATATCATTCTGTGAGAGCTGTGTTTGTGCGTGCGTGTGTGTGTGTGTGTGGTTGTGCATGTGTGTGTGTGTGTGTGTGTGTGTGTGTTTGTTCGGTGTGAGTGTGCATTCGGTGTGTATGTGTGTGTGTTTGTGTGCATATGTGTGTGTGTGTGTGTGTGTGTGTGTGTGTGTGTGTGCTTGTGCGTGTGTGTGCATGTGTGTGTGTGTGTGTGAGTGTGCGTTCGGTGTGTATGTGTGTGTGTGTTTGTGCATATGTGTGTTTGTGTGTGTGTGTGCATATGTGTGTGTGTGTGTGTGTGTGTGTGCGTTTGTGTGTGTGTGCATGTTTGTGTGTGGCTGTGTGTATGTGCGTAGTGTATGTGTGTGTGTGTGTGTGTAGGTAGGTGTGTATGTGTGATTTGGTTGACACTCTTATTTAAAGCATCCTTTACAACACAAAACAATATGATGCACAGATCATATCCTACCATGAGTGGACCCATGAGCAATACAACCAATGCTAATGCCAGTTGAGCTACGGATAATACATCCCCGCGTTCTTCTGGAAATCTCCAAATGTGCAATATTTCACAGAATAGCATGGACTGTGCTCTGTTGTACCGTGTGAACCCTAGCTTTTCTGGCGAGCGGCCTCACCTGGTACCCGCTTCCGCCCCGTCACGGCCATGATGCCGCTTGGCTGGAGAAACCACATTTGATTACAAAATCACTAAAGATCTCTCAGCTGCTGTCTTGGCAGCGCTGGTGAGCTACATGCACGTGCGCGTTGGCGTAGCCGAGCGAAGCGGGCGGAACGGCCAAGCACAATTAAATACGGAGGTAACGGCGCACCTCGTTTGGGCGGTGATTCACGTTTCCCGGGCGTATTAGGTCAGCAGGAATACAAACCTAAATGGGGCTTTTAGGTTGGTTTTTTTCCAAGGTATGTCCTGAGCTGAATGCCTCACAATGGGTGTCTTAATTGCCTGCCGCAGGCCTAATCTTTTCCCCGTTTTTTTTCCTCCCATTAGTGGGATTTGCGGGTCTTCAGCCCCGACTGACACCAGGTTGTTAGACGGCAGAGCATGATGAATGTACAGCATGTATGGATATAATGGGGATGCAGAACCCTCCTTTCACGAGGGGAAGCGGAGAGAAAGTACCCACGTTTAACACAAAACCAAGACCCTCTGCATGTGATCCCTAGCAAACAAGCAGCGCTACCGGTTTTCTCAAGCATGTTGTGTTTGGTTTTTCAGAGCTACAGTTTCTCACCACCTCTCTTTGGGGTTTTTGAGCAACAAGGTGAGGAGACATCTCTCCCGCTCCATTGGATCACGATCTCACCGATTTTCTCTGAGCTGCTCGGAAAGTGTCGGGGTTCCTCCGACTCATTATGTTGCCACCCTGGTTGCTTTCGCGCTATTGGCCCTCTTGTGTTCATTTTCACAAGCTCTTCAATGCTAACCAAGCTTACGAAATAGTGCATAGGGGAGGGTAAAAGAAACTGAAAAGAGACATCTTACAGACAAATGTAAACCAAAAGGAAAACAATTCAATCCAGGCCAACAACATATGACTTCATGGCTTTTATGGCTGAAGTGGGTGAAATTCAGTCAAAACAAATATGGTCTGACTGTCAGCATAGTACATACGTACGTATGGAAGAATATTATTTGAAGCTCTGTGTATAGAAGTCCCATTTTGGTTGATTTAAACACACTGCACAGCGGCATACATCTTGTCATAAACAAGCCAATTCTAAGTTAATTGCTCTTTGAAATATTATTTGGATAAGGAAGTACCGGTGACATTTACCAGAGAAGGATCAAATGGGATTATCTTTTCCATTTTTGAAAGAATGAAAAAAATTGTATTGGCATTTTCGGTAACAATGCCTCTATTTGAAAGAATCCAATCAATTTAATCAGAAATGAATGACTTCAGTAAAGTTCACATGTAAGCCTTTTATCCATTTTCGGACATTTCTTTGTTTGCCATTGTAGCAATGAGTTAAATAAAACACTGAACAATAACATCTATCTACTCAGTTTTCAGTCCAGATGTTTTTTCAGCTGACTCGTGTTCAAGGCTCTTTATCTACATACATGATGAATTGTTCTTACACCTCCATATAAAACCAACTCCCTGTAGTATAAACCAAATCTTGTAGCACAAAAAAAAACCCTCATAAACCATAAACCACTCTTATTATATCATATAACTCCATCATCATTTCCATAATGCAAATCAACAAGCGACAAAAAAAAGTGCAAGTGACACAGAACTGTAATGATAAACCACATCTCACTACCTCATAAAACACTCATCCTTTCCACAATGCAACACAATGCAAAACAACAACAACAGCAAAAAACAAAAACCACACTAAGTGACCATTAACACGGGGGCAGGTGTCGCTGCAGGCAGCTATAATTAACATTTTCCCAGCAGATGATCGCTGCCAGAGAGATACCCCCACAAGCCCAGCGATGTTCTGACTAAACTAAGCCCTGACAACAATATTAGACTGCCACTAGGACCCCGGCCAGCAGCAGATTGGGCTGTGATCCTGCCAGTCCCTCCCCACACTGCCGAACCCGCCAACAGAGCGCTTCTTCCAAACAGCCATCCAGCATTGCATCCAGTCCCGTGCCAGTGTGTGTGCGTATGTGTGTATGTATATGTGTGTGTGTGTGTGTGTGTGTGTGTGTGTGTGCACTGTGGAGATGCTAGGGCTTAAAGTTGCAGCGTGACCCCCGCCGACCCACTAGACTGAGACGGCGTGCAATGACGGTTGTAATCGCGACTAAAGGAAAGAAAAACGGAAGCAAAAAAAAACATGTACGAAAACAATCAGCCGACCAGCGATGGATTAAATGTCAAGTTTATCCGTGGAGTCTTTTATCACAGTTACGGCCTCAGAGGGCTTCCCAGGATATCATCCATAAGACTTTTTAGCGGTTTTTCACTCTACTAATAACAAAAGGAACGATACGCTGTCCTGATGAAGACAGCAGTTTATATCGTATGGTGACAGAAAATAAAAGATGGAAGCCATTTGTTTGTGAATGAAAGGAAGTGAGTAAAGCCCCTCAAAGCCTCTGTGATTACGAAGCCCAGCAAACCTGTACGGAGGTCTGTCCGTGCGTGACTCCCAGACAAAAAGGGATTCTGGGTTCGATCCCCCAATGTCTGTACCCAAACTGTGGGCGCCCATGAACAACGTCCCTATCCCCGCCCCTGCTCCTTAATGAACTGTATCTATATTCACTCTAAGGTCCTTTGGCTAAAAGCATCTGCTAAAGTGCTATGAGTGAATTCACTGGTTGAAGAAGCCCCAGTCTGCTGGAGTACCAGGCGACTGTCCATAGGGATGCCCGCCTCTACCCCAAACCAATCCGGTTCAAGAAAATATGTCATGGGGTTTCCAAAGTTAGCCCGTGACTAACTATGTTTACCTCTCTGCTGCATCACAGAGCACATCGAATAGAACAGGCATGGAACGACACAGTTCTGCTCACTCGGATGTAAACACAAGTGGGACACCCAACAAGGGCACTTTCATAACAGATGGGGCCCAGGGCACGTGCCTTACGGCCTATGTGGAAACCTCTGCTGAGTAGCTTGGATATAATACAGGTTGGGTCAACATGAGATAGATAAGACTATAGATATACTACTGCAGATACATTATACAGCTCTATCCGACTCCTCTGTGACCCTGCCGCAAACACATGGTTTTTCTGTTATTACCCAGGATGCACCAATGTTAAGTCAAAGTGCGTGTCTTCAAAGAATTAAAATAGCAAACCACCAAATCCAAATGATCTGCTGACATCGTTACCGGTTCTAGTCTGTGAAGACACATTCACACATTAGGATTCCTGAAATAGCCGGTAAATTTATGTGAAAAAGATCCATATGCCATCTGTCTGACAGCCTTCTCCAAATACTGAAAAGTTTGAGGTTGGTGTGTACTAATAGTGCAGAGGAAAGCTAAGCCACAACATGGGGCCCTTCTGTTTGGAAGTTCAAAATATAACAAACTAGGTTATTGGAATAGCACACATTTATTTTTTTCAAATAGTCCCATTATGAAAGGTTTGGATACACATTGCATAGAAGCAGTGGAATTGATGTTTTTGCAGATCAATTTGTATGTAAAACTATTCCGCCTATATGTAACTAATTGCTCTCTTGAAAGCAGTACTGTGTTCAGCATATTGAAGCTAGATTGCACATTACAATAGGCCATTTCTGAACTTAAGACTTCTGCAAGCGTACGCTGGTTTCAGACCATACCACCAGAATTGTAGTTATAATTTTACCTCCTCAAACTTGTGCACTTGTGGTCTAGCTTGCACATATAACAAAGGGAATGCTGGTCATTCAATGTTATAAATATATTGCAGTATTTATAGACCCATTTTTGTCTGGGTGACATCAGGATTATATTTTAGGGTACGCATGGAATGGAGACTGTTGCTTGAGGCCAACAGGGCTTTAATTTCAGCTCGCCTGAAAGAGCTGCCTAATGCACTCCATTGAACAATGTGGTTTTTAAAGCTTTTTAAATTAGCTAATTTACAGGAACCATTACCTGTATTAATTGCTTTGTCATTGAAGAAAATGTGTATGATATGAGGTTTGAGAATGGGAACGCCTTCCCTGAAATAAAACCTTGAAATTACAGTAGGCTGCATGTGTTTTGAAAAAGTTGGTCTTATAACTGGTGATATTATCTTAAGAAACAAAAAATAGGTTTCACATATTCTTTATATTTTTGAATTGCTATTATATCCATAATTATGAAGAAATTAAACTCATTTTAATGTCTGTAATAAATTGATTCCCATCAAAGTGACAATCATAACAGGGCTAGAAAAGTTTAAAAGTTTAAAAAGTTTAAATTAAATGTAAACCGCTCTAGAATAAATTTACTAAAGTAAAACAACTATGTTATCAGGGTAATATTGCTGGTGCATCAAACAACACAGACGGTCAGAACCGGCCTGCCTTACTGTTGGACCCACAACATTGAACCAACCAAGGGGAATAACACAGAATTGAAATATTGACCAGGCATTGCACAGAATAATATTCTGCACTGATCCACACCCATAAATAAATAATGCACATTCGATGTTGCTCGTGGAAAAGAGTGGAGAGCAGAATAAAGTTTTCTTTTGTGCGGTAAACCCGTGCTAGTTGTTATGGGCTCCATGGGAAAAAGCCTCCGCATCAATCCCAGTATGTGAAACCGCACATGGAGCAAGTCGGACATTCGAATCGACTAGATCATATTGAACCCTATGCTGCAATTGGTTAGAAGATCTCCTTGGGAAGTTATGAATACAAGAACGGATTCAATGAGAACAAAAAAAAGCAAACTGTAGAGTTGTTATTTAGACATTTAGAACATTTAGAGATCCAAAAACAACCAATTCTGCTCCCAGCTGTCCCAGCAGTACTTTAATATGTTTCATGATGACTCATTGGCTGGCTCTTTCACCTAGTTTTGTGGGCATTGGTGCGATGGAAACAAACAAACATAATGCCCACTAGTTTCACCCACATAAAGATTCATCCTAGTGGAATCCCAAGATGATGGTTCCGGGGAAAGAGAAGGCATTGAATCTACGGAAGATAAATACATTTAGAGATTGCATATCCTGTGTGTAAACTGAACAACCGCCTTCCTTGGGGCCGAGGCAGTCGTTCAATCAATTTACAGTGTGTAAGCAATGGAAACTTATGCAGTTCATTGTTTTACTTCCGATTAAGTGGGTAGGGGAAATAGACTCTGGTTGGTCTTCTAATAAACTGAGCTTCTTCTAAAAATCCTTCTGTCTTGTTTCCGGATAAGCCCTGCTGTTTCTAGCTCAGGGCTGGAGGATGTTCCAACTTGTGAAAGACAGGTTGCCAGTGATGCTGATAGCTGCTTGCTGGAGGCTGTATTTATTCTGGGAACTCAGAACTTTCAGTTCCTGAGCTTTGACCCACAACTTGCCTTTCTTTTAATCTCCCTAAACACTGAATAAAAAGAAACACATGTTAACCTGGAATTAATTGCACATTGAACGCATTGTGCTGTCCATTATTCCTTCTCATTGGTTCTTGCTGTTGTTATTTGTTGTCATGAGTACGTTTATGTACGGCCAATCACAGAGGTCACAGGTCAGAGGGTGACGTCCGATGAATCAAAACGGTGGAAGAAACCCAACAAGTGAATTCATCTAGAATCCTTCCATCCATCTAGTTCCTGTCCCTGAAGTGTACAGCATGCGTCTAAAGGCACAGAGATATGCTTGTTCTCTTGTTGTTGATTTTTTTTTAGCTTTGGCCAGGTGCACCACCACAGTGAGAACAACCCCACCTGGCTCCAGCAGCAGCCTCACCACCTGGAATGCATTACCAGCAGCATCCACCCCCACCTCCACGCCCTCCATCGCAGGGTCTCCACAGAGTGCCGGTGTCCAGGCGGGCCGGCACTTCAGCTCCACTCAGCTCGGATCAATGAGGGCAATCTGCCAGCTGTGGAGGACCCCTGGAGGTGCAGCCAGAGAGGTGGAGCAGGCGAAAAAGCCCCAGGGGTGCTTAATTTATGACTGCTTACTTCCTGGTTAAAAGAGCTATTAAATCAGAGGGTGAATGAACAGGTTTCAAGCGACTTGTACACCTGGTTACATAGTATAGTTTTTTATCAAGGCTGGGCATTTTCAAGTTTAACATTGGCCTGGGCTATGTTGTTTCTGTGGTTGCTTATTTTATTGTGTTATTGACTATAACAGAACTGTTTGAATACCTTGAAAAGTCAAACATGTATTGGCCAGAAACTCTTTTGGTATTTTGTTTTTTTTAATTAATATTATATACCAAAAGTCTAATGAAAACAAATGCTGTAGTGAAAATCGGTGAATGTTCAGGTGCACATAAATAATGCATTCCATATTTTATTTTTTATTTTTTTTATGTTGCATGGGATTAATGCATGCACTGTTGTAAGGAAACCAATGTTTGCACACCATCGTTTTGAATAAGACCAAGTGTATTCCATTTCGTTCACCAATAATAAAGTTCCACACAGTCGGTATAGACCTCTGAAGAATAAGACATTTGACAGAGGGAACCGGGAGCCTCGGAGGCGGGACTTATTCTTCAGAGGTCTATGTGTAAGAATTCCTCAATGAACACATGGAGAATCTGAAACATCCACACCTGGTGGATCAGGTAAGAAAGAACCTTGGTTGATTGAGCCATTCTTGACCCACTTAGTTACTCAATGTTTTTGGACAAAAGTGATGGCTCCATTGAAAATAATGAGATCATTGCAGGTTCCGGCACAAATGAATAAACTTGTTTTTCCTAAACTCGGGCTTTGAAAATGTATGAGTTGTTAGAAAACTGCTGGCTTCTAATAAAGCACCAAAGCGTTGCATAGAGGCAGAGCACCGATTCAAAGGTAAGAACAAGCATACAATTAACTTTTTAATATTGTAATATTATAGTGTGAGAAGGAAAATGGGGAAGCTCTTCTTTGAATATGTATGTGATCTATTGAGGGGAAGGATTATTGAAATACACAGAGACTGTAAAGTCATTAAATAATGTTATTGTCCAAATGGTGAGAGACTGAAATTAAATTGTGTTATATCCTGCAGGCTGGATTGGATTTACTTTTGTTTGCTTGTGATTTACATGTCTAGCAGTTGTCTGCTTAAAAATGGCAACAGTAAATACATTTTTTTTTTTTTTAACTTAAGCCTTTCTTTCATGTTTTAAGTTCAAGCATTCTCTGTCCAGTCAGTGTTATGGATTTTGTGTCTTCTAAAAGATAAAAAAAAAAAGTAAAATGGGTGTGAGAATTAAAATAAGTGTGGTCAGACCTTGAATTGTTTGTTCTATTACTACCTAATACATATATAATATAATAACTAATACAAAAATAACTAATATAAAAATAAAAATTTAAAGACCTTGCATAGAAAAGTCTAAATGTGTAAGTGTGTATTATATATTGTATGTGAGGTATACATTTAAAGTGTATTAAAGTCGTGCACGATGGTTTAATTAGGCAAAAAGCTTTGAGTAAAGAAAATGAAACAGAATTGAAACCAATTATCAATAGCCTTGCCCTAAAAGGTCATTATATAATGAGAGGGTAATGAGCAGCAATTATTTCAAGGTGCATTTGCTGTCATTCTGGTTTCCTCTTTTATGTACGGTAATTATGAATATGAATACCTCTGCCAAATAGACCTAACTCGCACACCAGCTTTATAGTCCAGAAGACTATGTAAGGGGCTTGTTGTAGCTGTTGTTTTTGTGTTAGTATTTTATTGTAGCCTATCGTTATCAGACTGCTGCAAGAGACTGTAATAGCTTGTTGTTTTTGCTAAGGCTGGAAAAGCTGTATCAACCCTCTAAATGTATCAACCCTCTAAACCCTCTAAATGGCCCCCAATATATATATATATATATAGGGGGCCATTTAGAGGGTTGATATATATATATATATATATATATATATATATATATATATATATATCTATGTCTATATAGATATAGACATATATAGAAACACATTGGCATGAAAAAGCAATTTCTTTCCATTTTCTGACTTTTTCCATTTCCTGTAAAACTCGCGTTATTTCCAAATCTCTATTCTGTTCATTACTTGTCTTAGATGTTTATTTTTTTTTCCAATCTACTCTGTCTCAGAGACACAAAGGGACATCTGATTACAGGCATAAAAATGATTTGTACAAAGAAAGAAAACACAATTCCGCCCTGTATGCATCAGAGTTTCCCATATTTAAAGATAACACTGTTTGATTTACTTCATCATCTTTTGCCCATTTTCACATTTACACCCCCCCCCCCCCCCCCCATCTCCTTCTCCTCACCCTGCCCCCTTAAGTGTCAAAGCTGGATGAATAATGCATTGATCGTCATACTTGCTCAAGACATGCTCAAATATATATTTTCCTCAGCATGGGCAATCACTGCTCTCATGACACATCGTTTTAGCAGTTTGCCAGGATTCCATGAAGGCATCTCAATGCAAGCATTAACATTTGAACCCTTTGGGTCGCCGAATGACTATGTTCAGAATGAACTCATCAAGGCATTGCGTTGTGAAGACCCTTCCGCTAACTCACAGAGCGCTTCCATTGCCTCTGCTTTAGCTCGCGGGCTGTCAGAGAACAATGGAAGAGGTGAGAGCGCTAATAACCAACCATTATATAAGAAAGTTGTACAGTGAAGTAGAGTGTATTTCAACTGCCAAAACTGTCCTAGCTTTGGACAGGGCTTGATAGTATAAATCCCCCAGCCTCATACTTTACCAATTCGACTACTTTGTCCACATATTTTATCCAATATGAATGAACGGTGGAATGACATTTTTTTTCCCCTGCACAATGGGTGTGTTCCAATAGTCCAACAGTATCAACGACTAATTGACATCATTAGACACATGCGCCCCCTGATGGAAGTCGGAAGGTTGTGGTCAGCCCAGATCATCAACAGTTAACGTCACCTTTGATGACCGAAGCAGCTCTGCCGTCTCAATTCCACACTGCTCAGTTTCTCTCGCTGGACAAACCAACTGATACGACTCGTCTCCTCTGCTCTGAGGTATAGTGAACAAGCGATAGGAAGGCAGGAAAAAATGAGGGAAACAGACTAGGAACACAGCCCTATACAGTTGAATTAACTTGTGTGCTGTGGGGAAGTACCATTTAGTAATCCATTGATCATGAGCCACCTGTGCTGGGAAATCACGCCAATTATGGTATCATGGACAATATTGATGTAATTGTAGTGTATTGCAAAAGAAAAGGAAAGTATAGGCTTTTGAGGGGCTCCAGATGTCTTCTGATTTCATTATTATTTGCCCAATGTAGAACACAAATATTTTGTTATAATGTAACAATTGTTCAATCTTTCAAATATATATAATAAAACACAAGCAAGATACTGCAGGGTAAAAATTAAGAGTTGCATTGCATCACTGCTGCAAAAATAAACCCATAGACTCAAGCACTGACAGACATTGAATCATCTAAAATATTGCATTAATAATGCAACACAAACAGACAGAAAGTCTCTTATTAGATTTATTTGCATACATTCTTCACATAGGTACCAGTCCACTAAGTGTACTATTTTGAAGTGAGTAGTTAAGTACTCATAGCACAACATAGAGGAGAAAAATCAATGTGCGGTAATATATTCTGCCCCCAAGCAGTCTCCTCAAAGATACACAGCACAGCGCCGGATTAATGATGTCTTTTAATTTATTCATTGTTTGTTTCTTTTTTTCTTACCAATAATCTATTTTCAACCACTGTCTTGCCCGGGATATTTAAGGTAATATATAAGCCATTGTCCTAGCATTTTTGAACAATTAGAGTGCTAAATGGAGTGTTGTTAAAACTTCCCCCAGTGTAACGTCAAAAAACTGAATTATGATTGGCGGCCCCTGTTACCGAGGGCAACCGTCGGCTGCACTGTGGCTTGGTCTTGAAAACGTGAAGGCCTGAATATGTTTCACTTGAATTATGCACGATGGCTGTCTCTTTTATTCTGTGTTGGTGTTGAGTCTGGAAAGTAGGTTGTGTGGAGCCCCAAGGACAGGTGTCGGTAGCAAAAATAAAATCACTTAATGAAATGTCTTAGGGGAGGCTCTTAATGTTTGGATTCATCTTCACCATGTCAGCTAAAGCAACCGTTTTCCCCACATGAAGTATAGCCCAATATGCAAATAACAGTAATAACAGTAATTTTTTTTGATGGATCACGCTATTTTATGAGGCCAATTGCTCTCGAGAACTTGCATTGGAATAAGTTACTAAAGACGTTTTTAATGTAGCTTCATTTCGATAAGACAAATGACTTCATATTGAGCCCATTAACCAAGATTGTTTAACAGAAGACACTTTCACTTTGTGTGTTCAGCAGCTTAGTGGTCAACCGCGGTACTGTAAGCACAGACCACCAAGCCTGGGTCGCCATGGAGACGCAGTAGCAAAAATCACACACTTCATGGTGACTTTTATCCCCTCTAGTCTTTCTAGTTCCACAGTAAAGCAGCAGATTGTGGTTTACGCAGTTCCAAGTTACAACTTGAAATAAATGTTTATTAATCATTAATTAACTTTAGTTAATGCAGTTAACTTGTTAATTAGCAGTTATCTAATGGTCTAGTAAGCATAGTGGCATCACTACATATTATACCGGGCTGTTTTGATTTGTTGTTTGTCATCCAAATGTGTGAAATGCACTCTGCGTTTACACATATCAGTGGCGGCTGCTGGTCTTACAATGAGGGGAAGCTCATTTTCGCTCTGTGACCCTGTCATACCAACTAGATCTCTTTTCTAGTGTCTTGAGCAGTGTCCTCTCAATGGCCATCAGAGCTAGGCTGCTTAAACGGCCTTGGCCCATCGTGTTTCGGGTGTAGGACTTGAGCCGCTTTAAACATGAGAAACTCCTTTCTGCACCTGCAGATGTAGCTCCAATTGTTGCCACTAATGCAAACAGTTTGAAAAGCTGAGGCATTGCACACTGTCCAACTCCATGTCTTTGAGGAACACCAATAAATCACACCCCTACCCCTACGACCTAGCCTACTGAATTAATAAATAAACTACCAAAACGATATTAAACTCGAACTATTATGTTAGTTAAATGTTAAATCGAAACAAGGAATTGTGTGTGTATAATACACTTAATTGTGTGTGTGTGTGTGTGTGTGTGTGTGTGTGAAATATACTTACGCACAATGAAAATTGTCAAGGAATTTCGCCAAGGAAATATCAATAAAAAGGTTACAGTTTGTCTTTCAACTCGCCTGCAAAATCCGCGATGGGACTGAGGACTGAAGAGAGCTCCGGTGACGTTTATAGTTCAAAATCACTGTCAATCAAATGGCGACTGTCTTTCGACAGACCCTCAAATCAACACGCAGAAGCTCAGCGTCCAGGCCAGCCAACTCCCCATAGACCCCCAGAGAAGCTGAGCGTCCGTGGGAGGGACATAATCGCAGTATTATCCAATGACCGCCGACTTTCGACGCACTAAAAAAGCTGTTCTATGCAGCCCCATTGAAGTGGACGGACGCTGAGCTTCAACAGGCAAATGCACTGTGGTAGTGATGGGAATTTCGGCTCTTTTTAGTGAGCCGGATCTCTTGGAATGGCTCACCAACAAGAGCTGGCTCTTTCGGCTCTCGTCTTTGAGATGGACGTGTTCTAACGCATTTTAGTCAATGAAATATTAATATTAACAGTATATATTTGACCAATTAATTTTTTTTATTTTAGGGGAAGCTGAGCTTCCCTTGCAGTCTTAGAGAAATCTTCACTGATATTTATATATATTAACGTGAAACCATGAAACTCCCTTACTATTGACATCACAACAGACTGGACTGGAAATCTAACACCGAGGCTGTGTACAAGAAGGGGATGAGCAGACTGTATTTCCTGAGGAAGCTTAGATCCTTCGAAGTGTGCAGCAAGATGTTGGAGATCTCCTACCAGTCTGTTGTTTCCAGCACCATTTTCTTTGCTGCTGTGTGTTGGGGCAGCAGCATCAAAGCCAGCGACACCAACAGACTTGATCAAATTATCAAGAAGGCTGGCTCCGTACTTGGTCTCAGGCTGGAGTCTTTTGAGTCCGTGGTGAGAACGCTGAATAAACTGTTATCCATCATAGACAATGATCAGCACCCTCTCCATCACACAGTGGTCAGACAGCGGAGCACCTTCTCCCACAGGCTGCTCCAGTTCCGCTGTCGAAGGGACAGATACAGGAAATCTTTCCTGCCACATGCCATCACACTGTACAATAACAGCTAAAACTCTGGTCATAATAATAATAATACATTCTTAAAGCACCTTATGTTTTATCTGTTCACTTGCACCTTATATTTCTACTTTCTACTTTCTACTTTGCACTACAATTATACTGCTTATTTATACGTTTTTTATATTACATTTTATTTTGCCTACTTTTTTTATA
The DNA here is from genome assembly GCF_964030765.1 of Micromesistius poutassou. Taxonomy (NCBI): domain Eukaryota; kingdom Metazoa; phylum Chordata; class Actinopteri; order Gadiformes; family Gadidae; genus Micromesistius; species Micromesistius poutassou. The sequence continues at coordinate 3,393,816 of NC_140271.1, read as the reverse complement.
CATATGTCAAGGTTGTTTCTCCCTATTTGTATTGTTACTGTGTGTAATGCTGCTGCTACAATTCAATTTCAATTTCCCAGCTTGGGATCAATAAAGTAAATCTATCTATCTATCTATCATTCTATTGTGTTGTGTTGTGGCAGTATGTGGATTGTATGTGAGATGAATGTACATATCCTATTCCTGTTATGGCTTTGGATTCAAGGTAGATGCCATGTAGCCATACTTGGTGCTGTCATTAACTTAGAGAGAGCTAAGTACTCTACTTAGCTCTCTCTAAGTTAACTACCAATGTGCCATTCTATACTGCTTTGTAAGCTGTTCCTGCATACATATGTTCCAATAAAAGAAAGGGTTTGGAAAAAAAACAATGGCGTAACCTGAAACATTATTTTCTACAGCTACGGGAGAAAAAAAAGAAATCTGATTTGCTGAGAGCACATCCAAGCATGCAATTATGTCCCTATCTCAAGAACAACCTGAGTGACAGTGTGGTTGTATAACAATTGTACTTCATTTATTAGCTGGCCTGACGATACAAATAAAGAAAGACATTCATATTTCCCTATGTCATTTAAAACACGTGATTTGTTCCGTTTTCAAAAATAGGGAACTAACTGATCACAAACTCATCGCTAGAAATACACATTCAAACGCTTCCAAGATGTCTGAAAATACATCAATAACCAATTATGAGAAGCACATTGTCAATGCTCTTTTGGCAAGTAGGAATACAGAGCCAGGATGTTGGAAACCTGGAAAAACATCCGTCACATGACCATGTCTCTCTCTTTCTCACTCAATTGTGATCAACTCAGCGGCCGATTAGGCTTCTTGGCTAGCAGCAACAGCAAGTGGCACAGTGGGTAAAATGGCGATCGAGACGATTCAGGCGGGGAGCTTGAGGAGAATCGCTATAGGTGGACTGTTGGAATCCAGCCTAGGTTTGTGCTGGTGATGCAGTCACACTAAAGCAAAGAACGCAGTGGCTGATGGCTGCCATAGACACCAAATATAATGTTTGTAAAACGAGTAAGCTCAATGTATCTTGTGCAAATGGCCTTGGATCTATACTCTGTGAGTCATTTGAATGATTTAGGGACTCATTCTGGCTAGATGGTAAGTAGTAAGGAGATAGTAATTGTCTCTGGGGGCTTTTAGAAAAACTCTTAAAAAGCGTTTACAAGCGACAACCAAATCACTTATAGTATAGAACCGTCTTCAGTATATGCTCAATTAATGTATTAACCACATGAAACATATCCAGTTGTAGTTTTGTATACTATCTGCATCAGATGGACATTTTACATACAATATAAACATGAAATGCAAAGCAAAGATGTTTGTTGCACACCATGCATTTGAACCTCATCCCAGAAGCACAGTGATGTTGTCCCTTGTGTTTTTTTTTGCTTTGGAGACTGGCAGTGGAGTTATATAAGGAGAGGTATATTGAATGACATTAGGGTCAAATCCAATTTGGATTGGATTGTAAAATGGCTTCATAACTGCATGCATTCAATATGCTTGATAATATGGAATTAAAAGACTTTTGCGAGTGTTGTTTTTTTTTGACTGAATAAATTGGTATCCTTGCACATTTCTCAATTGTATCATCACATTCAAAAGCTGATGCGTTGGCCAGCCAGGCAATCATTCCACTACCACCTCTCACACCCTCATTCCAACTGCAGTGTTGCACAAAATAGTATAAAATGATCCAAAGGGAAATGGGAAGAATCATTATGAAATATTATAGTCTTTAATTGATTTTGCGCTTGAAGTAAAGTGTTTACTTTCAAGAGCATTGGGTTGAGCAGAGCAGACCCCTACGACAGACTCCAAAGTCACAGGATTAGTATGAGTGTGCGTGACTGTGCATATGAACGTGTGAGTGTGTGTGTGTGTGTGTGTGTGTGTGTGTGTGTGTGTGTGTGATGTTGGGGGGAAGGCAAAGTGGAAGGTTTGAGATTAAAAAAGGTAAGCTATCATTCAAAGTGCAGTACAGAAGAATAATGACCTGCAACTGCTTAGTGCACTGAGTCATGTCGCATATGCTTTCACTCATCCCTTGATATTTACTTTCTTATGTCATTCACGTTTTCCATACCGTTTCCATTCCGGTTTTGTTACATTAAACAAGCCGTTAAACAGACAGCTCTTTCTGGATATCTGGTGTACGGACAAACATGCCAGGCCATACGGACATACCAACATGATATGACATATCACAAATGTATTTCGTTTTTTTCTAGATGGGTCAGCCTGTCTGGTATGTTCTAGGAGGATGACCAGATGGCCAGTCTGCCCTGTGGTTCCAAGTCTCCGAGGGCAATGGGGGGAATGGGGACATGTGCTCAATGGGCAGCATATGGAAGGCCCCATTTTGTACACAAGTGTGTCATTGTATGCAATAATGAGATGATCTAGAATTTTCTTAGAATCCAAACATACTTACATGTCAGGTCCATGTATTGTTCTCTTACGCAAACATTTCACAAAGAGCGTCGTTTGCATTTCAAACAATCAGTAACACAAGGGGGATGATGATCATGTGTTTTGATGTTTGGACAAAACAGCAAAATAAACGACGCAAACACACACACACACACGCACACACGCACACACACACACACGCACACACACACGCACGCACACACACACACACACGCACACACACACACACACACACACACACACACACACACACACACACACGACGCCTCACAACATCAACAGCTCCCTGTTGTACCCGTCCAAGCAGTTCTAGAGAGATTCACTACACTTAAAGCGAGTTGTTAAGGATAAGGTACAGCTCAACTGTAGAAACCATGGCAACGCACTGCACATGCCACTCTGGTTTTTTTTCAAATACCTGTGCACGCTACTCTCCATTCAACACCTGCACGGACGTCTTTCCAAATCACCGCAGTACGATACGCGCACAAGGGACAGGCGTGTTTGATGGGTTGCCAATTTCCCCCCGCAATGTCTTCAAAATAAGCACGCCATCCTGGGGCGCGATGGCTTCGCCCATGGTCAGGTTTGGTGATTATTCGTTTTTTTAAGGGGACAAAGGCACCACCGAGATTGTTGTGTTTGCAATGTAAGAAGAAGGCTTTATTCGAACGCTGTGCCTGTTCTGTCTCCTTTGTCTCTCTGTCTGTCTCTCTCTGTCTGTTTTTCCACCGCTGTGATTTTATTTTCTCTGTCTGTCCAATTGCCATAAGGTCTTTTCTTTTTTGTATTTAAACGACCTAACACAATCTACCTAGATTGACGGTGTGTACATATTTATTTACGTCACATTTCTTTCACTTTAGAAGCTGTAGTTACTCAATGCATTCTCAACTCAAAATTGTATCTCTCACATGGCCGTACGTGTGTGTCCAAACAGCTCTCCTGGCTGATGGCTTAAGAGCTCTGCCATACTGCATTCAGTATAGCAGACTCCAGAAGTGACGCATGAAGGGGGTTTGGGTGCATCTCCTGCATCATTATAGGAGATGTGAGCTGGGGGATTTTCACAATCTTGAACTGAACTGAGATCAGACAATAGCAAAGTTCATTAAAAGTGTTGCTCATAAAATGGAGGGTATTTTGACCATTGCAAGCACAGGGGTAAGAAGGTATCTAGCCACCTCAGGAAATGTGCAATATTATTATTATTATAGATGACGATGATTATAATGATGAGCCATGAACATAAGATGAATGTTGAGATGGTTTGTCCTGTCTTTTATGTGTATTCTAATCCAATTCATATTCCTCTACTCTTAAGAGGTAATTGTGAAGATATTATGTTTACATATATTTACGTAGACATTTATAGTAATACATAACAAGAATGGACTTGCCATCATGCCCGGTCAAAACAAGGCTTTGTATCTGCAACGACTTTCTCTTTGTTCCTAAATTGTGTTTGTAATGATTTTCATCATTATCTTTGTTATCTTTCTTATCTATTGTTATTTCATCATCTACCACTTATCTAACTTTGCTGCTGCTGCTACTGTGTCATACCTGTAAACATTGAAAAAAGGAGAATGAATAGGCCTCCTCTTTATTTATATTATAACACAAACATGGCCTTGAGCAACCAACTAGCTCTTAGTAGAAGTCAACCCCACGCTATTTAACAGCACCACTAACTTTGGTTCTAAAAGACAGCTACCTCTTTGAAGATGTTCAAAGAAGTTGCTTTTATGCAAAATCCTAACCACCCAGTGATTCTCATTATATTCTATTGACCACCCAAGCACAAAAAAGCTTTTTTACATCCCTGTCTTCTCTCCTACTTGTTGGTAACTGAGTTTAACAATCTTCCAAGTTTTCTTCCCTACATGATATAAGGGTCATACACTTGATTGTATATCCTTTAGTCAAGACGGAATAGAGACGCTACAAAGAAAAAAGCAGTTTTTCTGTCTCTTTGACAGGCTGCTCAGATTTTGTATTTCAACTGCCTCAAACCCACACATTTGAACACAGAAGAGCTGGTCTTCATAACCTTACCATTGGTAAAATATCAGGTAACATGTGTTCTTGAGATCCGCAAACAAGAACTGCATCAGAAGGCAGTAAAATAAGAAAGTTCAGTGTTTTATTCTTAAAGAAGCCGACTAGCGTAGCTCAGCACTTTAAGGTGAAAGGCTCATCAGCCCTTTTCTTGAATGTAAACACGGATCCATCTGTTCTTCCCTACACTCTAAACACTTTAGAGAAAAATCCTTGTCCTCAACGTTTTATGCAATCTTCATTCAAGTTCTTAATATAACAGTGACTGCATTCCTCATACAGACTGACCTATGCTGTAAAAGCCATATTCCTTAATTTAATTTTTTTTTTGTTAAGTTATGTGTTTGATGATGTACAATTCCAATGGTCATGTTTGTCATATACACGCATGCAGCTGCAACAACGCTTTCACACTGTACACGTCCGTCGACGGATGACAGAGGGAGTGTCTGACGTATGGGTAACGCAATCTGATTGGCCGACGGATCTGTCGCTGCCTGAAAAGTTGAACATTTCTCAACTTTTTGACGCAGGCAACGGAGCCGACAGAACGGATTGACCCACAGTGCATTTTGCATGCGCCCCATGCAAAGTCAATGAGATCTGTCGACGGACATGTACAGTGTGAACGCGGCGTAACCCAGATATACTTTCCAATTATGTCTGGGTACTCCATTATCCTCCTATGTGACAAAACTAAACGTAACACTGACGTCTGCAAATTATAGCCCAGTGTAGAGAGCAACATGGGTCCTATACTATTTCCTCAAAGGTAATGTAATTTGATGAACTTCTGAGTTACTTTGAACTGTGAACTTATTCTAGAAATTATATTTATACAACTAAAGAAATACTGCTCACTTTTTTTAAACGCCGATGGGCCTAATACAAATTTCCATATGCTGACCCCCTACAAACCTGTAGACAGGCTGATATCCACAGGCTGGGCCCTTCTTGACTTTGCCAAGCCTCGGCTTGAAAATGATGGTTGTTCAAGCTTTTGCAGTTTGGGGGCCCCAGGCTTAAGAACATCTTGCTTGATGAGATAACATGAGCAAATTCAGAAACATCTTTTCTATCACGTTCTCATAAAAAAAAAATTCATATCCTTACAAGGGGTGTCTACTTTGTATCTGTTTTTTGTATCACCTAACCATTTTGCAAGAATTAATAAAATAAAATATGAATACATCAAATGTATAACCCATCTGCTGATCCAGTTAGCACAAATGATGTGAGATATGTATATATACTGTATGTATATTGTCCACACAGAGGCAATTTACATACCTAAACAATGAAACCATTCAAGTAAAAACTGATTCCTGCACCAGGATGCAGGTGTGAAATGTGAGAGCCTGGGAATGTCTCTCAGTCTGAGATATAATGCATGCATTTAAATCAAATCTGCTCCAAGTTAAGGGGAGTTAAATTCAAGGGATATGTTAAAATTGTCTTCCATGACCCTAAATTATATTATCAGGATCTTTGAAAGGAGCAGCTATATGAGCATAAAGATAATGTTTTACAGCAAAGTTGAGTGAATGAATTAATAATTTGACGTGTGTGAGGATTGTTCAATATTAAAATCTTGGAGAGGTAAGTGTAGTTGGTATTCTGAACAGGCTTCTTGCACTAAGCAGTTTGTGCATGCATGATTCCACTCTCACGCTCTCCCTTATTTGATCCTCCCAGCTATTATGATGGATACACTACCTTTCTTGTTGTTCTTCCCATCTGTACATTTTACAGATGAGCTGCCAATTTGAACTATCCATTATCCATTCATAATGTAGTGTCAAACAACAGGTTTTATACTGCACCACATTGGCAGAGATACCGATAATACATCAGCTCAATCACACTTGAAAAGATGTATATTTCTTGGTATACAAAGATTGAACAAGAGCAAGATCAGCTCAGTTCAGGCAGTTCAGGCAGTAATATAATAATATGCTTTGAATGCTCGGTTAACACAAAAAATCGAATACAATGCAAATCCTATTCCATGGCATCCGAATATGCATTCAAATTCTGATTTATTTTGAGGTACCGAAAACCCTTCTCTTCCTCCATCTCGTCCTCAAAAACACTTACATTTGTCCAAGTCCAGCACTGAGGAGAATTCGGCTGCTTTTCCTCAGTACAGCATCACGACTGCAGCGGAGTTATCTGCCCCGCCTAACAATTCATGCGGGTGTGACAAATTAGACAGACAAAGAGAGGAGTGTACATTGACCGTGACCACAGCATGGAAACCAACGGCTTGAAACAGTGAACTGATAAAACATTTGTGATTCAAGAGGATGGGAATAAATGCGCTGTTGTGTCTCGAAGTCGGAGAGAAACAAACGGGAGAGAGCTTGGCAGATAAAGAGAGCTAGAGAGAAGGGGGAAAAAGAGAGAGAGAGAGAGAAAGAGAGAGAGAGTGGGCATGACAGCCTTTTTTGTTTTGCTAGTACGGCCACTAGACGGTTTACAGAGGAGCGCACACACCACTAATGGGAATGCATAAAATGATTTATTTATTACTCGCTTTCAGGATATTTTATATGCTTGGCTACGTTTAGCCCATAGCCTCATCATAATGAAACAGTAAGAGCGTTTCAGAAGATTTTCAGAAGAAGAAGGAGCATTTCCGCGGCGCATGGGGAAGACTATCTGAGAGCCCTGGGGGGGGGGGAGTCTGACAACCGATGCTGCCCCCCCCCCCACACTTGCCCACTAAATTTTTCCTCCTGTCAATGAACTTCTCGATGGGAAAGATCACAAAAATAAGGGCATGTCACTTACATGTGGAAATGCTTCAAGTGCTGTGGAATGAAGGACAAACCAGGTAGCCATGCAGTTCTGCAAAGGGTTTTAGAAAGGGTTCTTTTTTTATCTCCATAGAGAGCCATTTGAATGACTTTGAACTTAAGTGGAGGGCTTTTGGGAAATAACAAAGTTCTCAACACAGTTAGGCTATTATGTATTGATAGACTTTAGTTCGTTTTTCATATTTATAAACACTTTTTTTATATAATTATAGCCATACACTACTTTGATGGGTGTCATCTTTTGAGGATCATTCAATTACATGTTTAAAAAACCTTTGATATACATTTGGATTATTTATAATTGGGTCATGGCATGTCTAAATAGTTTATTTTCTTACAAAACGCTTCCTGACCTTGCAATCATTCAGCGTTCGCTCTGAGAACCTAACCAACCCTTACCAGCTTATTTCCCGAGTACAATGCCTTAATTAAAAAAAAAAAAGAAGTTATCTTTTAAACATACCACAGAAGAGAAACTGCTGAAAGAGCAACTCATTTATTTTAACTGCGGGCTCAGGTCACTGACCGTGTTAAATTATCTTTGAAGTCACAGTGTGTCTTTTGATACAACTGATGATGCAATAGATTAAGCATGCTAACAATAGACTGTGATTAGGGGCTATGGTCACCAACTCTTCTCAGTTATAATACAGCCGGCAGGTTCTGCTTAGACGACTGCGGAAACATCTGCCTCTTCATTTCATCCACCCTGCACTTTCAATGTGTTTCTATTACTAGATAAACATAAAAACGGTTGATGATATGGTAAGAACATATACTAGGTGTTTTAATAATTACTCTTATTATCGACACACATTTATTATTTGTTGAATTTATATATTTAGTTATAGTTTATTGTCACATTTCGACTCAAGGTTAGGTATCTTGCTTAAGGATGCCTACAGCAGGTAGACATTGTGGTTCAAACGCAGTACTTTTCAGCTGCCATTCAAACATCCTACTGCTATTTGGCAAATATATGCATGTTTTTGACCGGTATACTGGTCCAGCCTTGAATATTCTCAAACCATAAGCCACACACCAACAGGAGCCTATTGAAAGTATATTCTTATCCACAAAACGGATGGTTGTGGGGGAATGCATCAGAGATGGTACCAAATGCAGCACAGAGTCTGGGTCTGGGGTTGCCTTCACTGCTGTTGTTGTGATTGCAGAGTTTGAGATTCCTCTGTTCATTAGGGTGAAAAAACAGAATATACATCAACTTGACACCAACAGAAGTCTTGCAGTCTGGCATAATTAATCACGTTCTGACATAGGCTAAATCTAATGAGCAATCCAAATTGTAAATAGTTTATCAAGAAATGCTTTGCATATGCACACTATTAGGACTATTCTGTGATTATGTTTGTCAAAAATCTGTTTTGTTGATGAAGTGCGGGGAAATACTGGAATTCTTAAAATGCTAATGATTTTGAATTTTGAGATATCGTCCGAGTGAACGTTTTATTTGGTTCTGCATTTTATTGAATCACGCCTGCTTATGTATTTCATAGGATTTTCAATCATTTTGTGAACAGAAACCAGAACCTTTTCATACATACATGCAATGAAAGGCATTGAAGAATACTGCTGGACTATATTCTGCATGATTATTAGACAGACGTTTAAACAACGCATACATTTACTAGGCGCCTTATTGTCTTGTGAATAGTAAGATATATAGCTGAGCCTGAGTTGAATTGCTATGCGTCATGTTGGTTTTTGTATTAGGTCTCAAAGGGAGATGAAGTTTGCAAGGGCTGGTCTGTTGTGTGGTTAGAAATACATTTTTGGGTCACCACTGTGTACATTGCTAATCAGACGTGATGGTTTGTTTTAATGGGACACCCTCGCTATGCCCGCACCTCATCATGACAATTGCCTGTTTCCTGGATGAAATGTGATCCAGATATTTGTGCCGGTGTTCAGGGTCTTTGGACAGTGTTTAGGGTAATTGCGTAAAAGCGTTTGCTCCGGGGGGTTTGTCATGAATCACGTGACAACGGCGGACTTAATGAAAAAATGTTCACGTTCATAGAAAAAGATGTCACCATATCTCTCAATACTGGAGGCCAAATAATATGTATATTATACTTTATGAGAGACCCCTGTTGACAAATGACAGTCAAACTTCACTTGGAACATGTAATTATAAACAATTTGACTTGCAATTACACATCTTTCTCAATAATATATGCTAATAATCTGTCCTTTGTGAAGGACAACACTAAGTGACATACAAAAGTCCCCCAATGGCACAACAGATGTACACTTCTTTGTTAATTTATCTTGTTTAATTTTAGCATCCGACAGCTGATAGGTCGCTGATTAGTGTAAAATCGTATGTTGATATAAAATACAACAAAACAAAAACTATAGAAAAGATGCAGCGGCCATGTATTTGCTACTCTTGACCATGACGCTGTGTGAATTTGGAAGCGAGAAGAAAGAATTAGGTTGGACCATCGCTCTTGTGTCTCCTCTTAAGACGGTAATCTACTGTAAATCCATACCCCTCCTCACACTATCGGCATGGCTAGAAGCTGACCCAGCTTAATCACCCGGTAGCGCAGCTCTTTAAATCACGCAAATGGGCCCAAAATAAATAATGACCAGTTAAAGTGTCCACTGTCCACCGGTGGCTCTGTCAGAATTGGCATGCGCAAATGAATTGCAAATTTATGGAAATGCAACAAGCGCAGGCACCTCGCGTCTTGCATTACGCCTGACAAATTGAAAGCTGGGGAACACCCAAGAACTGTCTCCCGTGCTGCCAAGTAAAGACAGTTAATCTCTACGCAGTCCTGGGCAGCTTTATTTCAACTGAATTGTGGACCACTTTTCTCCCCCCCCCCCCCCCCCCGCCCCCGCCCCCGCCCCCCACCCCCATTCTTGCTTTGGTGGTCCACGTAGATGACAGCCATTTTGAAAGAAGTGTTGACATTAGCCCATTCCTCAGTGGGCTCATCACGTCAAGGCAACGCAAAATGAATATAAATGTGGCTAATAGGGTGTCTCAGTAGGACTTGATGTAAACATTATAACATCTTCAGCTAGTGCCACAGGGATCAGCCGCCTATAGCGCTTTAACACCGTTGGCAACCACACTTAGCAACCGATGGAGATCTGGTGATTCCTGTGCTTGAAATAAATGAGCTCGGTCCTATTTTCCAGCCCTAAAAATATGCCTGTGATATCAATATCCCAGAGAACGTAAACGTGGTGCCACACTAAGTGGGCTACGAGTCATTAAGCAGTCTATTATACAGGACCTTTATGAAACCTTGAAAACCTTTTAAAGTGATCGACAACAGAAATCCGTAATGGACTTCTAATTATGTTATTTAAGGTTAACAAGGTGTGCATCGGACATTTCTCTTCTATTCAACGCAAAATGACTTGCAGTTTGAAGTTATTTCAGTCAACCGATTTCCTTCTATTGTTTCACAAAGTACACATAACACTGTGTGTTTGTGTGTGTGGGGGGGGGAGGGGTAAAACCATGAATCGCCACCCAAGAAGACTGAGTTTATTAGCTGACTTTGAGATGTACATTCCATAATTTGGTTGGTTAGTTAAGTCCCCCAGGTTAATTGCTGACATTGTCCATGATGATGACGACTTGTTAAACTCTACCCCTCTTGCGGTGTGGCGTGTAATCACAGACACACTTTACAAGACCTTTGGTAGGTGTGTAGTGGGTAGACCCCCTTTGTGAGATGCGGCTATTGGTTATTTTACATTCTTAGATCCTGTTGTCCTATTATTACTTAATAAATAAGATAAAAAATAAAACAATATCACAAACGTCATAAAATATCTCTAACTCAACAGTTCCTAACCTTGAGGCTCGAGACCCCACTTTGCGTCTTGGATTTTTTTGAAAGGTCTTAGACATCCTTTATATACAAACTGACTGACTGACTGACTGCACTTTTATTTTGACCGGCAGATGTTGATTAAAAAAAAAAAAAGTAGAGGCATAAGAATTACGGTTGGGGTCGCAAACATTTTCAGAGCTAGAAATTTGGTCACAGGTCTAACAAGGTTGGGAACCAATGCTATACCTGGTCAGTCCCTTGATCCCAAGGCTAGGAAAAACTAGGCTAAACCTTGCTCCTTCCCCTTCTGTCTTTGTGTATTTGAAACACGCCAGACCCGCTGCTACTGAGTTGTGCACATTGGTTGTCAACGTGATCTAGTTAGGTTTTTGCAATGTATCCTGAAGATATAGGTTTTTCACCAGCACACATGCAGTAATCTCTATTGATTTTTCCTAGCCACTTCATGTCAGGGAGGGCATCAATTGGCCAGCTGGGCAAGAGGTCATACGGTACATAAAGATCTCATTCACAAATTATATGGAACCATTATTTGTATACTAACAGATTATTTTTTTAATTTAATTCAACCCTGGTAGTGTTAGATTGGAGAAGATATTCACTTTGAATTACATACGTTTTAAAATGAAATAAGCTGAAATAAATTCAAATAAGATGATACAAATATGAATAAATACATCTGCAAAGTCAAGGGCACAGAGCGACAGCCAATTAATTGGCTGTGCTATTCATGCTTCTCCGCAACCTCTTTATGTACACCGCTTTCACGCGTCTAATGGAAGTGAACAAACTACAGGTAGTAACTGTGAATGATTTAGTTTCTTTTAGCGTTCTGGACATGAGTGTCATGTTATGAAGTTATGTGACCCGGACGTGGAGGTTGATGTAAATCACCCATGTCATCCTCATAATGGACATTATATTTCCCTATTAATGTTATCCTTGTATGTATGTATAACATAACAATGATGAATATTTAAATATTACGAAAAAGGGTTCAATCCCCAATTCAAGCAGTCCATTTGGATGTATCCTCGAGCAAGTGGCCTAAGCCCCCACTGCCTAAATTACATTTATCTTGGATAAAAGCGCCTTGCTAAATGCTTATTGGTAGTTAATAGTTAACTCAAATGATCATCACTTTGTCAAATCTGAATTGAAAGAATATAAACTAGAAAAGGTTAAGATCTATCCACTGGGTCTTTCCGTTAGCCCCTGCTCGCCCTCCTAGCATACTTAGCAGCCCATGACAGTGTATTAGCATCCTGTGCTAACAAAACAAGTGGACCCTTTCATCTGCCTAGTGGGTCATTACCGACTCCTGGGAAATGGTTCTCCCTCGAACCTCATTTAAACATTAATCCTCTCTAATTAATTCTCCTTCATTCACCTCGCTTAGAAGAAATCGATACCGCAGGTTTTGCTTAATTTTACAAATGTGTCTTTTGTTTTAGTCTGTGTAAATGAGCACACGTGAGAGAGGCGAGGAATAAAGGCGACGCCTATAAAAAAAAAATGGATAACGTCATTAGCTGCACTAGTTATTACCACGAGAATTAGCGAAGGAAGGTTTTCAACTGGCTTTACTTGCAAGGGGCACAGGCTCATTTTGTTAGGCACAAAGCACAAAGCGCCGATGAATTCACTTAGGCTTACGTAAAAAAAAAAAACGAAATCTGTCAGGCAACAGCATAACAATATTTATAGAGAGTGAGCCTCCTTTTTGTCCAGGAAGCTATATTGCTGTTTGCTTGTTGTTTGGGTTTTGATTGGATTGTTTTCATTTTTTTTGCCAGGGTCCCTTGATCCACAGAGCTCTTTGTCTCCATCCTAACATTGATATGCTTTTCCTAAAGCTCAAGAGCTCCCTCCCAAAGGTTTCAATTAGAAAACGTTGGGAGCGTCAGGCCGGGTCCACTTTAATACTAGTGGGGGGGTGGAGGGGGGGCGGGGGGGGGGGGGTGGGGTGGGCGGTCTCCAGAGTGCTGTGGAAGGAAAGTGTTGTTCTGTCTCTAACTCGGGTTAATTGGGTTCCTTTCAGCTCTGGCCTACAAGAGCACACTAAAAGAGAGAGAGGATCGCCCCTTTTCTTTTTCTCCAAGCTGCAAATCTCAGCGAGGTGTAGAATTCATTTTTTATATATTTATTTTATTATTTACTCTGACACAAAAGGATGTCCATCCCTTTCAATGCGAGATATTGTGTGTGGCACTGAGGGATTTCGTTTCGGAGGAGTATTTATTTGGTAATACACGAATTACATGCATTTTTCTAAAATAGATCCAGCCTCCATTGCCTTGTTCTTTCCATTTCTATTAGTGTTATTTAACTGGTCATCATTGCTCCATTTCCATGGTTAATAAAACAAACAACATTAAAAAGCGAAAGGCTATATGGTGAATCATCTCAGCTTTGTGCATAGGTGTGGATAATCCCCTTATTATCCTCCTTTTCTCCACACAAATTACCTTTCCTTTCCACCACAGTGCTTTGAAAAGAGTGTGCGTTGTAATTCAACCTCATCTCAGTCTCTCCTTTGTGTCAGGTCACATCCCAGTGACCAAACACATCCCTCACAGGCTCACATCTCACACTCTACAACGGAGAAACCATTTTCCCAAACTATTCAAATCGTCCAGATTTTGCAAATGTACAAGTCTCACACAGAGATGACTGGGGACAAATGCGTCTGGGCCCACCTACACGTTCTTCTCTTAAGTCAGTTAAATATCAGATCTCCGTGTCTCTCTATCCAAAGCCAGAGTGTGGAAACGCCACAGCAGCACCGCTGCAGCGTGAGCAGAAGCCCAGCGACGATGAATCGGGGAGTACAGCCAGAGTCTTTACGCAGTGCAATAAAACCACATGAGCAGAACGGAACATAGACAATTAAAATGAACAGAATCAATGGGAGTTGCTTTCCATTTCCTACCCCATTGATGGATTATTTCATGGACCGCAGCAAACAAAACTGTTGCTCATTCAACGGAGGGAGTGTCCCTTGCCTGCCATTGCCTTCTTATGTGTTTATTTTGATGAATTTCAAAAGCAGAAAGGCCCCCCCTTTTTATTTTTGTAATCCAAAAGAACATGGGAATGCATTTTCCCGCCACCGACATACTGTGGATGCCACAAAGAGACAGGCAGACAGGGGGGGGGGGGGGGGGTGGAGAGATTCACATAATCCTAGTCATTATCAGACATAAATGAACGGAAAGTGCAATCGACTCCAACGAACAAAGTGATTTCACAGATCACTGATGCCTTTTCCTGTAGATGGTAAATTAATGGCTGCACTATATATATATTTTTTTTTCTTCCCCTTTTTTGCTGTGAACCCACACCTGAGTGCAATAATGGTGAATATGTGGGCAACGTTTTTTTCCGCTGAGGTGAGTCCAGCCGCCTTCCATGTACAACAACGAATAGTGAAATGAGAAACGGTGCACATTATAATGGGATTCTGCTGTTAATTGTACATTAACAGCATCATATTAATAGTGTGCTGTTAATTGTACATTAACAGCATCGTGTTAATAGTGTGCTGTTAATTGCAGATTTATTCCCGTATTGATTGACTAAATCTTTTTTGTTGCAAACTCTGTAATTTGACTCCAACGGAATCTTTGGCCATATCTTTAAATAACCAAATGCCGAACAGAGGGCAGTTAATCAAGCTGATGAGTACAGGAACGGACATAAATTGAGGTAACGCATACTTAAGCATCACAAGTCGTTCCTTGAGAACCTTGTAACTCTAAATTGGTATTGATACAATGCAATGGAATGGATGGGGCCTATCCTCTTGATTAATTTTATGTTAAACAGTTTTTCATGGTTTTGTATTTACTTTCAGATTTGATACACTTGAAAGTCTGTGCACAATCAGAATATTATAGATCATCACAGCGGCATTCCTTTATGAAACTTTGCAACTGGGAAGGCTCAAACGACACTATTCAAAGACAATTACCGAGTCTGATTTCGACGATATAGATCGTGGCACAAATGTGCCCGCTTTTTGTTATTTTTTGTCAACAGATTGTGCACTTTATCTTTGCTGAGCGCTGATTAACTCTACAAACTTGTCATTAGAGGGAAAAATTATTTTAATCCATGTTCTGCGGCCCCCTCCTTTGAAGAGGAAAACAAAAGGGTTTGATTCCTGGCCTTTGTGATATGATCCTTAATCAACAACAGTCCAGTCGAGCAAATTGTGACCTTTTCCAGTTTCAGTTCAACTTCTTTGTGGACCGCCGTAATGACTCTCTGTCATTCAAAATCATGGCTCAGAACATCAGGGCACAATTACATTTCCCCCCGAGGGGGAGGTTGACATCACAAAGTTAGATTTTGACTCGGTTTTCAATGTCAATGTCTCTCCTTATCTGCACTTGTCCACTTGTCTCTGTGTGTGCGTCTTCAAAGAAGCAGCCATGTTACTACGTTTCTCCACATAAGTAATCGGATTATCACCTTCTGATCCTTATTCAATGCGACCGGCGTGAACCCGGGGAACTTCTCCGCCTCTCCCTATAGCCATACCATGAATAAGGGAGAAGGAAAGGGAAATTTAACGGCCGGTCGCGATTAATAATGAAGCCACTGAGCTCAGTGATTGCCTCGAGTTATTAGCTCACGGTGATTACGTCTGCACTATTCTCTGCCAACGTCAACATGATTTTCTCCATTATGTGCCATTGTGGGAGCGGGCATACGCTGTTCTGAGTGGTGGATATAGCAGTGAGCTCTTCCCAGTGAGGACACCAAGACCTTGGGTCTGCAGGCTGTGCTCACTCTGCTCAGCCCACTCCTCTCCGCTCAGCCCTCTCCTCTACTCCCTGTTCACCCATGACTGCGTGGCCACACACAGCTCCAACACCATCATCAAGTTTGCTGACGACACAACCGTCATCGGCCTGGTCACCGACGGCGACAGAGGGCGTACAGAGAGGAGGTCAGAACCCTGACATCTCGGTGCCAGGACAACAACCTCCATCTCAACCTCAGCAAAACCAAGGAGCTCATTGTGGACTACAGAAGGCGACAGGGGATAGGACACGCCCCCATCACCATCAACGGGACGGCAGTAGAGAGGGTCAGCAGCTTCAAGTTCCTCGGGGTCCACATCAGTGAGGACCTGACCGGGACTCACCACACCGACGCCATCACAAAGACGGCAGGACAGCGGCTCTTTTTCCTCTGCAAGCTGAGGAGGTTCGACATGGACACCAGGATACTCTGCACCATAGAGAGTGTCCTGACTGGCTGCATCTCCGCCTGGTACGGCAGTTGCTCCGCCCTCCACCGTAAGCCCTTACAGAGGGTGGTGAACACTGCCCAGCACCTCACCAGGACGGAGTTGCCATCCATGGAGGACCTCTTCACTCAGCGGTGCAGGAAGAAGACCAACCGGATTATAAAAGACCCACAGCATCGCCCCAGCAACAAATTGTTCCAGCTTCTGCCATCTGGTAGACGCTACCGCAGCATCCTGTCTCGCACCACCAGACTCAGGGACAGTTTCATACCACAGGCCATAAAGACTGCTGAACTCCTGAGCTACCTAGCTCACCATTATGCCACTTTATAACAGTCGACATCTGGATAAAAATGTCTGTTTACATTTCACTCTATGCTGCATCTATTTATACCTTAGTTATTATAATATATTACAGTTATTATTATATTTTTATTTTGTTCTAATTATTCATGTCCAGTATTGTAGTTTATTTATTTATTTGTCTATTTAGGCTTAGCTCTCTTACTTGTGTTTCTTTATACTTTTACTTTCCTTTATATTGCACTGTTTCATTGCAAGCGTCTGTAATTGTTGTGCAAATGACAAATAAAACATCTTGAATCTTGTGTGTCTGAAGGAGGGAGAGGGCCGGAACACCGGATTGTGATTAAAGAACAACGAAAAGAGAAAGAACAATTTGTCATTATCGGCACTTAGACCTCACTTCCGTTCCCGGCAAAACTAGCCTGGTTTATATATAATAGAAAGCAGCCCACAGGCCAGGAAGGTCTAATTTCTTTAAAGGGCAGTGAACCCAAAATCGTCTTTGTTTTGTTGTAAACGTGGAGAGGAAGAGGAAAAACAATAGGAATACAATTCAATAGGAGTAAAATCCTATGTTTTTGCCATTCTCCACCAATTTGGTTAATCTGCTCAGATTGAGATACGTTTTATTTCCTGACTTCAGAGTGCCTTTTAGTAGTATTAGTTACTCTTCAACGTCACAATGAAGGGACGTCGGCGGCGAGGTGTATGTGTGGGTGTGCGGATGTGTGGAGTTCTGAGTTCTGAACAACGGTCGATTTTGAGAATATGGTTAATCTTCCCAGACACTTAGAGAATAATGCCACTGTGTGGCACATTTATTATACAACATAGCTTATTAAAACGGTTACCCTAACGACCGTACTTAAAAAAGTACCATAAAGTTGCAGTGGGTCGTAACCATGGTCCATGGGGATAACCTTCTTAGAACTATCAGACCAAAACATGTTTTTTTTCTAATCTTATAGTTTGGAAACAAGCTGAGGGTTCACATACACTTTACGTTTTACAACCTGTTCATATATTGGCCATTTTAAGTGATTTATACATTAAAAAATCAAACGCCCCTGTCCCTGTAATAGGCATATAACACTTGCAGATGACTATCGCGACATGGCCATTGCATGTCAGGCCATTGTTTTGGTCACGGTCTGGTTGCATGATTATTGTTAGTATCTCCTAAGAGGAGGTTTAATAATGTACTGTCATCCAACCGGACATAAGGCACAGCAGTGGCCCATCAGGACTGCTGCTGGCTGAGCTAATGGGACTTGCCTAACATAAAAAGAAAGGCACATTTTACTACCAGGGGTGAGGTTGAATAGCAATTACAATCTATTCCGGAGATGACCCATTTCTGATCACAAGAGTGATCACAAGAGTGAGCGTCCACCCAAATGTACCATGAAAAACACTTATAGGCCCAAGAGGCCTCTTTGTTTCAGTGTTTGCAAGCTGAGAAGAAGAAAACAATATCTTGATCACCTCTCTCATAAGTGTAGGCTGGAATACAAGAGTTACCATACAAACATAAACATATGATGTGTAGTCACAGGTAGACACACTTTTAAAATGGCTTCTCATGACTAATCGAACATAATATGGTTTAAAACAAACAATACAGGGTAACAATATAAGGATGTACATCCTTTGGCAGTTACATTTTACAACAACATTGGACTAATGCACATGGTGGCCTGAGGCAGCATCTATTTGCTGACCAGTGTAGTAGTAAGGTAATTAGTGCCAGGCAGGCTGGTTCATAAAAGGTGTTCAATAGTCAAGTCCTGCATCAAGTCCAATTAGTCTTTCTGTGCAGCGGCCAACTATTGCCTCCCCAAACAATTTGGTGCAAGCTGGGCCAACTGGGGGCCTATGTAAATCATCCAGCTTTGGGTTGTTTTGTTTAACGCAAGCTTAGGGATGGATTTATTGTATGCACTCTGTAGTCGGTGGTTAAATGTTAAGGAAAAAGGCACAGATAAGAAGAAGAGTGCTGAATCTGGTATGTTTTACTATGAAGGATCATTTGTTGTAAATGTGTAAAGATGCTAGCAGGCTGCTGTATGCAGGAAGCCATGGGGGCAGAATGGTTTATTGGCTAATGTGCACCACAACTAAGGAACAACTGCAGTTTTCCAATTTAGTGGGACATGAATACGACACTAACTACAGGTAGTTAGGGATGGAATAGGAGTATACATCTATCGTTATATGAACACTTACGAGCGAGGCTAAGAACAATTAAGCCACACAATCAATATAGAAGCAACGACAAAAGCACTGGCTATCACAACCGCTAGCCTTTGGGGGAAGTAAGTGTTCATTTTTTTATGTTCATTTTTTTTATGATACACAAAACCATAACGTAACCTTGTATTTGTCCATAACCTTGGAAAATTACCCACAACATGCTGAGTGGTGGCGAGAGTGCAGTCGGAGAAGGGCCGCAGATGAAACAAATGAGAGTAATTCAAAGAACAAGACATTTAATAAAAGACTAAACAAGATGAAAAGCTCCCCGGGTCATGGGGGCACCACTTGTCGTAGCAGACATGAAGTCATTCCGCAGTCTTCCGATGACAAGAGGCCCATTGTGGCGACAACAAAGGCTACAAAACGCATCATGAGGGCAAACAGAATATTACTGTGACTTTCTTTGGGTGTTTTGTGGCGGATATTAAAGGATTAACAAAAATGAAGATAAGGCTAACTTAAATATATATATATATATACAAACAATTCAATTCGAAAGCATGAAATTAAAACACTAAACAACTTGTGGGTGTATTTCATCTAGTATGGTACTTTACACTTACTATAAACTAAATGTGCACTGCAAAGAAAAACAGTGATAGCCCCAAGGGGTATCTGGGTTTTTTCCCTGCTACAATCTTGCACATATGGTAAGAGAATCCAACTGAGACGAAGAAAACAAACCAAAAAACAAGCAATTGAACACATGTATCAGCAAGTGTGTTAGTATGCGTGTGCGTGCAGGCCTGTGTGTGTGTGTGTGTGTGTGTGTGTGTGTGTGTGTGTGTGTGTGTGTGCGTGCGTGTGTGCGTGCGTGTGTGTCTGTGTGTGTGTTAGCATTTGTGTGTAGGTGTGTGTTTGTGTGTGTTAGACATATTTTTGTATTTTACTGCTTCTGTCATAATCATACTTGGGTTCCTGGTGTGCGTACGACATCACTTCCTGTTTGCTGTGTTACAATAAATCTCCTGCCACTGGTTGCCTCTCATTAGTCAGTAGAACCGTTCTATCGGCGAGTCTATTTACCTCGATCACAGATTTGTGGGCTCTCTCGTCTTGCAGGTGTACTGGAAATGATGAAACGTCTGTCAATTTCAATAATAAGAAGTGTGGAGTTAAGTGCAAATAAGAGGTTATTGTATGATCGCTGTGAATAAAACTCACATTGAATAGAAAACATTATTATTACATTACCTTGATGAGTATCAACTCGATTTAAAATGAACCCGACGGGGATAATGTTTAAAACCTTCATTTACTGTAGAGGGAAACTACTTATAGAGAGAGCATGGCTGTGTGTCAATTGACACCGATGGACATTTCTGTCAAATTAACTTGGTGTTTGGATTGATGGCTTTTTTTTTCCCACGTCTCTGATAGATTAACCAGTCACCTTGTTGTAATTCTTCAGGAAAATGTGTGTGATGTAATATTTCCAACTCATTGCTGCTGACATCTGTGTTAAATACAAATAGCAGTACACACACAGACACACAGAAACACACTCACAGGCACGATAATTAAATACAAACACAAATCACCAAACCTAGTCAGGGGGGCGGATATTTCAATAATCCTGCTTCGACATTCTGCCCCACTCCAAGTATGGTGCTGGGGAAAAATCCTGGTAGAAATAGGGAAAATAGATAAAAAAATACAATGAGCGTGTTTTTGAGGGGTGCTTCCTGAGACCCCTCCATATATTATTCAGCTCTGCTTCCACCTTGTGAACCACAGCCTGGCCCCTCTCAGCCTCACGGTCGCTATGTGAGTGAGTGCTGATTCCCATACAAAACCATGGGCGAGGTGCTAGACTATATTTCAAACCATAATGAGAAGCCGGATAATATTTTTCCTTCTTTTGTTTGTTTTTTTCAGCGCAGAAACCCAATCATCGACTAACATGTTTTTATTCGATTATAAACAACTCAATCAAGTATAAAGCCATTGTGCACTTAACAGCATGTGCGGCGTTCAGAATTACTCTCATAGCCTCCTTGACGGCTGACTTGCGATTGTTTCCTGACTGATATCAGATCATACATTATATCATAAAGAAGTCTAAAGTTTGTGGAGTTTTATTAATAACATTATGAAAGATTGACAAGATGGATAAATCATCTCTATGGAGTGTAACAGCAACACCTGAAGAAACCACACACACACACACACACACACACACACGCACGCACAAACCTTGACGCACACGCAGGCGCACACACACACACACACACAGATTCAGTATATTAGCAAATTGCATTTCCCCAAATCGAATAACTGTCAGCAAATCAAAGTAATTATTTGCTAACATTCATTATTCTGTCCTGCTGCTGCCTCCCTTATTCCAGTACATTTACCATAGCAGCGTATTTGCCTTTGAGAATTCTCTGGCTTGAATATATTTCATCTGAGATATATATATATATATATATATATATATATATATATATATATACACTGTATATTCCATATAGGACTCTGTTCACTCAGAATATGCTTCCAAGGCTGTTTTGTTTCCACACGTGACATCCTCCCGCAAACCTCTCTAAAACATTCACATCCCTGAATTGTATTCAAAAAACAATAAATAAGAGCAATAACAGTGTTCCGGCCCCGCTAACTGGCTCTGGGGGCTGTGTGACGTGAACTAGCGTAACTCGGCTGGGTGGGACAAGTGGGAAGGGTTTTGGGAGTGTAGATAGTACGATTATTGTAAACAAAGGGAGGGAGGTATGGGCTGGCCAGAATTTTGTATTTGTGCAATATATCAGTTTTAAGATGTGAATTTTACTGATAACATGATTGAAATCACAATCGTTCAGCAGTGACGGTACATATATCCAGGTCTGTTTAAGCTACGAGCTAGTTGCAACGTTACCAATTGCAACTTTAATAGTATCAAGCCTCATCAAGGTCTTGCGTTCCTTCCCCAAGCTGTTCAAGGTGTGTGTGTGTGTGTGTGTGTGTGTGTGTGTGTGTGTGTGTGTGTGTGTGTGTGTGTGTGTGTGTGTGTGTGGGTGTGTGTGTGGGGGGGTATGGGTTTTGAGTGTGCGTGTCTGTGTGGGTTCAAAGGGTAGTTCTCTTTCCCATCAAAGCAAAAAAATCCTCATAATGCTTAGGGTGTCAACAGACCCTTTTCACAGATGTGTCATCCGTAGCGCAAACACAGATGTCGCTTATCACACCAATTACGGGGCTCCGCCTCGGCGTCTATTGCAGGGTGACAAGGTGAACTTACAGGTGCAAAATACACAGCATTATCTGAATGACGTGGGAAAAGCATGTCTTGCTATAAACTAACTAGACCTTGTGCATACAGGCATACATAGACAACCAATGCTGTTTACTTGGGCACTTATCAGTAAGGCGGGAAAACGAAATGACTGGTTTGCGACACGTTGCTTGGAAGATACTGCAAAAGTTTCAAAGGATAAAAGGCTGTCCGATTGCCTTGGCTGTAGCTCAGGAAAGAAAAAAAGAGAATAATCAAACACAAAATATTGAATTGTGGTAGTTATGACTTTCTGTTTTTATGTGCTCTGAAAAGGTCTTCTGTGGCAACTAGATTCAAAATGATGAATCTTTTCAAAAGATACACTTGGATTTGAAAAATACAAAATGGAAATATCTGAGCATGTGAAAATTATCGCTCTCATTTGTTTCATAGAAATTGCTGGTGTTCTTTTGCATATATTTCAGCTAACAAATAGATACATATACACACACACACACACACACACACAACCATATTTCTAACCCTATCCCTATTACCAACACTAACATATTTACTTGAATGATCCACAAATTTTACAGATATTTTACCAAATGTGTGTGAGTTCAACTTCCCCACCTAGTGTGGCTTCTGGAGATCTGTTTGTTGTAACTATAGTTAGAGAAGCCACACTAGGTGGGGAAGGCCGTGGCATTGACAGAATCAGGTGCAGTCATTTGAAGGTCCATTCTTCCTCTTTTCCTTTTGTCGACCCATCCTGAGCACTAAGTCTAGCGTGACATTGCCTGGCCAATTCACAAATGCATATTAGTGTTTAACCTCCAAGTTCATTTTTGATTTCCAAGGGGTGTTATCGTTTGGCGCAGACCCAAAAATGCCTCTGGATGCAATTGGAAAGACCTACACAATCAGAGCAACGAAACGTGTGCCACATCTGAGGCAGCCATATTGGTTGTTGGTTGTTTATGAAAATGGTAAACGAAGCTCCCATAGGGCGCTCCTCTGTACACTCATTAAAACTGCCCATATAAGATAAACGGCCGTGATTGGCCTGACCGGGATTGGCTGCTGGGAATCTGTCTGAACAGGCGGGGAGCCGTACACATATGCCAGAGCCATTAAAACACGTTGTGTTTTAAGGTTTGTGTCTCGTCACAGTGCGTGGGAGCTCAAAACATGACAATTAGAGGCATGTCAATGAAATAGTAGCATAAACTGCTTCTCCACTTGAGCTGGTGACCTGGAAATATCGGCTTGACAGGGCACTGAGAAAGAGTCTACCCTGACAAGCCGGGGTACTGAGAAATGACCCAGATAGTGATCAGGCCTGAAAGCCAGGTCAATCTCAGTGTTTAACCTGTGTCAGTACACTTCTGAGGCAAGCATTACGTCAGCCCAGTCGAACACAGATGTTACCTTAGTGTGTGTGTGTGTGTGTGTGTGTGTGTGTGTGTGTGTGTGTGTGTGTGTGTGTGTGTGTGTGTGTGTGTGCATGAATGCGTGTGTATGTGTGTGTGTGCGTGTGTGTGTGTGTGTGTGTGTGTGTGTGTGTGTGTGTGTGTGTGTGTGTGTGTGTGTGTGTGTGTGTGTGTGTGGTGAGCATGCATGCGTGTGTATGTGTGTATGTGTGTGTTAGTGTGTGTGTGTGTGTGTGTGTGTGTGTGCATGCATGCGTGCGTATGTGTGTGTGTGTGTGTGTGTGTGTGTGTGTGTGTGTGTGTGTGTGTGTGTGTGTGTGTGCATGCATGCGTGTGAATGTGTGTGTGTGTGTGTGTGTGTGTGTGTGTGTGTGTGTGCAAGCATGCGTGTCAGTGTGTGTGCATGCTCGTGGATGGAAACACAATAGGACTACAATAGCATCGCAGCCTTGAAGAAAGAGGGAATGCGTGTACGGTACTGCATCTGTATACTGTTATTATTACACATCATCAGTGTTTGCATATTCCTCCAGTCATTAGGTAATCATCTGCATTTAGTGGTGTGGAAATATAAATGCGCCCGGGCGGGGAAAAATTAATAATTTACTAGACCCTTACAAAGACACTTGCGGTTAAGTTCTACGGTTTCATGGTGAATCCTGGCTGAGCTCTGAGTCGTGAGTAGTAGCATTCATTTGATGGATATTTTAGATACATCAAGAGACAGTGATACGGTCACGTACAAGACTGGAGAGGTGCTGGGGTCGTGGGTTCATTGCGTGGGTTCACCCCGTCACTTATTTCCCAAAGCAGAGAGGCTAAAGATGTAGGACTTTACAAAGATCCCCTGCTCCCATATATTTCCCTCTCAAAAGAGACATTTCATCACCTTTTTAGCAGGAAAACCTCCAACTAATACGATGTGTTCAAAAGAGAGACATAGATTATTTCTAAGCATCTTTATCCAAATTAAATTGGATTTTTGCCGTCAATTTGTCAGCAGCGGGGATTTCTGGAACAACCACGGACCAACTTTTCAATCCATGAAACATGTTTTATTTCTCACCGGGCTGCCAGCGGTGGAAAAAGAATCGCGGACAAGTAGACTGTGAAGTTACCTGCCTGTGTCCGCTGAGAGAACCACAAAGTAACACCACAAAGTGCAGACAAATCTGTCATAGGCTGTGCACCACTGTCCCCCCCCCAACGGGGGGTACCCTCCTCAGCAACCAGACCTGAGGATTTGGAGAGGGCTCTTTCTCTTGTCTTGTTCTCCCCTGAGTTGGGCAGCACACTGCTGCTCACCTCTGCAACACGGCGTGGCTAATCTGAAAAAAAGAATGAGAGAGAGGGAGAGGGAGAGAGAGGGAGGGAGAGAGAGGGAGGGGGGGGGAGGAGATTTCAATGAGCCAGAAAATGTAATGCATCTGCCCCAGTGGATTTGATTGGAGTCCATCAACTTTCATATACATGGGAGGATTTAGGTGGTGCGGCTGTTGCAGTATCCACCCTCTCCCACCCTCCCTCCCCCATCTCCCCCCGCCTCCCCGATGCCGGAGGAGGAACACGCTTGTTCTACGACACGAGTTAGCACTCCTGCAAGGACCGCACGGCGTCCCCCCCCCCCCCCCCCCCCAACCGATGGCCGCTCTCATATTGTCAGCACTCCACTGAGTGCACACCAGTGCAAGTGACAATGAAATCCCATAAATAATGCCAATTTCAGGTCAGTCATGTCTGAAACGCCCCGCACTCTGAGTTACGGTTTATTATTTGATTCGCACTCAACTATTTATGTCCGGGAAGGAAACACAGTTAAAGAACAGGATGTCGTTTTCTCGTGGTCCATCGGAATAGGTATTGGAGGGCTAATCTGATGCATCTGATTATTTCATCAGCAACAGCCTTTAAAGTGATTTTACATGAAATTGGGCCTTGCCTGCCGTTAAATTTATCATAATAATTAAGAAAGGAATAATAATTATTGATATTATAAATATCAATACTATTAATGCTATTTATATATTGATAAAATGTAATAATAACAACGGTAAAATGCTATAATTTTTATTTGTATAGAATTCTAAAACCCAATAATAATACGAGGTAGGTTCTGGCTGTAAACTCCCCAGGTGCTGTACAGACGGAGGGGCTGTAAGCCAGAGCGAAGGGTTCAGTGCTATGCTATCCTAAAACAAAATACTACAGGAAATTGAAATGCCAATTGCTGCAGCTCGGTATTCTGAGACTGTTCTGTGACAACTCTGGGGTGCACTGATCTTTCCCTTTTGAGGTCAGATTTATCGTAACAAGGCGCCACCAGCTACAGAATCACCGCCCTCCTAGCCAGTCGTCGTGCATCTACAGTGATTGAATCCTAAAGGTTTCTATACACATGCAACAACACACATCCACACACACACACACACACACACACACACACACACACATACCCGCAGGCACACGTATGAGCATGCATAGCACAGCACACGACACACACACACACACACACACACACACACACACACACACACACACACACACATATGAGCATGCACAGCAGCACACAACACACACACATAGACACACACACACACACACACACACACACACACACACACACACACACACACACATATGAGCATGCAAAGCACACGACACACACACACACACACACACACACACACACACATATGAGCATACACCGAGCACACACCGAGCACACACACACACACACACACACACAGTATAAGTCAGCGGAAAACAGGATGGAGCAGAAGCTCTTTTGTTTTCTGACGAGATGAGGAGTCGTTGAGGAGCTCTTAAGTGGAAATGTCAGAGTGCAGCTCGGCCTCCCCGGTGAGGCCGCTGCTCAGAGATGGGACCTTTTCTTATCCCCCACCAAAAAAAAAAAAAGACCAAAAAAAACCCTGAGATGAGCACTGGGGCCGGGGCGCAACGCCGCCCGCACTGGGAAACGCAGGACATCTAGCCCGGGTTAAGAATTCAAACATGTAGCGGTCCCAGCAGCTTTGGGCAGAGGGAACAGAGATTGCTCCAATTACAGCGAGCCTCACGCCCCACGGTCCCCTCTGACACGTGCCCCGGCCTATTGGAGTGGACTCGAGGTATAGGGGCGGGGGCAGGGGGGGGGGGGGGGGGGGGGGCGGGGGTGGGGGGGCCTTGTTGCCGTGGCGCCCTGGGGGCTCCCCACAACACATCCCAATGCCAATCTGTATTCCGTTTGAACCCGCAGACGTCTCCTTTTAGCCCCGGCTTCTCCCCTTCTCTTGGCGTTCGGCGGGGCACAGGCTCTGGAGTGTCTTCGACCTGCCAATTCAGGTGATTGGCAGTTACTCTTTGAATTTGTGAGGAGAGAAAAGGAAAAAAAAAGGAAAAGAATGTAGAGAAAAGGAAAAGAAAAAAGAAATCAATTCTGCAACAGCATCCCTGAGCACATAACTCTGAGGAGAGGTGTGTGTGTGTGTGTGTCGTGTGTGTGTCGTGTTTCGTGTGTGTGTGTGTGTGGGGGGGGGGTGGTTCCGTCCCCTCTTTGTCTATCCCCTTATTTTCAGCTTCACAGACAGTGTTTCTAGATGAAGCCCCAGGTATAGTTAACCAGCACCCCTCCTCCATCTCTCCGCTCTGTCTCTCACTTTCTATCCATTTCTCTCTCTCTATCTCTTTGTGTGTGTGTGTGTGTCTCTCTATCTCTCTCACTGTCTCCTTCTACCATACTCCGTCTCTCTATCCCTCTCTATCCCTCTGTTCTATCTTCCTCTTCTCTCTCTCTCCATCTCTCTCCCTGTGTCTCTCTCCCTGAGATCGGCCTAATTGGCAGCACTGCCAAGAGGCAGCACCAGGAGTTGGAGTAGCATCGGGGAATCTCCCCGTTAATTGAGGGCCCTGTTGAGCGATTGACTAATTGATCAAGGTTCCTTACCCAGGTAGATAATTCAACGCCAGGCAACACCAATAGGGAGGAGCCCTGTCACAGATGATTCATGCGTCTCGGGGAGCAGCAGGAGGGAAGATTAGGGTGGAGAAGGTGGAGGAGGAGGTGGTGGAGGTCCCAGTGGTCTCTTTTGTTCAGCAGGCGCTCGTGTGAAGAGGAGAGGGGCGGTGGAGATCAAATCATCAGCACCTCCGCCCCCGTGACTCAGTCAATCCCTACCCCATCGGCCCCTCCGCCACCCTCCACCCTCCACCCTCCACCCGCCACCCCCGGCCCCCGGAAACCCCTTCCACCTCTACATCAGAAAACAAAGAAGAAGAAAGGATAAAAGAGGGGTGAGTCCCGGTGTCCCGGAGCACATGATACAGTGTTGCACGTCACCATGCTTCCCCTGGATGCTGTAGCCGCGGTCCCCGGGCAGCGCCCCAGCTACAGGGAAGATGTATGGCACTGCTTTAATGAAGCCGTCCAGGGGCCCCTAAGTCACAACAGAGATGTCCCCGTCGCACCGAGCGCTGCGGTAATCATGCCCGAGTGCGCCGTGCCTGGGACCCCGACGAGAGATGAGTGACAACGCTGTAAAGTCTTCAACTTAACAGAGAGTAGAGAACAGGCAGGAAGGAGGCCTCTTGGATCAGAGACACACAGAGAGAGAGAGAGAGAGAGAGAGAGAGAGAGAGAGAGAGAGGACTGGGTTGAAATGTACATGCTTGCATGTAGGCAAGGCAATTTTATTTATGTAGCACTTTTCATACACGAGGCAGACTCAAAGTGCTTCACATCATACAATAAAATGAAATAATAAAATAAGATAGATACGTTTAAGATTTAGCAGAAAGCTAAAGCAAACATACATTGTAGACTATTAAATTGAAGTAATAAAAGATATAGATACAGATATAGATACGTAAAAGAAAATAAAGGCAAAGTTAAAAAATGAAAGTGCAATGTATTTAAGATTTCGCAGAAAGCTAAAGAAAACATGAAAGTCTTCAGTACACTGTATTGTACTGTAGTGTTAGGTACAACTGCTTTAGATCGTCAGCAGTATTCAGTTCAGCTATTTCAGTATTTTTGGCCGATACTTTAACCCGAAGTGACTTAGAGACGCATGTTATTTAGGTGCATCTTGCTGTACATTATCGTGGACATTGAGTGTCGGACCCAGTGCCTTTGGGCTGAGTTCAACCTAACCAGGACACTAATGTTGATGGAGGTGGAAGAGACACACGCCATTAAGAAGCAGGTCATGCTTCTTAAGCATGACCTGGTAAGGTGTCAGATAAGGTGTCTCGCTCAAGGATGCTTACAGGTGGAGCTGCAAACGATGGGAACTGAACCCATATCCTTTTAATGAGGAGTCAAAGTCCCTGGCCACTGCACCATCCTTTCTCCTACCTTGGACCAAATAATGGATGAGGTGTGGTTAGTGTAAGCGCGAGTGGGGGGGGGGGGGGGGGGGGGGGGGGGTTTCCTTCCCCTCGCTATAAGGACCGAGGGTAACAGGTTACCAATATCTTCTGTTACCAAAGGGGTTATTTTAAAGTTGCTGTAGATAAGATTTCAGAGTTGTAAAGAGAGAGAAAAGCACAGAAGGGAGCACAATTTCGATACTAAACAACCCAAAAAGAGTCATAGCCGTTTGACTCACTAATAGCAGACGGATGGCTATGCCATTTCTAACAAATTACAGCTTTTAAGTCTTACCTACGGCACCTTAACAACAAAACACATTACCGAATGCTAATGAGGAACTACAAAGTTGGAGCTTACTGTTCATTAAACCCAAAAAATATTTCAGGGTAGTGGAGATAAGGATGACTATGAAAAGTGCCTCAGTCATTCCAAACAAACATCTTTAATTACTTCTGACAAGTGTGCACTGGAGGTGTTATACTCGTTGTCAATTTTAATGAAGGCGGTACGTAGCCCTACTCATCAAATGCTAATGTTCTATTACTTTTATTATTATTGTTATTACTATTAGTTTCTTTCCGATTTGTAAAAGAAATCTCCTACCTCTGATTACTTTCCCGACCAGACACTTTTGATTTTCTAGTTTGGGATTGGATTGAATTGGATTTTGCACATCAATATTGAAGGACCACCTCAGGAATGATTAGATGTGTTGTTTATTGGATCTGAGAGGTAAAAATAATCATGAGAGCGGGTTTACGGCTGGAGTATTCTAGCTGACACTTTCATTTGTTGTTCCCAAACATTTATGGATAGCATTTTACCACTGTCTTCATTGATATTAAAGCCAAATGTATTCTCCCTTAGATCTTAAATTTGTTTTCTAGACAAACCACATTCAATAAACTATGGTGCCAATACAACTGATGGTTAGGAATTTTTGACGTTAAAGTACCATAATATCCAAGTATATAGGCTGAAAATAATGAGAAAAAAAAGCTGGATATTTATGCCAGTTTTGCTTTAACTTAGTCAAGAATCATTTAACTGTTGTGACACTACACTAAATGTTCAGGCAAACACTATACATCTGATCCTTAGGGTAGGTACATACATACATCATTCCATTTCAGTGTTACTGTAAATATTTTTTATTTTATAACACCAAACAAAGAGACGGTTGCAGTGGCGGTTCTAGGGGGGGGGCCAGGTGCCCCCGTAACTCTGAGTCCGGCCCCCCTGTGGCCCCCCAAACGAGCCAACCCCCCCCTCCACCCCCCCCCCCCCCCCCCGTCAACAATCGTGCCCGCAATAGCGCTCGTCCGCGATCCACCCCACCCCCCCCCCCCCCCTCTAACAGAAAAGCCGGCCCCATCTCGGCCCCCCCCATTAAAACCGGTCTAGAACGGTTGAATCCAAAATGTGGTGGTCTACATCATGCAAACACTTCAAACACAGTTTCCTAGGTAACTGCAAGCTAACCTTATTGAGGTAGACTGTGTGGAGAGGTTTGGTTGACAAAGAACACCAGTAACAGTGTTAGTACCACATGCCATTTAAATTTTACACTTAAATCAGCTATTGTTTTGAAGCAGGCTACCATATAAAGGTCAGCTATAAAGAAGGATAATATTGGAGATTAGCCTGTTTGGTTCACCAGATTATCACACTTACGAAGGACTTAATGTGGGTTCAAATCCCTTTCACACACAGTTTAGCAACCCTAAACTCTCGGCATTTAATTAGTGATATAGCAGTCGTTTCTTGGCAAGATGCAGCAACTGCATTGCTCACTGATGACTACAGGTAGACTGCAGCACAGACATCAGGATTTGAATATAGAACATTTTGGTTTGGAGTCAAACACCTGATATCTAATTGTTCATCTCAGAAGGTAAAAGCATCCCCGGACAGCCGAGCAGACTGGCACTAGTGTGCATCGTGGCGAATACAGCGGGGAACGCTAAATGCAAAGATATGTGACGTCCAACTCATTTTGTTAGATTGCAGATGTAATCAGAGCAAGTCAAAAAACCGCGAACACAGAAAGTGGATTATGCATCATTACCCATTTGAAGACTGAATCTAATTTGAGTCTCTCAGGCCCCTGGGCACATTCAAGGAGATGTGTGCCTGCACACCCACACACGCATGCACCCTCGCACGTGTGTCTGCGGGTGTGGGTGTGTGAAAGAGACGGCAGCAGCCAGCAGATGGGTGGAGCACGCATTAGTTACCTCATCACACCTTACCTTACGACCCTCCATCTTGCCTCTAACAATAGCGGCATTAAATATGACTGCGTGCACCGGTTTGACACATACAATGTTGGCATAAATAATGTAGATGGGACACATAAAAAAGAGGGATAGAGATTTGAGGGAAAGAGAGAAGGAG
This sequence comes from Micromesistius poutassou, assembly GCF_964030765.1. Classification (NCBI taxonomy): domain Eukaryota; kingdom Metazoa; phylum Chordata; class Actinopteri; order Gadiformes; family Gadidae; genus Micromesistius; species Micromesistius poutassou. Next base: position 3,362,394 of record NC_140271.1, on the reverse strand, counting down.
ATATTAAAAGTCATGAATTTGAAAGAGAGCCAGAACGAGAGACCAAGGGACAACCACCCCCACCCCCACCCCCCAAAAAAACAAATCAAATAAAAAAACAAGAAGGAATTGTTTAGGGAGATATAAAGTATGGCTGAAGCTAACTTTTTAGGCAGAGCGTTTCATCATGAGCCGTTGTTCCACTCTGACTGGGCGTATCCTCCCGGTTCCCTCGCTGATTTGCAAAGGCGGTTATTTGTGACGGAGACAGTGGCTGGCCACAGGTGTCCCTGAGATTATCCATTCTCCAATTCCTCCCCTTCTCCTCCACTCCTGAAAACAAGGGAAAACATTTAGCCTCCTACATGCTGACACATGATCGCTGCGGATGTCTTTACCCAGAGCGGGAGATGTCCACGTGCGGAACAGAGAGGAGAGAGAGAGGAAAAAGATAGAGAGAGAGAGAGGGTAAAAAATAAACGATAAACCACTAGAGAACTGGACTTTCTTTCCACAAGTAAAAGTGGACTGCTGACCTAGTTTGAGAATGCTCCCGTGTGCCAAGGTCAGACACATACAGCTTTGATTTTTCTCACCGACTGCCACAAGTCTTTCTTCACTCTGGTGGATGAAGCCCTGGTGATATTTCGCCACACTGTCAAACCAGATGTTTGTATCTTCTTTTCTCATGTCGTGATTTGCATTACATTTACTCGGCCTATATGTGGGCATAGTACCCTTAAATATTAAAGACTTATCTTTGAGTTGGGTCTGCTGAATTTTTATATTACTAGGGTTGATTTAACGATACACATAGAAACAATAAAGCAACAGATGGGTGAGATATTGTTCTTCGAGGTTTAGAAAATATCAAGTGGATTCTGATTAAAATATGCATAACCACGGCCAATGGATATGTAAAAAAAAAATTGGGTGAAAATAATTCACCAGAACTTCAGAGACGGATTGTCTTGTCTACTACAGTTTATAAAATATGCATGCCGAGCTGGCTTCTTCCGTATTTCGAGTCATTATGAAGATAGTTTTCCTCTTCCAGTTTCACACATTTTTGTCCTAATTACACACCCACACTGAGCATTGGGAAGCTTAGCATTTATACAACAGGAGGAAAATACTGTGGTAAATAAACACCACAATTTGTTTGTGTACAGTGTGGCTCGTAATAGCAGGTGAGCGGTTCAGTGCCCCAACACTGCTCTCTGCTGGCCTGTGACCTTCCTGTTTTACAAAGTGACCTTCAGGAAGTCATCCGAGTTAATCATGTTGGGTTGGATTTTTTAAATAAAAGATATTGTTTTAAGAAAAAAGGTCAATTTTTAATGAGGCTATGAATTATTTTTAACCACCAGCCTTAATAAACAAACAAAAGCTAAATCATATTTCAGAGAATGAGGATAACATTGCAGCCACCATTAACATGAGCAAATATGTGTGACACGTTGAATTTGATTAAAGGCAAAGGAACAATTTCACACTTGCTGTAAATGCTGTAAATCTACACCACCCAAACAAAAATAGTAGAGAATTGGCAGGCAGGATGTGGCTCCTATTCAATGTATTGAAGGTGGTGCTGGCACCAAATATGTGTCATAACGATTTTATTTGGTCATGCCGCTTCTAACTTCTGTGGCCACAGAGCCCCTAAGGATGACCATCACAGTACCTGGGATGAATTATTTTGTGCATGTGGGAGGCTCTCTCTCTCTCTCTCTCTCTCTCTCTCTCTCTCTCTCTCTCTCTCTCTCTCTCTCTCTCTCTCTCTCTCTCTCTCTCCGTTTTCATCTTCACCACGCTTATAACTTTACATTAGAGAGAGTGTGAGATCAAAGGGGAGTACCATCTCCGTACCACTTCCACCAATAGATGATTCTCCACAGTTCACAGCGGAATAGGTGAATGCCACTTTGAATCTTGAGTCTCACTGCAGTTATTTTCACATTGAGTTGGTCATTATCACTTCAAATGTTAAAAAGCTGTTATTCTTCAAAGGCTCCAGACGATATGATATTTTACATGCAGACAAAATAATTGTATTGCAGCTGAAGGCATAACTAGACATGCTTTCTTTAACATGAGAAGGGATGTACTTCATTAATCCCGGAGAGGAAATGCAGGTGTCACGGCAGGAAGAACAGGACAGCAAGAGAATTAAAAAAAAAGTAGAAGACAAAACAATAAAAAGAAAGTGTGAAACAGCTACATGAAATAAATATGTTATCATCGCAGATGAACAAGAACTCCATCCACTTGTGGCGGACCCCGGCGTCCCTGTGCACGTCGATGCATCGTCCCATACATCATCATCGCTCAAACGAGAATCAACCGGTGAGGAGTAAAAAAACCGAACAGCAAACAAAACACCCAGACCCTCCCCCATGCAGCCCCCTGCTGGGTCCCCCATGAAACAGATGTTTGCGCTCCAATTAAAGGGAGGTAGCAGGTGTCACCTGCTACCTCCCCCCCCCCCCACACACACTGTAGTCCTCCACCTGGCCACACTCAGGTGATCCAAAGCGGTAGCGACAGAACCGACTGCCGCTGGAGCAGCGCCATCGCTGGGAACCGGGAGTGGACCGGCTCAGGGAGGGAACGCATGGGCTGGCTCCAAGGCCGTGGAACAGGTGAGAAAGCCTGGTGGAGGTGGAGGTGGTGGTGGTGGTGGTGGAGGAGGAGGTGGTGGTGGTGGTGGAGAAGATGTCGGGGGGGGTGGAGCTGGAGGAGTCGGTGGGGGTGGAAGTGGTGGTGGTGGAGAAGATGGTGGGGGGGGGGGGGGGGGGGGGTTGGAGGAAGTGGAGGAGGAGGTGGTGCTGGTGGATGAGGTGGTGCTGGTGATGGTGTAGGAGATGGTGGTGGTGGTGTTGGAGGAGGTGGAGGAGTCAGTGGGGGTGGGGGTGGTGGTGGTGGAGGAGGTGGTGATGTGAGTGGTGGTGGTGGTGGGGCTGGAGGAGTTGGTGGTGGTGGGGGCGGTGTTGGAGGAGGTGGTGGTGGTGGGGTGGGGTTGGAGGAGGGGGAGGCGGTGGTCATGGAGGGGGTGGGGTCGGTGGAGGAGGTAGCGGTGGTCATGGAGGGGGTGGGGTCGGTGGAGGAGGTAGCGGTGGTCATGGAGGGGGTGGGGTCGGTGGAGGAGGTAGCGGCGGTCATTCAGGTGGTGGGGTTGTGTCTTCTGATGGACCCCTGGAACGGTTTAGTCATCTCTGGCTGTTGGCACAGCCGGGCCGGGCAGAGGGCGAGAGGAGGATGGATGGATGGTGTCGGGGTGGTGGTGGTGGGGGCACAGGGGGGGGTGGGGGTGGAGGCAACATCTGTGAAACCAGCCCGCGATGCAGACTCACGCTCACGTCTGGGCCCGAGACCAGGGTGTGCCCAGGATAATTGACTGTGGAAGTCTCCCCCACCTCCACCTCCACCCCCCCCCACCGCCTCCTCCTCCACCCACCGC
>NC_140271.1:3269475-3358755 GCF_964030765.1 Micromesistius poutassou | reverse complement strand
TTGTCGCTGGGAGTTTGGGGGGGTCCTGCTGGTTGTGTGTGCGTGGGTGGGTGCATGTGTCTGTGCTGTGTGTATGTGTGCTTTTTGGACATGCAGGCCCAGGTGTAGGCCCAAGGCATACGTGTGTGAGGTGCGCATGTGTGTGTGCGTGTGTGTGTGTGCGTGTGTGCGTGTGTGTGTGTGTGTGTGTGTGTGCGTGTGTGTGGTGTGTGTGTGTGTTTGTGTGTGTACGTGTGTGCGTGTGTGTGGTTGTGTGTGTGTGTGTGTGTGTGTGTGTGTCATGTGCTGTGCATGCTCATATGTGCCTGCGTGTGTGTGTGTGTGTGTGTGTGTGTGTGTCGTGTGCTGTGCTCCTATGTGTGCCTCCTCACACATCTCAGAATATCTCTGCAAGTCTTTCCAAAGTTGTTTAAGAAATGCCAGAATTACTCATTACACACGCACTATCTTACTCCTGTCATCCCCATTGACAAAAAGAAAACCTGCCAAACTCAATTTATCAATCGCAACCCGAGTCGTCGCGAGCAGCATGGTCGTGAGTCCCGGGTACGGAACCCGAGCTCAACATGGGTTCGACTGGCTGCGGCGGGGTACTTACTCTCGCAACATATTCTTTTTTCGCGCTGACAATAGATTAATTTCATGAGTCAACAGACTAGGACTGGTGTGTTTGTGTAGAGAGCTTAACGGTGTTTAATTGGATTCTGATCCGTAGCGATACCACCCCAGGGTTGTTTCCATCTTTTATTTCTGCAGCACCTGGAGCGTAATAGGGGCTGATTGCATCCCACCTCCCACCCCCCTCCCCCCCTCTCCCCACCCACCTGCCTCTCCACACACCCCCACGCTGGTCCCTGAGTGGATCTGCCTCTGCAGGCATTGGCCCCTCCCCTATGGGGACGCTGTGGTGGTGGTCCTGACTGTCACGCTCGGCTCCGCTGGGCCCCTGACGCCCAGCTTCGGCTCGCGGGGGGGGACCCCGAGCACGTGACACTTTTGTGGGGCGCACCTCGGGGGGCCAACGGTAAATACGATTATGACGGTGATAATAATAGTGACGCTAATGACGTCTACCACTGCTACGACTACTGCTATCAAATCAAACGACGACTGTCGTGCTGATACTACTTAAAATAATGATAATAGTCCTAATCATAATCGTTATGATTCAAATATTTGATGGCAAACATCCTTTCCAAATATGTTGATTAATCTGAGGCAAATACACAAATACATAAAAAAAAGATTTCTTTAAATACCTGAATTAATTCTAATTATTTTCCAATACCATGCATCTTAATTTCAGGTCATTTTCATTTCTTATTCCATTTTCACAGTGCTCCCCCCCCCCCACCGTTCCTGCTCCATAAATCCAGGAAAAGGTCATGACCCCCTGCTGGAGGAGATTTCGGGAGGACGGCCAGCGCATGGTGTTGACAGCACGGGGATCAACAACATTGCTGCTTCCATGACCTTCAATGAGCCTTCACACCCTATTTCAACAAGCAGAGAGTGATACACTCTGATCTGAATAATGCATTCTCTCTCCTCTCTCTCTCTCTCTGCTCTCTCTCTGCTCTCTCTAGACCTCTCTCTCTCCTCTCTCCTGGTAGACCTCTCTCTCTCGCTCTCTCTCTCTGCTCTCTCTCTCTCTGCTCTCTCTCTCTCTCTCTCTCCTCTCTCCTGGTAAATCTCTCTCTCTCTCTCTGCTCTCTCTCTCTCTCTCTCCTAGTAGACCTCTCTCTCTCCTCTCTCTCTCTCTCTCTCCTCTCTTTTGGTAGACCTCTCACTCTCTCACACTCTGTCTCTATCTCTCCAGCTCACTCTCTCCTATCTCCTGGTGGAACGCTCACTCTCGCTCACTCTCTCTCTCTCTCTCTCTCTCTCTCTCTCTCTCTCTCTCTCTCTCTCTCTCTCTCTCTCTCTCTCTCTCTCTCTCTCTCTCTCTCTCTCTCTCTCTCTCTCTCTCTCTCTCTCTCTCTCTCATGTACTACCACAGCCAAGCCCTGAGAAAAAAACATGATGACAGCTACTTCAAAAAGTCTCCCACTGCTCCCAAACACAATAACACGTGAACACCTTGCAGGCCTGCCCGCCCGCCAGGCCACATGAGGCCCGCATGCCCGTTCTATTTCAACCTCCCTATCTCCTCCCCTTAGAGATAGAGTCCTCGCCGTGGGGGAAACTCTGAATCGTGTTATCAAATGGCTTTTCATGAGAATTAATTGCTAGCATTTTATAAGTGTTAATCAAAGCTGTGCGCCCACGCCGTAGTGTCTTTCTATACAACAAAAAGGAGTCAGTGGTTATACTTGACTATAGTTGGCTATTTCCGTTGCTTGTTGAAAAAAAAAAATCTGTATTTTATCTTATTTGGTAAAGAAAATTATAATTGGGAAAGTTCATTCATAAGTGAAGAAGCTGGCTAGTTCAGAGCTGTGCATTTCCCACCACATGGACAACGATTAAAAAAAAGAAGTGTTTTTATGTTATGTTATGCATAGCTACGAGAACAAAAGCTGACTCAAATGTATTGGGCTGTGACGGTCGTCTTAGGTAACAGATGCTAGAGTCAGCCATGGAGCAGTTTCTCTCAGTTAAGCCTATTTTCCAGACTTTAAGTGTTGTTTATTTAAAAAAAACATCCACCATAATCACATACGGTATCTGATTATTTATGTCTTTCGATTGGGACGAACTTCAAATAATTTCAAAGTGAATGAGTGAATGAGTGAGTGAGCGAGTGAGATGGCCTGCATCTGTACGTGTGCGCGCCGCAGTCCACGACCACGCCCACAAACACGCACGCGCATAGATTCAAACACTAGTACACGCCGCTGGATCGAGAGAGCAGATGCAAGTAGCAAAAACAACGCGTGCATTTAAATGATCAAACAATTGTTGGATTGGTGATGTTATAAACAAGCAGTGTGCTATTCGATGTGGAACAATGCTGCAAATGAACCCCGTTGCTTGTCGGACTGTTTTTATTGTCCCACTTGGCCACTATCAGTGCTGAAACACTTTCGGTGCGTTGGAACGTACTGTATATGCATCGGTATCTTTCTATCAATTCATTTTCTATTCAATAACGTTAACGTTAGATGTATGGGTGATTCTATTTTAGAAATAGAAATGTTACCAGAAGATACGAGGTGAGAATCTGGAGAACATCTGCACGGAAGTCCAAACTGTAAAAAGGCTTAGAATTAATATACTAAATGTTTTGCACCCACATGTCTGGTTTAAATGTTGTTGCATTAACGTCGGGTTTTAAGGATCTGCCCGAAAGAGAAACGTACCTTAGTGTAATACACAAGTGAGGATCCCATTGTTTGGATTTTCTTTCTCTGCAGATAAAAAAAGACAAATTTAATTCATTAAAACCCCAGATATTGCCAATATACCTGGGGCCTAATATAACGTATTCAGCGGTCGTTAAAGTTCACAAGGTTGTTTTGTTCAGTATTCTGTTGTGGTACAGCGCATTCCCAGTTATTGGCGCATATAAACTATAGTGGTTTGTATACCTGTTTACCTCGCTGAGATGGGATCCAATGGCCTTTCCCTAATTCCTAGTAGGGATGATTTCACTCCCCGCTGGACTTGGTCAAAGTCAATAGGATCGTAAACAACGTAATAAAATGAAGACTGATACATAGGCTGTTAACCGGAAGCAATATTAAAAGGTACACACCATCGTCAGTGCCTTTGTGTCTTGTGATTAGATTGTGAGGATTACCTCCTAGGCCAATCACACACTGTAGTAAACTAAAGTGTTTCAGTTGTGGGATTTACAAAGGTCCTCTGCAATTAAATGCTTTTTACGAATGCATTCTATGATGTTCTTCAGTTTAGCACACACCAATGCTTACTTTTTTTAAGTAAGGATAAGAATCTTCGTCAAATGGGACTGGATTTTTTTATTATCCTGCTATAATGTGTGGCCATTAAGTAGAAAAATAACCAGTTTTGTGTTAACCCTCGCCATAGGTTGAAATTTATATGACTGTAGTTATACATAATCCTGAATCCAATACTTAGTTAAAACCAAGTGGGAAGAAAACAACAGAACCAATAAGCCTCAATATACATCTATATATACATACATGAGTGCTATCCAATAAGGGCCACATAAATCTGAAGTGTCCCAAGTGGGTTTGTGTGGGTGTTAATTTAAAAAAAAATGTTTTCCACAGTGCAAATAAAGACCCTCAGTGATGGCGGCGTTGTGGTCCAACATCTCCGCCATCTTGCCTCCGGACGAGGCCGGCTTCCCGCTCCTGTTCAGCGACAGCGTGGACTCCAGCGTGGCGGCGTTGCTGCTACGCTGCAGGCGGCGGCTGTACGCCAACGCCAAGACCCCGAGCCCCCAGAACCACGCGCTGACCAACGCTCAGATGGTCACCGACCTGTCCTGGGAGAGGCTCAACACGGGCACGTGGCGGGACGTGGACAAGGAGTGGCGGCGGGTCTACGCCTACGGCTGCCTGTTCAAAGCCCTGGCGCTGTGCCGCGGGGACCCGTCCCCGGAGAGCGTGCGCCAGGCCGTGAGGACGTGCGACATGGGCCTGCTGATGGGCGCGTCCGTCATGGACAACGTGCTCCACAGCCTGGTGCAGATCCTGCAGACGGAGGTCAGGAGAGCCGGCGAAGAGGGGGAGGTTCACACAGAGCCCCGAGTTCAGGCAAAGGTGGCGTGGCTTTTATTCATGATTACATGACCCTTTTAATAATAATAAGACACTTTGTTTCAGGGCCCCTTTCAAAACTCTCAAAGACGCCTTACAGTTAAGACAAGTAAATTAAAAAAAACTGGCAATTATAGTTAAAACAAACACATTTTAAAAATAAACATTCATATTCATTAAATTGGCTGGTGAGTGGAGTTAATGGTGTCTTGGCACAACACTGGTGCCTAGTTTGATTTCATAGTCAAACTGAAAATGAATAAGAAGTAAGAGTCACTAATGGCGTGAGTTAAAATCACCCTAAAGCACCACCCGCAGGCAATTAAACTTTTGTGCATTAAAATGCAAAGGTGTATGCCTTCTTAATGAAAAAAAGAAACCAAATGAGATGGAATGCTCCTTGACATTCAATGTGTTTGCTTTGTGAACAGAAGATCAAGCTGGAAGTCCCACCTGCTCCTCTTATTGAACAAACCACTGCAGTTCCCAGGATGCATTGCCCTTCACTGGAACACTTCAAGAACAATAACCTGCTTACCAAACAGCCAGTTATTCTGGAAGGAATAATAAACCACTGGCCAGCCCTTAATGACCACTGCTGGAGGTAGGCCTGTTGTCATTAAAATACAAAAGACAAACCATTTATATTTGGACATGTGAATGGCAATGAAGGGAATTGGTTCTATAGGTTCACTATATTACCCAGCTTCATACTGTACATTAACGTCGCCAGTACAAAGACCAATTAAGTGAATGGTTGATTTTTTTCATCATGTAACATCTGTTTATTGGCATGAGATTTTACTGTCTGCATAATGGATTTTGACTTTTAGAACTGCAGTCCACATTATTTATTTGTACATTTGCGGATATATTTCATGGTCGTCCAAACTTAAGCTTGAATATTGACTCTATTCCAAGGGAACATCTTTTATTGAATTGTTTTTATTTTAATAAATGTATTTAATGAAGTTGTTTACACTCTTGTGCAAAGCCTAGACTACATAAGATCAATTGCTGGATGCCGAACGGTGCCAGTGGAAGTTGGCTCAAGATACACTGATGACGAGTGGTCACAACGACTGCTTACAGTCAATGAATTCATTGATAAATACATTTCAGTAAAAGTAAGTGATGCCTGATAATAATTTTCTCTATTTGGATCGGCTGTTTGATTATTCTTCGTAACGTCTTGTGTTCCTCCCATCAAATCTGTGTAGGTGAAGGACGACCCGGTGGGGTATTTGGCCCAGCACCAGCTCTTTGATCAGGTAAATTGTAGTGACAGGGGACACTGTGCTGTGGAAGGTGCGGTCCTTCGGAGGAGACGTAAAACCGAGGTCTTGACTCACTGAGGACATAAAAGATCCCAGGGCACTTATCGCAAAGAGTAGGGGATTCCCCTAGCCTGGTAATCCAGACCCACGTCTAGAAAGCTGTAGGGTCTGGCAACAAGTAATGAAAATGGCCCAACTCGAGGGGTGGCACCAAGCGTGCATTTGAAAATATCACTGCACGCAATTGGATAACACTACGACCAATCAGAAGAATACAAGGGGTGACGTATCCAGACCAGCGGAGCTAACCAATAGATAAGACTTATCTGGTCGGTAAAAAAGCAAAGCTTTTGGCCTGCCTATATCAGATACACCGATGTGCAGTGTTGTGCAAGTTCACACTTCACATGAACAAGTTCAAAGTTCAGTTCATACAAAAGAAAATTAATAAATTCATGTTCATAGTTCATCAATTCAGTTTTGAACTAGTTAATGTTCAGTTCATTAACAGTTATTTTAGAAGCCAAGGAAAAACTGTGGGAGTGAGTATTTCTGTGCTCATCTTTTAAAATGAATCCTCTCCATTATCAGCTGCCCATCACTACCATCTCAAATTGTTGTGGATATTATTTGTACACCCTTTTCATTCATCACAACTAAGGCAGTAATTCAACTATTTATCAAACATGTCATCTGGACCTAAGCATCAATTCAGAATGTCACAAAATCTGAACTAGTTCAAGTTCTTTAGTTAGAAATATGTTAAGTTCAGTTCAAAGTTCATAGAAAAATTAACTTGTTCAAGGAACTAGTTCTTTTGAACTAGTTCATGCACAACACTGTCAATGTGATTGGTTAATGTTCTGGGCCAGGGGAATCAGGTATATTGCTCATTCCCAGAGTGACTCCCTGAGCAAATTCAAATTGTGCTCTCGCGACAACTCTGGATTTCCAGGGTAGGATTCCCCGGTGTCCTGGCTAAAACTGCCCAACCAGGCTCATTCAATCTGGCCCCCTAATCAATGTGTAATTGGCTGATTCATCAATTCCCTCACTCTCCACCTCAAGCCGGTGTGTGGTGTGCGTTCTGGCACCGATTGGCTGTCGTGCATCACCCAAGTGGGCGCTACACATTGGTGGTGGTTAGTGAGGTCCCCCCCCTTCACTGTAAGCGCTTTGAGTTTCCAGAAAAAAAAGCGCTATATATATTCAATGAATTATTATTATTATGATTATTGTTGCATGGTGGTTCATTGGATGGAATGTCTTCAATCAACCGCCTGTCACTACTGTCACGCCCATTTTTAGGGTTACATGTTGGTATTACTGACACCCTGTTATTTAAACAATAAATTCCCTTCTTCCTCCTGTTGATAGTCGGCTCAGTCTGCCCTGAAAGTATATTGAGCTTTTATAAAAAAGGTGGCTTAAATCAAGTGATCTGATTGGTTCCTAACTGTTGTATAATGAACGTATACACACAGCTATGACGCCCAATCAGTTTACAGAGTTGCGTATCACTCCGCGCCTAACTTGAACTGTTTATTTATGTATAAAAGCAATAGCATAGTTCACTGAAGCCTAAAAATATGTTGATTGATGGAGAGGGTGGAAATGTTGTAAAGCAATAGGCACACGCTGAGTGAACTGCTCATTAGTAGGCTAAATTGCCTGCGAACCGAGCTACCGTCTCTAGCCATCTCTCTGAAGGACGCTACCGTGTGTTGCATAGCAACCGCCGCACACTTTGCAGGCAGCCAGGAGGGACTACATTTTTGTATTCGTTAAAAAAAATGCTTTTCCGACTTTCTCGTCTTTTCAAAATTGAGGCTGTCTATGACTTTCATTTCGCCATACTTACGTAACCGTTTTATAAAAGCAATAGATCGCTTCAGTCAGAGAAATGTTCTCATTATACCACAGTTATGGGGTGTTGTTCGTCCCTCCGCTGCGCGTCGGGATGGCGACCCCCAACTGTTGTATAATGAGCGTATACACACAGCTATGACGCCCAATCAGTTTACAGAGTTCCATATCACTCCGGCCCTACCTTGAACTGTTGTTTATTTATATATAAAAGCAATAGCATAGTTCACTGAAGCCTAAAAATATGTTGATTGATGGAGAGGGTGGAAATGTTGTAAAGCAATAGGCACACGGTGAGTGAACTGCTCAATAGTCTAGGCTAAATTGCAACTTTTCATTTCATTGATTGCAATTGGCTTCCAGATAGGAGCCAAATCTATTGCAACCACATGTGTTGCAAAGCTGTTGGCAGCTCTGTAATATTGGCATTTTGTAGATTCCATAGTTTCATATTCAATCGACTCGTTGTCACAGTGCAGATTCCAGAGATGGGGCTGAAGCAATTCAATTGTACAAAGTTGGTGAATTAGTTATCGCATATAGAAAACAACCCACACTCCTGTCATAATGATCAACACAGATATTTGCGTCACTCAGGATTGACCCTCCAAACTTGTTCAAAATGTTGTCATTCAAAATGGTAAATGGACTGCATTTATGTAGCACTTTTCCAACCAGTGGCCGCTCAAAGCGCTTTACAATATTGCATAACATTCACCCATTCATGCACACATTAACCATGCAAGGCGACAGCTAGCTCGTCGGGAGCAGTTAGGGGTTAGGTGTCTTGCTCGGGGACACTGAGCTAGGAGAAGCCTGGGATCGAACAAGCAACCTTCCGGTTACCAGCCAACCCAGTCTACTTCCTGAGCCGCATGCTGCAAAAATTCTGTGTTCACATATGTGAGTGAAAACAGGTAGAGGTCCCAAGGATGTATCTTCTAAAAGTTGTCCATATGCACGGGGTTTGTGTCTTCAGATCCCCGAGCTGAAAGAAGACATCCGCATCCCCGACTACTGTTGCCTGGGCGACGAAGACGAGGACCACATCACCATCAACGCATGGTTCGGCCCCTCGGGAACAGTGTCCCCACTCCACCAAGACCCCCAGCACAACTTCCTGGCTCAGGTAGCAATCATAATAGCAATAATAAAACAACGAGTGGCGCACTTTAAGTCCAGACCGCTGTCTTGAGTGTCCTCACGTGAGCAGTAGTCTATCTCCTCCTCCTCCTCCACCTCCTTTCTCGTTCCCTTATTTACGCTAGGTGTTGGGAAGCAAGTACATTCGCCTATATTCCCCCAGCGACAGTGGGAAGCTCTACCCTCATGAATCAGTGCTCCTCCACAACACCAGCCAGGTGGGGGCCTATGGAATACCCGAGCCTCAGCGTGAATATACATCAATACATAGTATATATGCCCCCCTCTCTCTCTCTCTGATCCCTAAATCCACCCTCCTCCTACTCCCTAATCAGGTGGAGGTGGAGAATCCCGACATGGCGCGCTTCCCAGAGTTTGTGGACGCTCCCTACCGGGAGTGCGTGCTGGGGCCCGGCGAGGTGCTCTTCATCCCCGAGCAGCACTGGCACTACGTGCGCTCCCTGTCCCTCAGCTTCTCAGTGAGTTTCTGGTGGTCGTGACGCACGGAAACTAAAACTTTATTGATTTTTGTATGGTTGTCATAAAAAAATAAAAAATTCAAATCTGTATTTTTTTTTTATTATGTAAGAAAATGTCTGATGACTGTGACAAATAAAATGACTTGTATTCCAACGGCCAACACTTGCTTTTCAGGGTAATGAGAGACAGGGGTATCACACATTCTTGATCCATTGAAACACGGCCACACTATTAAACGCCATTTTATGCCAACATTTAAAAAAGAACCAACAGGGTTTGAACTGCTTGTGCTCATCTCCTGCAAATGAATTATAGAGCTGTTAGTCATTTTAATTTAATAGAATATGCTTTTTCAAATTACAATATTTAATTTTTGCCTCAAAATGTATTCGTACAAACACTCTCTGGTGTCGAAGTATTTCCATAATGTATGCCAACAGCGGGCAGGCTTATCAGATGTAATTGCCTGATGAAAAACATGCCGTTTGCGTAGTTAAAAACTATGTATCCTGCCTTTCCAGTTTAACTTATTTAGCGGTAATCAGGTGTTGTATTCACTATTTAGTCATTTTGCAGCTGCTATTATTCTGACACAGTGAATGCAGAATTAGGTGATTAGCGAGGGGGAGTTAGTGGAGTCGGAATCTTGCACGGTGATAGCCTCAGGTAGGCTACAAATATTGGGGATTGTACCCAGAACCCTAGACTTCACACTATCCTGCTCCCCATATCTAAATGAGTCAATTTATTTATTAACGAGTAAATGAATAATAAACTATATGAGTGGGTCTGTGGATGTGGGAGGAAAAGGAGAAAGACGAAGTTGAGACCATGAAAAGCAAAGACTAAGAAAAACAGATCTTGTTTGTGAATGAACATTACTTAATTGAACGGGACTCACTCGATGACCCCACTCCATCGATCATGTGCCATATTGATCACTAAGCAATCTAGTGTTCGGCTTTAAAAATAAACAATACCAATATGGTGCAGTGTGTGGATCATTCACTTGGCCCTCCAGAGTATAGGGCCCATCAGTGTTCACCTGTGTGTGTGTGCGTGTGTGTGTGTGTGTGTGTGTGTGTGTGCACGTGCAAAGTTCAGTGTGAACTGCCGAAAGTTCAGGAAAAAAAAATACAAGCACCAAATGAGGTGACACCCAGTTTATGCGACGTTTCAGTCGATTGCGATTACCCTTGTAATTAAGTGCAATTTTAAGAATAAATCCTGTATATTCCACTTAAACCTGTGTTTTGTAGGTGTTAAGTGGCACAATTGATTGAGGACAAAACTGCTTACTTTGCTTATAATATAATCAATACTCAATTATCAGTGATGTAATATGTTAACACTAGACCTTAAACCCCTTCTCTTCCCCTAATAACTTGCCTACACCTTTTTTGATTAATGGCTTTTTGGTGCTTGAATAAAATGCGAAAATGCGGCTGTTTGATCTTCCTGCCTTATAATACCACCAAGTGACCACTAAATTAAACTTTTGGAAAAGTACTAACGCAGGAAGAATTAATAAGTAATTGATTGATGCTTATTCTATTCTCTTTGGCATTAACAGTTTGTATAAGCACATTGTCAAATCTAATTTAAAACAAACCACTAATAATTTGCATTGAGTCAATGGGAGATTCAATTTTAAAATCGATGGACTGATTACTTCAATGTGACATTCCTTTGCAGTGATTGTGATTGGAGTAGAATGTTACTACACAGAGATTTTTGTAATATAAAAAGCTTTATAAAATAACACAGAACAGAGTTTATTGTGTGACATCAATCATTTTCATCTATATGACATTTACTGAATAGAAATAAAGATTACAACCCTACCATTTATTAAAACTGGAGTAATAAATGTTACTTAAGTGGTGATTGTCTCATATATGTATTTTGTGGTGTTTTAAAAAGTAATTCTCCCCTTGTCTCTGATTAAAAAACCGCAAAATATAAATAAATGTAAAACTTAAAAGCTCTGATATGATTTGGAAAAAAAAAGAACCCTGTAATCCAGTCTTTTTAGTTTGTTCGACAAATGTGACTTGAGATTGTCCAGTCCAATGGACTTATTCAAAAGATGATGCTACAGTTTAGCCTATGTCTACAAATATCTAGGTTCTGGTTAAATGCCTTAAGTTACTAAACATAGTAACATACACATACCAAAACATATAACAAACATACTGTTTGCCTTCTGCAACAATCTTCAAGGCAGAATGTAGTTCTAATGATGATAATATACTTGTGTTACTAACATTACCTTACATTGAGACGATAAAAGTAAATAGTGGCAATAAAACATCAGAGTTAATATCAAAGCAGCATATTAGTGATGCACAACAGCACAGTTTAAACTGAAATATTCATGAATAGTCCATAGCAAAGGGGCATAGAGAACAAAATGTGCAAGTGAAATTACAGTAATGTCCGTTCATTTAGAGTATTAGATTTCAAAACAAAACCGGAAGTCACAATATTAATCACATGTAAAAGCTTAGTCATCCTTATGAACACGCAGCCCCCTCCTCCCTCAATAACTTCTCCTTCACAACATATTCCTATGGGTCCTGCGTGTCTACGGGGATGTTCTGCATCCTCTCCACCAGGAAGAAACACAAGGTCCCTGTGAATCCCAGTATGACCATGAGCAGCAGTTGCCATCTCAACAGAAGGTACCCGCTGTAGAAGAAGGCCAACGCTGCAAAAATCGACTGCCAAGGACAACCGAGGAAGAAAAAAAAGAAAAGAGATATATATATATATATGCCTTTGCTACGGGCTGCCAGCTCAGACCCAACCGCCAACAGATTTAGTACACTACAACATAAACACATTGTTGTTATGTGACTTTGCTTCATCTCCAGCTTCAATACATTGATAGTGGACAATATGTGAGCAATTAGGGCATTTAGCTTACAGTTATAACATCAAAAGTATTCCGTTTTGTTTTGTTCAAATATACTTTTTACTAGATATTCTAGGGTGTATAATCTATAACACAATACACTAAGCCAACCTTCGACGAGTATTTAGACTATTGACTATTTTACCTCCACACCACTCCACTCCCAAAAGACTTGCCCTGTCTTTAAACGATGACTGAGTTTGCTACCTGGATGAACTTGAAGATGGCGAAGGCAGGCGAGCTCTGCTCTGCGTACACACAGCCCAGGATGCTGTACAGCTGGGTGTTGAAGCAGCTGTCTCCGAGACCCAGTAGGAAGCTACACAGCAGCGCTATGGAAACACTGCACACAAAAGGTGTTGCATGTTAAAAAAAAATGTATGTCTTCATACACCAGCTTATAACGCTGTGTTACTGTGCTTACCGCATTCATGGCCGTAGAATCATAGGATATGTTACACATTGTTGTTTATGTGGATTTGCTAATAAATCAATATGCAACTTTTCAAATATAAATATAAACCCTAAATATAATAATAGTGCAGCTATGCCCCGTATTCAATATTTGTTTTGGTCAATCAAAGACAAAGGAAAGATAACAGATAATATACGCCATATTTTTCCACATAACAGTGATGACCTGCAGGATACTTTAGTTTAGTTTAGTTTATTGGCTTTTGTTAACAGGGACCATGTATAGAACAGGTTCTATACCAGGGTTAGCTAAACAGCTAGTTTGCACCTGTGGTCCGTACAGTGGTTGGAGCTTTCCACTCCCATCTGATACTAGGTACTGGTTCCGAACCCCCGACCCGACCCCCCCCAAACCACACACACACACACACATGTCCAGAGGCATCCTAGCTGAAGATAACCCCACCACCTAGCTGCTCCTTAGAGACCCGGTACTGAGTTCACGGTCAGTGGCTCTGTATAAAAGTTTCAGCTCATTAATGAAGATTCTTCTTCTCTTTTTTTCACCTGGGAGTTAGGTAGGACTTGAACTGCGTGCTGGTCTCCAGCACGATGGGCGCGTCGTCCGGAATGCTGAGGAAGATCAGATAGAAGGCTACGAAGTGGACCACCATCCCCAGGAAGACCACCGACGTCCGACGGAAGCGATTGTTTTTGCACATCAGTCCGAAAAACCCGCCGCCTGATGGGAATAGACACACCTTATCAGCGAGCTGGCAGGCGTTCACTGATGGATTGTTTCTGGTCAAGACTGCACTAGGTACTTCATTGCACTGCTGTATATGTATACATATATATACATACATATATATATATTTATATATGACCTGCCTTACAGTACCGACACTTTACACTGCCCTGTATCTGATGCTAACTGCATTTATTTGTACTGTATTGTACTGTGCAATGAGGAATTTGATCTAATTCATAAAACACCACACAACAGACATTCACAAAAAAGGAAACCAGAGACTCAGCAGTGCGCACGCTAAAAGGACTTCATGTTGCCCCCCATTTACTCCTACTACTGTATACCAGCATTGTTCAACCCATTTATTCCTACTACTGTATACCAGCATTGTTCAACCCATTTATTCCTACTACTGTATACCAGCATTGTTCAACCCATTCTATTATACTGTTCCACCTGCTTCAATATGCTCACTGTAATAACTGTAATAATAATAAATCGCAACAGACTCACTCAGATAACCAACACTGCCACCAAAATTGGTCTGCACACCTCCGATCGACAAGAACTAAACGTCGAAGCTATGGCACGTATCACTCATACAATATCACAGGACATTACTCACCCACTCCACCGCCACTTCTCACTCCTACCCTCCGGTAGGAGGTAGAGAAGTATAAGATGCAATAAAGCGCGTTTCAGAAGAAGCCTAATCCCCTCAGCCATCCCATTACTCAACAAAGCCATACCCCACAGAGAATGTATGTCACAATGTATGTATCCCCCTCTAGCCCAACCCCAATGTATGTCTGTTGTCATCTATGTCAAAAAAGTGTCTTTTATGTACGTTCTTCATGTGGCTATGATGAAGAAATGAGATGAGAAATTACGAAAGGAAACTGAAAAAGAGTTTCCAAATAAATGAACTAAAACAAAACAATAAGTAGCCAATTAATTGAAATGAACATATGGCTGCAATAATGGATATGCCAATAACCGCAAGTGAGCTTTAGCCTGTGCCAGGAGAAGAGCAACACTTAATAGGTAGTTTATTCCAGAAATAATATGATTGTTCCTCTTCCCACACACTTCCCGAACTTTCCGTCATACCACCCACATTGTCACACTCCCAAACTTGTCAATCACATTTTGCAGTTGGAAGTATGCAGGAAGAGGAAACGTTTTAAAAGTAGAAATAATAAAGTAGAAATGATATTAATATTAAAGCACATTTCAAAATGTTATTCCAAAGAGGGCAGAATCATAATGACACACTGTCTGTCTGGCTGGCTGGCGTTTGTCAGTTTATGAATTTTTAATAAGAAGAGAGTAAATATACCTATTATTTCTCCAATGCCAACTACAATTCCAGAAATGCCAATTAGGCCTTTCGCCGCCTCCCCAAACTGTTCCGTCGCACCAATACAAGTCCCATACACTCCACTGTAGAAAGACAGCTCTAGACCTGTAGACAACAAGTGGAGAAGTCGACACTGAGGGAAAGGATGCTTCAAAAATATAGAACATATTTAATTATAATATTATTCGTTATACTCACCACTGTACGCCATGCAGCTGCTCAGGAGCAATATTGTTTTGGACCTGAGAAGTTGCAGGATGGTCTCTGGAAATATGAGTTGTGAGAGATATATTAGATTGGATTAGATTGAATTAGAATAGGTTACATCAAATGACAACAATGATTTGTCCATATATCAAATTCCCACATAGCAGGTGGTGGGAGTACAGTTATACAGGTATAGAGAGGCAGCAACACAGTGCGACTATTTGTTGGCTTATTATTGTTCTATACACACACACACACACACACAACTTACTGAATTCTGTCTTGGCATCCTTTACAGCAGTGTTTGCTCTTTGTTTATACCTACAGGAAACAGAATTAAATACATCTGTTCACTTCTGTTCCTATAATGATGCTCGATCAATAACCATTTTCAAGTATGATGGCGAGGACGCACAATACAACACAAACACAAAGGACGTCCCCTCGGTCGCCAACAACACGGTAACCTTCAAAGTGACAACTTTTCGAATCAATACGCCATTACACCCCTCAGAAATGAGGTTACATAGCTAACAAGAGCAAATTATGAAGTTTTTACTTGTATTTCTTCAGCTGTGTGTGTTGTGTCGTGTGTGTGTGTGTGTGTGTGTGTGTGTGTGTGTGTGTGTGTGTGTGTGTGTGTGTGTGTGTGTGTGTGTGTGTGTGTGTGTGTGTGTGTGTGTGTGGGGGGGGGAGGGAGAGAGGGAGAAAGAGAGAGGGCGGGGGGGGGGGGGGGGGGGGGGGAGGGGGGAGAGGGGTAAGGGATCATTATTTACATCATGGGCGCCGAGAGCAGGGAGCGGCCTTCGTCGTCGGAGATCATATCGTCCTGCTGATGCTGTGTCTTCCTCAGCGCGAGGAAGCAGAGTGTACCGACCCCGGAGGTCACCAGCAGAGTGGTGAAGAGATTCTTCCTGCTCCGCTCTGTGACGGAAACATTTCGTTAGTACAGCTCAGTCATAAACATCAGCAAACACACATGAGCATATGGCACGGCTCCCGCTCCCTGTCGTCCGCTGTCATCTGTTTGGCTGTGTTTCATCCTTACAGCATTTTATTCATCAAGTTGTTTATTTTTTAGGTTTTTGCAACGTCTATCATGCCCTGCTGCGTATTGAGTGTCCCCTTGCGGGACATTACAACCGGAACTCAACTGTATAATTTAGTATATCTTTGCCTTCATATTTATTCATATACTTTACTATTTAGTATGCATGTATCAGTTATGAGCAGGTCAGAGCATTGGAGTTGGATCGTAGACATTGGGGATTGGAACCAAGAACCTTTCGGCTGGGACTCCTACACCCTCACCGGGAGACTAGTCTACCCTGCTAATGCAGAGAATATTGTAACATTATGCACCTGGTGTTTTGTTTCAATGTACTTACCAAATGTACTTTTTTGGATTTATTTTCACTACTGTGTGTTTTTGTACTCAGTAGCTTTGTCATAATAATTTCAATGTATTAAAATGATATAAAAAACACTAACTTATGCTATAGACATTTTTGGTACATGTCCCACTTTGATTTTTGTGACCATACCTGAGATTTCGGTGCTTCCATTCCAAGCGAAATAAATGTAAAGGTTGCCAAACAGCATGCTGTCAACAAATATATAAACAAAAACAATGTCAACAAAATATTAAACATGATGCATTGTAGCACTTAGCATTGAGCGAAACGGGCCCTTCATCTGCAGGGAATCTGAAACAAACGTGTGTGTGATAGCCTGTGTGAACTACAGTACTGCAACTGAACCAAATAATATTGCGTCTGATAATGTGTGTGACCTAAAACAAGTGATTCAAGATAAACTATGGGAGTTTGAACAAGCAAGACAAAGAGCAGAATCTTGGCTTGGAATCCGAATATATCATTACTATAATATCCAGTACTCAGAATTCCTCCAGGACATTAAATAATAAATCCACTCGAGAGACATATTGAATTGAATGTGAGAATCACAAAAGATCATTTTTAAATGGGACATTTGAATCATGAATGAAGCAAATCCCCATAGCACTGCTGTTGAGACAGCACTGAAGGGTATGGAAGATGGGAATATGCAGCCCCCCCCCCCCCCACCTCCTCCCCCCCCCCCCCCCACCCACCCACAGCTCTTACCTGCACTGCAAAAGAGCCCAGAACATCCCTGTGTTCCGGTTTATGGTGGAGGCCTCAGAGTTCTCCACCAGAAAGTGACTCTGCGCGGTCCACAGCACTGATAAAAACACAGACATTCACTCATTTGGTCATTAAAAGGCACACTTTTGAAGACACGTGACGTCATGAATTAGCGGGCAGAGGCTTCATCTTGCTCGAGGACGGCTACAGATAAGCTGCAGGCATTGGGCTTAGAACTCCAATGCGTTTTTAACCTTGGAGCCAAACTCCTTTCTCGCCTTCTATATACAATCTGTGTTCCGACTGTGCGCTATGCACATCCAATATGAGTGTTTAATTTGTGATAACAGTACAACAGCAGCAAAAGGCATTACACATTTTTTAACCCTTATTATAAACATTATCATAGAAAACCCTTTAATAATAAACACGAGGTGTGGTTGACTTACTGGCTGCTCCTGCGCCAACGATCACAGACGTCAGGTAAAAAGACCATGTAGTGGGAAAAAGGAACACCGCTATGTAACAGCTACACAGAGAAACAACAACATATTAAGCATTAGGGACCGACATAATGCGTTATACAATGTTTATATAATAATGAATTATTCATAAATAAGTTGATAATAAGTAGAACTAGATCCATGCATACATTGAATAGTGTGTACCTGTAAAGTATACCACTGATCAACATCGTGCACGGGGGGCCGAGTATTGCAACAACTGTTGGCGCAAGAAAATTTGAGAAGGAAAAAACTCCATAGATGATTCCGAGGCTGTTGAAAATATGACATTAATTAATACAAAAATAGTAGGCTACAGATTTGTGGAAAATGTAAAATACTTTTTCTTCACTGAATAAGTAGCCTGTATACCCCGCCCCCCTCTCACACACACACACACACACACACACACACATACACACACACACGCACGCACGCGCACACACGCGCTTCTAAATAGTTAACCAGGCCTAAACTAATTAGAAATAAGAATTTCAACCTACCTGTGGTAACCACTTCCAGTGAAGGTATCATTCTTCAGGCTTTTTATCAGTGTTTGCTAAAAAATATATATATAAATCGGGCATAAATAGGCTGTTGGGCATAACAAATGTTTAACTCGTAAGTCATTCCAACGGAGACAGATTGCGGAATGAATAAAATTGGAAACACGGGATGCGCTAAACACGGGGTTCAGTCACGCAGCTCTCAGCCTACGGGCGATGGCGCTAAGCCCATCGATAACTTTCCCATAGTTTATGCTTCATTACACACTTTTATGTAAATGATCATACCCGTGCATTCCTGGTTAAGCCTATAGATGTCACAGTTGCCTTCTGATCGACAGAACCAACTTAAGAAACAAGTAGGCCGTGTCATTTGAATGGTGGAACTAAATGTTGTTAATAAGTGTGGCGGTCATACCTCGATGTTTCCACAGGTAGTGAAGGCAGTAAAAATTAACAAAAATCCAACGCCTAAAATCACAACGTTCACAGTTCTTACGTCCGCCATAGTTTTGGATTTGTCCTGAAACGCCTTTGTGATTTTTGAATCCCAAATAATGATCGACTGGACTCAAAGAAGAGAGGATCCTGGCGAAACTCCTATACAAAGGTCTATGATGACTTCAATGAGACGCATTCTTTTTAAACGTGTCAAAGAAAATCTATAAATAACACTGAGTGCAGTCAAGCTCAGACAGTCAGCTTTTTTGACTGACCCACCGAGATTTGGAAATGCATTGCAGTTGAAGTTATACTTGACTACTTGAAGTCTACCAACTTGTGACTTAAATTAAGGGAACTCTTCTTCTATGTTCTTCTTCTCCTCCAGGGTTTTGGAGGGACCGTTACTGGTATTTAGACGTTGCTGCCTTCCAGAGGTCAAGCGTATGAATTTACATATTAAGTAGCCTATAATACGTTTTTGGTTTGATGATTAGGTATGCGGAGAGTTGAAGAAAATGTTTGACCGATTGAATTGAAGGCTACATCTGTGTGAACTATATGCATATAGTCTTTGGGTGAAAGACTAAAATAATATCCTGATTTTGAGTGCAGTGATCTTGAGTGAATGTGTGCGATTAAAATGGGAAAAGGGAAATACAAGGAATTGATGTAATTATCATATATGTATAGGTAGATTAACATCATACTTAATTGTGTACCGCATCAGGAAAAGCAAAGAAAAATAACAAGATGCATTTTTTTTCATGCATTTTTCTTCCTAAGAAAACAATGTTTTTATTAAATTCGTACCATTTGTTTGATGATGCCTGAATTGCCAGCAGTTATGTGCACTTGCCTCACAATGAGCCACTGAAATATATTTGTTATTGAATGAACATCCTTCCTTCCACCCTGTCTGATTGGTGGTCGGCCGGAGGGGTTGCAGGTTGAAGGAGGCATGTTGATATGGGCTCCATAATATGGAGCCCATATCCTTCTGAACCTGTCAAGCATATTATGCTTGACAGGTTCACCAGAGTCTGGAACTCATAGCAGCATGTTGGAATTGTCCTAAGGCAGGGGCAGGCACTATGACGGGATTCAGAGTCACACGGGCACATGTGCGCGCACACGCACACGCACACGCACACACACACGCACACACACACACACACACACACACACACACACACACACACACACACACACACACACACACACACACACACATCACAGATTATATTTAAGATAGCCTACTTATAAGACAGCCTACTTAATGATTTTGCTAAATAAAAGGATTTATTCTAAAATAGGATTAATGTAAAGTGGCCTAAAGCTCTAGAATCGAATTGTTATGAAAGGAGGAATTTTGCAATTGTGAGTTAAATGTGAAAATTGGAAAGATTTAGTAAAAAATCCAGTAGTAGGCGGTAATGTTTCTGTGTGGATTTTATAAATCTCTACAAAATGAACACGAAGAAGAACGAAAACACAACGACCAATGAGAATTCTTCTACCACTTTGTGACTGCCCTCTTTCTCTGACAAACAAAGAGCCCTAAAGCAATTTGAGATAGTAAACTACACCCTCACAGTTCCTGCTCAATACCCGTATGTAAACTAAACCCTTTCATTCCACAGTTACAGCTTTCCCTCGCAGACAGTGTCAGTTGTATTCAATTCTGGGCTTATTCCCCAGAAATATTGATATGTTTAATAATCACATTCCCACACGTTTTAAAAACAATAATACAATTTTGTGTGTATATCTTTTTTTTTCTTCCGATTTTTATATTCAAGAGAAGTAACATATTTATGCATTTCTGTGCCAAAGAATAAAATGTATATAAAAAATATATCTTTGATCTACAGGCCAGCAGGAAGTTGAGTTGCGATTGCCCTGACGCATGCGCCAACCACCTCCGGTGTGACGGTCGGATGATGTCAGCTCGCCTCATACCACCATCTCTGACAAACCGTAAAACAGATTGTACACAATCATCATGGCGACCCAGGATGGTGGGTATTGAGAAAATATACTTGTATTATCCTCTTTCCTGACATTATATTAAGCGCTGCCGCTTCCGTGAGATCGTAGCGGGTGAACGTGTTGTCGTCGTGAGCCTTTATCGCCGCGGCGTGCACGAATGTGACACTATTACAGGGACGCATTCCCCCCGTGTGTCACGTTAATGCACGCTAACGTTATTAGCAAGTTAGCTGTGGGGAAAATGTCAGACTGGTTTCTGTTTCTGTTGCGTGTGGCCACTTCTCTACTCTTTTGTGTCGAGGGGAAAAGCGCAGATAACTGTGTCGAGGAGGTGAGGGATCTTCTGACACTGTGTCGTGTTGTTGATGTCCAGTCAAAGGGGATTCATGACCAGTTGAAGCATGACTAGAAGGTTCTTGGTGGTGATGTGTTGCCAACACGTCTCAAACGGACCTTTAATGTAACGTTAACCTGGATCCACGTTTCCCTCTGCCGAGCCTGAGGTTTGAGTATCATCCTTGGTGAGACTGTAAATTTCGTCTTGAAGCAAACGTTTTCCTGGCCGCCAGTCAAACAAAAAGTGTTTCGCAGTAAATTCAGTCGAGTCATCTCGTTTCGTATCCAAGATCGTGTCTTTATCCCAGACTTGTAAGGCATGAGTCATGCCAGATGTCGTTATAAACTGATATATAATGCGTGAATATCATTGAGAACTAATAAGATAAAGTCGATGGTTGTCATATTTAACTTGCAGTCATCTGACAGCTAGACAAGCTGCACTGGGATAACTCCGTGTCAACTAATCTAGCCGACGTTGCTATTGTTTTGATTTAGGTAATTAAGCATTTATCCTAAGAAATATAACATGGCACAAAACGATACATTCAAATTTGTTATTTACCCAAGAGTAAATTACAAATCATATGTACTGGGTTTTCACAGGACTGATATATTGTTATATCTGATATTATTGTAGTCAGAGAAGCACTTTCTTATTCGATTTACCTTACATTTAACAAATCAGTGAATTTATCAGTCAGCACAATCTAAAATACAATAGATAGCATGAGTTAAAGAATTGTAGGGTAGCAATACCCTATCTCTGATAAGGTGAGTCAATAGGGCAATCACATCAGAATTCCTCATTGGATTTATTGTTGTTGATACTCCTACCGTAACCTAGGCAAATTAATAGAAAACACTTTGCTGTGTCTCGTGTGAGAAATGCTTTTCCAGAATGATAAATCATTTCACAATTAATTACTAAACAATGAGCAATTACTACCAACATATTAACTTACATTCCAATGGTCCTATGCTTCCAAAATGGGTCGGTCATTGCAATGTGAAGTCATGATGTACATGTCCTATACTTACCTAACATAAAATGCAGGAGCCTGCTACGGTTACCTAATGTAAACAATACATTTATCATGTCTATTTTTGCACAATGTGGCAAGTAGCCTGTTCACATTTGGCTTTTGCCCCCCACTTGTACATCCTAATGATAGTGTGCTACTTTCTCATTAGTCGTCATCTTTTTTCTTATAAATTCAGTTAGTAAATGGGCAACTTACCAATATGAATACCTATACAGTAAGACTGGCAAGTATTGGCAAATGTGATGTCCTTCTTTTGTCAAATGTTAACATGCACCTGGACCATTGTCATATGTTTTCCTATCAGAAAGTCAAGAAGTCACCATGGAAGCGGAGGTAAAGTCAGACGACGCTGAGCCGTTGTGTGAAAGCACCGAGAAGGTTGACTCAGACAGCGTGTCCCAGACGGAGGAAGGAAACTCCACACCTCAGGACTCGAGTATTATCAATGGAGATGGCGCAGACGGCGAACAGGAGATGGTGGACCTGAAGATCATTTGGAACAAGATTAAGTACGACCTGAAAATTCCTCTGGATAGCTCTGGAGCCAAGCTGAAAGAGGCGATCCATTCACTTACCGGTAAGTGATCGGGGCGAGCACCAAATATCCAATGGCTCGAGTTACAGCCCGAGAACGTGGAGTTTGTCATTACCCTAGGAAATGGATATAGACCCATTGCCAATTCCTTCCCATTACCAGGTCTTCCCCCTGCAATGCAGAAAGTCATGTACAAGGGATTGCTTCCAGAGGACAAGACGCTGCGCGAGATCAAAATTACAAACGGTGCAAAAGTAATGGTGGTAGGATCCACGATGAACGATGTGCTAGCGGTAAACACGCCCAAAGAGGTAATCCAGCAGGAAGTCAAGGCTGAAGAAAACAAAAAAGAACCTTTATGCAGTCAAAAGGTAAGGCTCGTTCCTCTCGACACATCAACGACAATAATGGACGTTCACACTGGGATGCTAAACCGCTATGTTTGTTGTTATCTTCTCAGCAACACAGGAAGGTACTAGACAAAGGTAAACCAGATGATATAATGCCAGCTGTTAAAGGAACAAAGGTAAGGGTAAATATAAAAATAACATCATCACTGTGTTTTTTGCAAGTGTTGGTCAGAGAAATGTATTTTCTTCTGAATCCATAATCTGCCACCAGCAGTATCTCTCTTTGTCGTTTGTTGGTCCACCATTGACCAGCAAGAGTTTTCTCTTTTGTCAAACAGGAACGTTTGCCCACAGTGCCTTTAGCCGGGATGTACAACAAATCCGGGGGGAAAGTTCGACTCACTTTTAAACTCGAGCAGGATCAGTTGTGGATCGGAACCAAGGGTGAGATTAACGGCTGCTTTGTAACTGCGGTACACACCGATTCCTGACGTCTATATGTGTTGACCCACATGTTTGTTTACATGTATAACCGGTTTTCCCTAAACAATGGTGTCTCGTCTACAGAGAGGACGGAGAAGGTACCCATGGGCTCCATAAAGAATGTAGTGACTGAATCTATTGAAGGCCATGATGGCTATCACATGATGGTAACCACCCTGCCGCCGCCCGTCTGTTGAAGTTTTAATTTTACCAGAAGTATAATGAATAAACGCATGCAGGAAAGGGATACTCGTCGAGTCACGTTTCCCGAAAAAGATTGCCTCTCGTTTCAAATTGAAATAACAAGCAATGCAAATATTGGCCGCTATAATTATAAAATTCATTTCATAGTTTAAAGTTGTTAAAATATTCCCTTTTTAATCCACATAATCATATTACAATAAATACTCTTTACTGTGTGAGTCTCTGTATAAAATGACTTGTATAAAGTTTGATGCTCTTCGGAATAGCCTTCGGTGCCACTAAATGTTATCTTCACAGATTTAGTCTTGACATACAAGCTGCCTGCATCTTGGATGTTTTGCATCTTGAATCATGGAGGAAAGATATTTGCATCCATTATTTTACATTTATTTACATTTAACTGTTACCCACGTGTGTGGCCAGTAAATGCTTATTGTGTGCTAGTTACACTCCTGCTTTTCTCCTTTCTTTCCATTTGAAGGCATTCCAGTTGGGTCCGACAGAAGCTTCTCAGTATTGGATCTACTGGGTGCCTTCACAGTTTGTTGATGCAATCAAAGACACAGTCCTTGGAAAATGGCAGTATTTCTAATGTGCCTCTACTTTGACAATGTCAAACTGGGAATGGGATTTGGAAGACAAAGCCAAGCAAGAGCGGAGACAACAGGGAAGCGTACAGGATTTTTTTGGGAAAGACGCAAAGGAAACCGAAGGATGCCTGTGGACTAACTGATTTATTTTTTTCTGTTTTGGGTGCACTACGTGGCAGCAGCATTTCTCAGTCCAGTTCATCATACAAGGTTTTCACCAAATCCAAGGAAAAAAAAACATAATTGTACAGAAATTGCTAACAATTTTCTTCAATTATTCTTAAAGAAATAAAAGTTATTTAAGGAAAATTGATACACCGTCTTTTTTTCTTCTCAGCTTTTGCCGATTGGGTAATAGGTGTGATAGGAAATAATGACAACGTTGCAGATTTACCGTTGATATTCAAGAGCCATAATTCAAGAGTCTGAATTTATAGTTTTAAATCTGATTCCTATATAAGAAACTGGTTCTGGTTCATAAGAAGATTTTGATAAGATAAATGCAGCCTGTATCGTAGGCTATGTTTGTGTTACACCGTCTGTGGGGAAATTGTTATTTAGTGATGCGTCATGTAAACCAGAACTGCTGAAGCTTTTAATTAAACGGATGAAGATAAAGAAAATTAGCAGGACGTTCTAATGCTGACGTTTGGGACTTCCCAGTGGGCTACAATCTTAACGTTTTACATTTTCTAAATTAATATTTGAGACCACATGCAAGACTTAAACTTATTAGAAATAAAGGGTAAAGCGATCAGCCATGTGCTTGATTTGGGAGTTAGTTCCATGAACTAGATTTACGTGTTTAATGACGAAAATAAAATAGATGTTTTCTCCTTTCTAATCCTGAACCGTTCCCAAAAATTGTTATTTAAAAACGGGGTTAGCAGGAAAGCAACGATGACGTAAGATACCGTATGACGTATGATATAAGTTCCGGCAAAATAAAGCGCGCCACGGGACGCTACTAGCGGTACTCCCTGGTTCGATACAAGCCGTGAAAATGACTATGAATGCCGAAGGGAGTGGACGCCCGTTGCCAATCAAAGTCCTCTCTGGTCAGTTAAGAGATGGGACTAGTAAAGGACTGAATGACAACATGGAATGTAGCGTCAGAGTCGCTAATGGTCGTTCAATCTCCGTTTCAATGGTGTGGATGCAAGGGACCGTACTGGAGGTTAAGTTGGATCGCAACATGGTACTTCTTTTGGACGAGACGGGGACTTTTGTTGTTCAGGGTGTCAACAACATTCCAAAAGGCAAACCATGTTTATCCCAAGGTAAATTAAATGGGTTTTTCTAACTCAACCTAAAAAGTGGGCAATGTGTACTACCCGTGACGTCCATACCAAAAGGTTATTCAGCTGGTGTTGATAATTAGTTATAATGGAAAAAAGGCCACTTAGGACCTCATACACATTGTAGAGCCATACCACTGCAACACCAACCACAGGGGTTGTTCACTAATGAGGTTGTTCACTAATTGGCTGTTAATAGCCTACCTGTAACCTTGCCCACCCTTCTGTTAGTTCACGTCCACACGTCACGCATACTTTATTTAGAACGGATGATTGATTTTGAAGGTCGTCCATCACCCTGCTCCTGCGTTCCAGGTAAATATGTGATGGTGATGGGAGTTCTCCAAGGCACCTCGCCAGAACCAGTAATCCGGGCAGTGAAGATGGCAGACCTCACGAAAGACGCCTCCATCCACCGGAAGATGTGGAAGTTGGAGGTGGAAGATTTGCAGCAGCTTTATACGTAGTTGCTGTGGTTTTTGGACTGTGGAAGTGACACCTGTTTTTCCAAATTTCTGTGCAGCCTCTAAGCCCTTGACACTGATGGTTGGATTCCTGAACAGATATTGCAGTTGTAATGCCTGAGCATGACTGACACTCAGCAGAGCTTTTGTCAGTTAGCCTTTACAACTAGATCATGTGCCACGGACCTACTAAGACTTTACACAACTTTTTGTAAAAAAAAAAAAGGTTGCATAGGAAGGTAATAAAAACCACTTTAGATCACCTAGGACTTAATGTTTTTTTTAAGCCCGAGTGACACACAACAGTTGACATGAAGTAAGAGGCAGCACTATCCTACTAGTTGCACGTTACCCTGTTCCCATTTGTTACCTGCTGAAGTTAATTGAACTAACTCATTTCCAAATAGCTTATGAACAGCATGTATTTGTTTAATAAAATGTCATGTTTACAATACACCATGCATCAATTTCCATAATTTGTGTGTGCAAACAAACCAACAATTTAAACTTAATTTAAAAACTAGCACTCAGGATTATGTAGTTCATGGATTGAATAGATTTGACTTTATTTTCTGGTTTATGAGAAAAGGTCAATGCCGTGAACATCTTGAGTATAAAATGCCATTTATTTGGTCTTTGTGCACTTAACAATATTAAATACTTGGGAAAAACTTAAAATGACAGATTGAATAACTTTACTATCCCATGCTTGAGCATCCTTAAAAGGAAAAAAAAGAATCCCAAAAAACGATTAACCAACTGCTTACAAAGAACACAAATGTAGTCAACTGCAAGTATCCGAGTACCATGCCATTTTTCAATTCTATTTTTATACTGCTGAAAAGGTGCATAGCAAGTTTTCAAGGATTTTTGAGTCACTCAATTAAAACACTTGATGATTGATGCAACATGATGAAGGTACACATTTTGTATCTGAGGGGAGTGACCCAGAAACCAGTTCTGCCGCTGATTCTGCATGCGCTCCATTAATTATTCTGCCAGGTTGAGGTCTCCTCTCGTCCCAGAGAGGGTTCAACCCATTAAGCACTTGTCAGTGTCATAAAATACTGTGGCAAACCTTGCAGGTAAAAACGAAACTTGCCGTCCTGTTACTGTTATTATTGAATGTCCTTGAGCAGAAAACTGTATTTACCAAAGTCATTGTCCTTGGGTGCTATAAGATGGTCTTTCCTAGCTTTGGCGAGTTTCATCAAAAGAAATTCCCTGCGTTCTATCCACTCCTTGAGTTCCTGGTTGCCATGCGCCAGTTGACAATGCTCCGGCTCTGTGCACGTGCCTTTGAGATACCTGTCAAATCAATGGTGAAAGTGTCAGTTGTTATAAACACACACACACACACACGCACGCACGCATAACAACGTGATTGAAGTCTACAAACAGACTGTATCTGGTTGTCAATCAACTCACCTTTCACAAACTTTGAAAGTGCCCGTGGGAAATCGGTACTGCCAGCAGTTCTGGTCGTCCTCAGAGTTAAAAACTTTGTCTTTGTGTTTTTCTGACGTGATGTGCTGCTGCCATTGCTTGTCACTGTTGCAGTTTTTCCCGCAGAGCCAACAGTGATTTCCAGACTGCAGAAAGGGCACAACATTCTTTTAAGGTTTTATTTTACCACCAGGGGGAGTTCTCCCCCCTCTAACCCCAACATTTTTAGGTCTCATTCTGGCTACCCCAAGCGCGCACGCACGCACGCACACACACACACACACACACACACACACACACACACACACACACACACACACACACACACACACACACACACACACACACACACACACACACACACACACACACACACACACACACACACACACACACACACACACGCGCATGTTGGCTGACGCCGAGGTTGGGAAACGGCGGGCTGCCCAGTAAAGTGAAAAGTCCCGCAAGCAAAACCCAGGAACGCACCACTTCTTCTGCGAAGTCGGTGGGCATGACGATCTGCTTGCCGTTCTCCCGGACGGCGCCGTTCGAGTTCTCCTCGCTCCATCCGGGCTTCTGGGACAGCAGCCACAGCTCATAGAGCTGATCCATATCCTGGACTACGATGGGGGTAAAGAAACACGGTTCACATGCTGGCTGCCAGGGCCAGTTCACCTCAAAAAATAATTTCAGTACAGACTAGATATGTATCTAGATATATTGAGCGTAATGTGTGGTGGATGTTTTTTTGTTTTTTTTCATTTGCATCCCTTTAACTCATAATACCATCCTGTACGTCTGCTGTGCCACCCACAGGTTTTCCCCATCTGGGATTAATAAAGTGCATCTGGTTCGACCTGCTGGACAGACTCACTGTTGTTCTCCTTCATGTAGGTCCACAGGTCCCGCTCCTCGGTGCCGTGAGCGAACGAGCAGTTCCCGATGTACTGGCACTTCTTGCCGGCCGTCACGTGCATGCAAATCTAGGCAAATGTTAAAAAGAACAGGTCAGGGCCGCGTGCGTTTTCCGCTGGTGGCGTGACGCCGGTGCCCCTGGTGGGCCTTTCCTAAAGGTCAGCGTGTGATGTTGACAACGGCTCCCATTTAGCTTTTTCCCCGTCAGCATGATACACAACGTGTCAAATGTCAAAGCCTACAAGGGCTGTTCACCGGTTTACCTCAAACTGAGACGGAATCGGCTTCTTAGTCGGAAGCGCTCGCACCGTGGTCCACTTCTTCCGTTCGTTGGAGCTCACCAGCACCACTCTCCTGTCTTTGGACCATCTATGAAGCGGATGAACAGCTCGCATTGTATTCATTGTTTTCCCCGTCAGTTCACATGTTATGTAGCTTGTGATGTGCACTGATTAACATTTAAAAAGGACAGTCCCGGTCTGGTACCATCCTTAGTCTCACTAAATCATCAGATATATGAACTGTCAAAATGACTTCCTTGTAGCGATTTAGCCGAGGAGCATTTAGCTTGAGCACGCTTAAACAATGGTTAGACTAGTATTGTCCTTTAAAGATGTAGTGTGTAGGATTTAGTGGCATATAGCCACTACAGGGCTCCAGACTAACTTTTTGCATTGGTTGCACTGGTGCGCCTAACTTTTCTTTTTCGGTGCACCATCTCTTTACGATACACTTCCGGTGATTTACTGACTACAAGTTCCGAATGGAGGAGGGTCACAATGAATGGGGCCGAGATGATTTACAGTACAGGTGATGGTGCTCTTTGGTTGACAGCGGGAGAGGAGACGGAAGACGGAGCCGCGCTGTCCTATATGTTTCTAAACATATAGGTTACAGATTAACAAAGGCCTGCATGAGACTCATGGTCCTACCAACAAAAGTAAACCCGGTGTGCAATGATCATGTTTTAAATTTAAAAATGTGCTTAATGATAACGCAAAACATTAAAATAGCTACTTGACCCCACGACACGCACAAACATGCAACATGCAATAAACGGCAGGCGTGTTAAACAACCCAATACATCCAACCTACCTTGTAAGCTTGTTCAATAATTAGAGAGGGAGAGGAAATAGACTGGGTTGTTTAACACGCCTGCCGTTTATTGCGTGTTTAAGTTTGTGCGTGTCATGGGGTCCAGACTCTCAGTAGTAGGTCTGGTTGGAACAGTAGGCTGTTTTTTAAGTTAGTTTCAACCTCGCTTCATTTTCCCTCATCTTTTGTCACATTTATTTTCTTTCTCTGTTAAAGTTACTCTGGCACTCAGGTCGCTTGCAATTTTTAAACACACACAAGCAGTGAACAAGACCACAGCCAATCAGAGGCAAAGAGCCGACCGAGCTCTTTCTCTTATTGGTTTAGACCACGATATGATCCTACCACGAGTGTGAGTTCGGTCACAGGAGAACACATAGAGATGATGCAAAGGAAATTCATGTTTTCACCAGGGCAGCGTCAGGTGCACCAGTGCGACCTAGAAAAATTATTAGTCGCACCCTTAAATATTTTGGTCGCATGTACGACCAAATTAGTCGCACTCTGGAGCCCTGCACTAAACTATCCCTTTCCAATGCTGTAGGAGAAGCTAAGATGGCATGTACTGGCCTGTAGGGTGCTATTGGGAAATGTCACTAGTGTCGAAGGATGAGCTTCCTCGATAGATATATAAATAGTATTTAGTCTGTAAAACTGTATAGCTTTATAGCTTACAAGACAGCAATTATACTAGATGCCACCGAATTCTTCACACTGCAACTTTAAGAGCACATGACTTCTAGTCTAAAAATAACCACATTCAAGTCTAATAAAATGTAACTTTCTCTGCAGCCGATGACCCGTCACACCAGCATTCCTAAATAACCTGTTTGACAACCAGTCGTGAGGTTGATTAGCCATTACAAAATATATCCATTTCTAGAGAGCACTAGTTGTGCCCACTGAGCTGTCTGATGGACTGATCAAACTTCAGCCAGCAAGTTGCTACTGCCCACTAATCGGCCCCTTCCAGTCGACAAACACCCATTGCGATGTCAAATACTCATCAAAATGAATATAGAGAACCTCTATAATAACCAATAATCTAACATGTTTCTGCTTGACCTAACACAGCTCTGGCTAGCGTGGTTTGTTACTGTTGCAGCCATATTGCCCCAATTAATTCCTGACGGACAACCCCCTGAAAAGTACAATCGGCCGACCTACGTTCTGTCCCAACTGGTTTAACTGTTATGATAAGCCACATCCTATTAAGGAAGTCTAACATGATCTGAATGCCATTCCACACAGCCTCCAACGATCAAAACGACAACCATTTCCTCGATTGTGCAAACGGAAAATCCCCCACGGGCCTAATCCAACATGATTTAGACACATTTAATTTCCGTACACTGGGGACAATTCTACTGGGAGATCATGCAACCTCCCGCGGGATCTCGAGTCCTGAATGTACTCACGTGTGTCTGGCCTTGGCGGAGCAGTACTTCTTGTTCTTGTCCGCCTCGTTCAGCTGTCCGTTTCTCCAGCACTGGCCACAGACAAAGAGCATCTTCAGGTTGGGCGGGCCGAACTTCCTCTGGATAACGGGGGGCTGTTGGAGAGAGACATGGTGGAGGGGATATATATACATTTTGATTTGGAAATACAAGTAAAAGTGCAATACAGTTTTTTGGGACTCCAATTTAGTGAATGCATGTACTCAAAAGTAAACATAATTGCCCTTTCATTCATATCAAACATTACCTCAAACATATCGAACAAGACAAAACATAAAAGACGACTTGTTTATTTTTTATGACTTGTGATGTTGGTTGTTGTAATTTATGCTGGTGATATTGCTGTGATTGTTGTGTTCTTCCAGTGCCTATGTATGGTGCAAAGTAAACCTATTTTATTTGCTGTTGTAGTGTGTGTTGTACTGTGCCCTGTCTTCATCTCAGTACTGCCCTGTTGATGTATGTTATGTTGTGTTGTTGTGTGTGTGTGTGGTGGCTGGTGGCAAATGAATTTCCTCTTGGGGATTAATAAAGTCAATCAATCAATCAATAAGTGACTAAAAAAGTATGTAATCTTACCTGGCCTCCTTGTGCTGTTGTGATCGTATTCCAAAACTTCCTTGCTTCATGGACAATGTTTTCACAAGTGATTCCTACAGAAAGCACATTTTGAAGTTAGATTCACAAGTCCCCCACCTTAAGCTACTACAGTCAGTGGAGGCCAGCATGTGTTGACCCCCAGCCTCAACCTGCCCCTCAGTGACATGCATCAATAAATCCAATGCAAGTCACTCAAGGGAAGACGCATCTTCTGAATATAAACTATTGTAATAACTTTATTATAATAATAAATATGTACTTTTAGGATAAAGCTCAGTGTTTGTTGGACCTAGGATAAGGTCCTTGTTGGAAGAACTGACCAGACAATCAGTCAGTTTGACCAGACTGACTGTCAATCAGTATGATTGATAGTCAATCAGTATGATTGACAGTCAATCAGTATGATTGATAGTCAGACTCCCCACCTTGGGACCCTTCCCACCCTAACCAGAAAACAAACAGCAGAACAGCCCATGGCTGCTTAACCAAAGTCTCTTGCTGCTTACTAGGACCGAACGATTTGGGTAAATAATCTAATAGTGATTATTTCAACCAATATTGATTGGGATTGCGATTTAGTATGCGATTTTACTTCTTAAAAGACCCATTATGTTCTGTATTATTCACTAAACAAGCAATACATCTCTCTATTGTATGACCAACCCAACATTGGAAGCAGTCAACATATACACTGCTCTTTCCTTTAGGCCAGGCCTATGTGTTGAGATGAATTGATGCATGAATTGATAACATCTTTATTCAAATGTAATTGTGAAAAGAAAAATAAATAAGAATCTTACTGACCTCCAGTCAGCAACAGTAACAAACCAAACATTTATTTATTTAAATAGCAGTCTTTGCGACTTGCTAATCGGGTTCCATTACATCGCGATGTCTGTTTGAATTTGATTAATCATTCAGCAGCCCTACTGCTCACCCATCTCATGCTGCATCATCCACACTTTGAGCTCCACCAGGCTGTGGGCGAAGAAGCACTCGTCCTCCCGGACACAGCCGTAGCGCACCTCGTGGCGACAGAGGTCCAGCTGGTAGTCGGGGTACAGGGGGCGCACTTTGGAGTACCGCACCGTGTTCTCCTTCAGAATGTGGACCAGGCACCTGAGGAGACACCGCATACGGAGAAAGGTTAAAATGGTGATGATACAGGACACAAAATGTGAAAAATAGCATTTTTTTGGTGTGTGGGGGGGGGATCTGTTCACAACAAGGGTACGAGGCACATGCAACCAAGTGGTGATAGATTATGTTTAGACAAGCGGTCCATGTGGCCTTGGTTTGTTTTAACCTCCCCCCAGAGGTTATTTTAATTGGAATCTCTTGCATCACCTTTTCCGTATTAATATTTACATTTACATTTACCAAAAAACTTGATTTTAATCTAGACGAAAAACCTTGATGTAAATAGGTTTGTAGTATTATGCATTTGTGGTACAGACATTGCAATGTTTTTATGTGAAATTTGTTTATGATAAATATATTTCCAACAAGTAAATCCTGCTCATTTTTTCTTTGTTTATGCATGAAATTGCTTACTTGTTCTCCTCAAAGTCATGCTTGGTCATCGGATGAGAGCAACGAGAAGGGTTGTCCTGGCTGGCCTTGCTGATTATTCTGGGTTTGTGATCAAAACACACCTGTAGAAAACCCCATGGATTAAAATACAACACACTAAATAAGAAATGCATGCCCTATAAACCTAGAAATAAATCTTACAAAAAGGAACACACTACATTTTTTTTTTTTCTTTTGTGATTCAACAATAACCATAACCCACATCTTCTGTAATAAAACTGTCAGGGTCATTGCTTGTTCGTTCCAAATAGATGATTTTTAAGTAAATTATAGGGAAAATAGAAGAAAAGACAAGAACAATAGTCTAAACATCTTTAAACACACACACACACACACACTTCCCAAAACCTCAGCTATTATCCATCAAAACATGAATCAAATCCACGTGGCTCAACGCTGATGGCGTGACGGCTCACCCCGCAGAGGAACATGAAGATGCCCCGGTGCTCCTGGAGGATCTTGGGCACCGTCAGCTTGACGTTACAGCTGGGGCCCAGCGGGTCGAACAGCAGCTCCCTGGAGATGAAGCCCTTCCTCTCCATGGTCCACACGTCGATCTCCTCCTGGCAGTACGCAAACGTGCAGTGGCCCGGGTACAGACACTCCTCCCCGATGGCCACCTCTACAAACACACATCGGACCACAGGGGAGGACACTTTAGAGAGGGCGGCCTGGAAGATCTGATGCCCTCTCAAATGTGAGGAGAAGAGATGGGGTTAAGCTGAAGAAAGAATGCAGGTCAAGTCCCACAGTGAAGTCCCACGGCGACTTGGCCTGCAGGGACGAAGGAAGGAAGGACTCTTATCACAACACTGCAAAATATCCCCGCTGTGGGATTGATTGATAAAGGATTGTCTAATGTAATCCAATATGCTAATGTCTCTGCTAATGAATAGAATTAAAGAGTGACAATAGAGTAGTGATAATGAATATGACCCTAATGTGGAGGGTTTATGAGCCACGAAGAATTGAGTTAAAAAAGTGTCATTTGGTCAATGGATTGTACGAAGAAATAACCTATTTTAGTTTAAAGTGCAAGTGAAGCCACCGTTTCAGCCTTAAGTTGAATTTGGGTATTTTGGGCTGAGAGTTCTAGAAAGCATGTTAACCCTATGGTTACGACCCACGCCAGCTTTGTGATATTTTTCCGTCGTTGTGTATGATCATTATGAGCGATGCTGTGTATGAACTGTGCCACACGCGCACCGCAGCGATGGTCGTTATGAGTGAGCGATCATGTGTATGATGTCACACACCTTTTTAAAATTTAGACTTAAAAAATGAGGGAAAAAGCAGCATTGGCTCAAGAAAATCAGCAGCTCGTATCGGTCATCGGCTAAGGCTGCTGAAATAAAAAATAAATTAAAAAATCTGTATCAGCCCTAAAATAATCCATATTGGTCGACCCCTACAACAAAGCAAATGTTACTATGTTGAAAATCCTCCATACATCAACTAGTTTAAAAAAAAAAAACTACAAACACAAACAAAAACTATTCAGGGTTCACAGCCTCTTTAATAACTAGACTCAATACATTCATCATCCAAGATACCTTTGCAAATGTAATAGGGCCCGATGTACTGGTTCTTGGTGGGCCTGGGTCGTATAAGCTTCCATGTCTTGTCTTTGGGATGTTTGATTCGGCCCAGCAGGGCGTCCTTCTTGCACTTGTGCTCCTCGGAGCCGAGGGTGTAATCCAGCACCCCGGGTCCTGCGGGGGGGGGTTAACAAGAGTGCCAAACAAACAGCCTGTTTAAAAACCAACCAGACACCCCGCAAATACAGCTTCGTCACAGGCTACCGCTCTTTACAAATCTCAAAGGTTTCCTATATTTTTATTTAAGGCATTGAGCTATGACACTTTTGTCCAAAGAGACTTACGATCGTTCATTCACGGAGGAGCTGGGGATCGAGCTAGCAACCTTCCGGTTTCAAGTCAACCCCTTCTACCTACTGAGCTACTGCCGCCCTCACAGCACATTTTTATTTCTATGAGACATGTATCATAGGCACATGCCCCCTTGCCACTAGACCATCCTCCCCCCTCAGCTCCGTACCAGTTTTGATGAAGCACATGGAGCAGGCTTGCTTGAACTCGTGAGTGTCGGCCAAAGGGTTCTTTGTCAGGTCCACCGGAGCGGGGAAGCAAACATTGTTGTCAGGCATCCCGAGGGCCATGCCCGTGGGGTTGCCGTGGTTATTCAGCTGGAAGATCAATACTCTGGTTAGCGTACTGTAATACTCTGTAAGTTTAAGTTTTCAATGTTAAAAAAAGGCGACATTCAGTTAAGTTTAGTACCTGTGAATGGGTCTGCACCTGGGGCAGGTACGATGTTTGGGGGAAGTCTGTCAAAAAGTCAGGGGGGGTAAATTAAAAAAGGGTAAATACTCAAGACTGTAAAAGAGTTCATGTTTTTAACCAACAAATTGATTTAATATAACCCACATTAAAATTGTACACCATTCATTACTGTGCCAAATTACAGCACTGCTTTGATGCAGTGTGTCTTCATACTTATAAACCCTGTCCTAAAAAAAAAAAAAAGATTTGCTGTAATCTCACACACACACACACACACACACACACACACACACACACACACACACACACACACACACACACACACACACACACACACACACACACACACACACACACACACACACCTCCTTCAAAAGAATACCTGTGCGATAGTCTGATATGGAGAGGGTGGAGAGGGAGTCCAGTGAGTCCAGGTTTGAGGACAGAGAGTCCAGGCTGTCCATGCCCAGGTACATGCTGGAGCCTGACTTGTGGTAGAGCGGGGGCAGGTTGACGGTGCAGTGCGGCGCGGGAGAGTAGGGGAACACGCCGATGTGGGACGGCATGAAGAAGGGGCTCTGCCTGGGGCTGCCCGAGGCCACGCTGTTGGCCATGAGGAGCTGCTGCCCCTGGTCTGCCGACATGCCCTGGGAGGAAAACATTGGAGAGAAGAGGAGACCGGTCAACACACCCAGGGGAGGGCGGGGGCTAATGGAAAAACGTACATAGTGCAGGTTTAAAAAATTGCATTTATAGTTATCTCGGATCCAGCAGTCCTATGTTATAACAAAACTCCTGGGGGGGGGGGGTAACGCCTACATTTCCAGTTTCAGAGAAAATCTACCGAAGAAACACAATTTGCTTGAGTCTGTGAAGCTTTCAGAGGGGAGTTTTAATAAGTGTAACTGCTGGTAATTAGAAAGCTTTTTATAGTTTCCAACTGATGGCCAACTTTGAATATGTGGTTAACAGCCGATTACGCGCCGACGCATCCCCTCCTCCAGCAACACGACCCGCCGTATCCAATACGAAGCGAAACGAGGTTGAAAAGCCCCGATTTGAGTCGTCTCACTCGTCTGTCATAAAACTTAAGACATTTTTCTCAAGTCTACATTTTGAGATTTTGAGGCCCTGTCCCATTACTCCCCCTAGCCCTAGATTTGAGCCCTAGCCCTAGAATTTGTGCGTTCCCGCGGAGGGGTAGGTTGTTCCAATACTTAGGGAGCAAGAGAGAGTGCCTATTTTCCGTTAAAATCATCCCTTGGCAGCTAGCCAGCTCGGTACCTCACTTGCAGCTAAGGGATTATCACGATTTACCCAGGATACCTTGCAAACTCAGTAAGCAGCAATTTTTTTTCCATGTTTCTCAAACAGTTCTACATTATGTTAAATAATTTAACCATACAATCTGATTGTGTAGGTCGTCTTATTTTCGACACAAGGGTCACATTTTCAAATGTGAATGAAAATAGTAGTAGGCTTCTTCCTGTAGTGTAGACACGTCGATGCTTCGCGTGACGTAGGGGAGCATGTTCGCTGTGCTAATTTGCATTACAGTGGTGTCTCATTTCATAGGGAAAAGGAAAGATCTTCGATTTCATTTCCCTCTTAGAGGGGACTTTACTGTGGAGGGAACTCAAAGCAAGTGTTAAGGGGAGAGTAATGGGACGGGCCTAAAGGCTTAGTTATGGTTCCACGTTGACTTAACGCAGCGACGACGTAGTCGCTTCGACATAGTCGCGAACCTGTTTTGGTTCTGCGTCGGGTTTGCATTAGCGGAC
Organism: Micromesistius poutassou; assembly: GCF_964030765.1. Lineage (NCBI taxonomy): Eukaryota > Metazoa > Chordata > Actinopteri > Gadiformes > Gadidae > Micromesistius > Micromesistius poutassou. Next base: position 3,321,582 of record NC_140271.1, on the reverse strand, counting down.
CAATCACAGCCCTTTTACAATTTTTGGGAGACGCCCGTCAGGTGCTTGCGGTGGACGCAAGGACGTTATGGGTCCTTAAACCCATAACTAAGTGTTGGACCATAACTAAGCGTTGAGTGTACATATACATGAAGAAGTGTCCTACGTTAGTGCCATTGACACACACACACACACACACACACACACACACACACACACACACACACACACACACACACACACACACACACACACACACACACACACACACACACACACACACACACACACTTAAAGTCAGCCCATCTGCCTATATTCACATGCTTAAGAAACACACACGGACCATGGGGCAGTCGGCGGGCCGCGCCTGGTCCAGCAGGTCGTCCAGGTCGTCTCCTATGAGCTCCGCGTCGCAGTCCTGGTCGTCGTCCAGCAGCGGGTGGGATTGGTGGCAGGCGCCCGAGCCGTTGACCAGCGGGGGCCCCGCGGGCAGCGGGGCCGGCGAGCGGCAGGGGTGCACCGGCAGCGGGGCGGGGAGCAGGTGGTGGAAGCCGGGGGCGGGGGCGGCCTCGGCGGCGGCGGCGGCCATGGGCAGCGGGGAGCTGCTGCTGCTGGAGAGGGCGTCGTCAAGCATGTGGTCGTTGAGGGGCGGGGCCACCGCCAGGGGAAGTTGTACGGGCATGGGGACGTGATTGACACCATAACGAGGCACTTCTGTAGAAGGAAAACCACACGGGAAAGAAAGGTCTGAGCATTGTTTTTTTTGTTTGTTTTTTTACATACTGGATGGTTATGTCTGTGTGGTTCTCACCTGTATCTATATCTTCCACTGATGAGGGGCCATGGGTATACTAAACGGATAAAAAAAATTTGACATTTCAAATTTATTTTATTTTATTTAACATTTTTAGGTTAAAAGGGTACAAATAAAGATCAGGTGATCTTACATTGTCACATGACGCTTCTGAATAGCTGGCTCCCGTAGTGACATTCAAGGCAGGCTGGGAAAGAGGAAACCGGGTTAGAATATTTCATCAGAACGGAAAAAGCCTCACTACGCATACAGGTTATATTCAGTAAATGAGAAACCACTGTACAACTGTTAGTAGTCCTTAGGAGACTCATTCGTCCACAGGCCCTGATTCAGATACACTAATTTAAAAAGGGGGAGGGGCTGGGCCTCTTACTCAAGGTCCACAACACTAAGGGTTGTGGACCATGGGACTTGAACCCGGTACCTTTCGGCTGGGAGGACACTACACTACCCTGCCTCCCAGTGCCCAAATATGGTGAAACTCGGCATCTAATCATTTCCATGATTCTGATTTCCTTGGACTGATTCAGAGGAATGTCTTGGAGCAAACCTACCTTACTCCTTATGTAAGCTTTTCGTATTTTCAGGCCCAGTGCTTTGGCGAGCTCCTGAGTCAGTTGTATGACACTGGGATCCTAGGAAACACATCATAAGGCACGGTTCAACGGATATTCCGGCCATAAAGAAATAAAAGCATCATGACATTAGATGACTAGACCACAATAATAAGAACATAGGCTTTAGAAAGTGAGTTTTTATAATTATATTATAATCTATAACTTAAAAGGGCTAGGGGTATTAACTACAGAGTTCACAGACCACATATAAATAACCTGGTCAGATAAATACATTTATCAAAACAACAAAAACAAAACAAAACAAAAAAAGACGAGTTGATCTGTGACCTGAGGCACAACTACAGTTTATAGAGTTTATAGCTCAGAAAACCACATAACAAGAAATAAATAAAGTCTTAAACAAAGTCCCACCTGAGGCACGACAAGGGAGCACTTGGCTACGGCCTCATAGGCCTCCGCGTGTCTGCCCATTTCTCGCAGGGACTTGGCTTTCCTGTAGTGTGCCTTGTAGTTGTCCTTGTTCAATTCCAGTGCTTTCTCACAGTCTTTCAACCCCTGGTCATACAGCCCCTGTGGAGAGGAAGAACCGCACCGTCATTCACACTGGCTCCTTAGCAGTCCTGTAACTACCCTGGTTGATTTACCGATCGGCTTTTAAGGGAATTTTCTAGAACCGGGGGGGGGGGAGGGGGTCGAAATATTTTCAGTGGAATTCATATTGACTGCATTTATACAAGGCGCTTTTTAATTAATTTTGGAAATTAATTAGCCAACACGTTCAAAAACGACTTGGTTTCAGATACATGTCAAGCCGTAAGCTATCAAAGCCCTACATACGTCTATATTCTCTCTTAAACCACATTACATTCAATTCACCTTTAAACTCATGTTCTTAAATGTATTTATCAAATTAGCTCAATTTGTCTTTGGCAAAAGAGAAAAAGAGCAAACTCAAAGCACGATAATGCACGCATGGGAATAACACGTGTAATGATGTCGAGTCCGGACTGAACTAACTTATGTAAAACTACCATGTATACAGAAAAAGAAAAACAAATAAACCAAACAATGCAAACTCCAATCCTCAAACAAACCACTGATATCTCTTGACTCCCATGTCAAGTAATCAGATTGATGGGAGGATTTTGGCTATGTGACCTGAAGCTATCCAGTTATTTCTGGTCTATTTTTATAGGCCAGTGAAATAACTTATACCTCCAAGTGCAGGAGCTCAAGTGTACAAGCACAAGCGACCGTGGAGAAGTTGATTTACAAATTCAATACCGACTGACTAGAGAAACAAGACAAAGTTTGGTTTCAAAGCAGATATCATTAGGTACACATTTATATTTGCCAATATCTTTTTGTTGTTGTTAGTACCTTGTAATAATGCCTGAAGAATGCAAAAAAAAAAAAAACTCAGACTAGTCATTGTTTTTTTAAATATACAAAAACAGGAACAAAAAGCAAAAGGTTTAGCAAGATCAACAAAATGAAAAGCCGGCCGATACCAGAGTCCTTCCTTGGTAAAGGAAAGCAAAAATGAAATCATGCCAGGACTTTATTAGTCCCACTGTTCTGGAAGTTTTTCAGATATCCTACACGGCAATTCACGACAGGTGATGCCGTCATACAATCAGATACAGTTGATAAGGTTTTTATGTGGGCCGGACATCTTTCATTTACATATCGTTGGGATAAAGGTCCCTCCACAGAGTGTCGTTAAAAAAAAAACATTTTCTTTTTACACATACATCATTGGTATATTATACAGATATTTAATCTGTGAAATATTTGTTTGGGTTAGGCCTGGGCGATATGGCTGAAAGACATTTCACAATATAACTTGATCATATTGATCGATATCTATTGATAATTTTAATGACATGAAAAGACTGGGAATTGCCAGGATTTAAACACTCAATGTCGATACAACAATGAAAAACACTCAAATATTGTAAATACGCATGGAATCGTGTTTGTGTAACAAACCCAGCTGCTAGATTTGGTGGTCCAGTCTCATCGATATATATTGAACATGTTTTATATTTGATATTGAACAAAAGTCTATCACGATACGATAATTTATTGTTTTGTTGCCCAAGCCTAGTTTGAGTACTTTTTTGCCAGGTCCCTGTCTTAAAAAAAGTGCAGTGTAAGGGGTGTGACGAAATATTGTATTAGTGAAAATGTGTCTATCAGACATCGACACATTGTGTCAATGAGACGTTGCAAAAATGGTTTGCGTATCAGGTCATCTATTCCTTAACAATTATACATCTAATCATACAAGCTAATCTGTCATGAGTCCTCTAGTCTTTTTCTTTGCGTTGTGTCAACAGAAGAGGGGGCACTCTGACTGAGGCTAGCGGGTCAAACATATTCAAATCTATAGACTTAAAAGTTTTTGGTGTATTTCCATAGAAATGAAAATATAGGACAAACTGCATTGTTTAGCCTATTTTGTGTCCTTAAAATAAAATACATTTTTCGGTCATACATAGTGAAGAAGGACATGAAGTTTTGCTACAAATATCATTATAAATGTATGAAACCGTGAGCTGAGAGACTCGTCACACCATACGGAGTATAAGACCAGTGTGATCCTCACACATCAGTACTTACCGGCACTATATTCAAGTAGGATGCTGCACGGTTTACATACAGGTTCTCCAATAATCCCATTGGAACAGCAATTTCTTCAGAGTCTGCGTATTCCGCTATACTCAAGGCCTCCGAGTACATTTCAATGGACTTGGTCCAGTCTCCTTCTTTAAATACATCGTTCCCTTCGCCAAAAAGGTTCAAGACTAGGTCCTTAATAAACACCTGAAGAAGTAGAGGAAGACATGAGTGGATGAAAAGCAAACTTTTTGCAATGCAACATGTCATGAAATGCATAGAACACAGCACAGACTTGCTGGTTAATGGTTACATCTGTGCCAAAGTAAGTCATTTGTATTTTAAAATACTGCTATTCCAATGTATTCTCCTATTTTGCATGCAATTATCAGTCTTAAATGAATTCCTATGTACCGTTTTGTCTTTTGCATAAGGTAGTGCTTAATATCACAGAGACTAACCTGGCTAAACAAAAAGGTTAATACATAAAATGAGAGCTTTAACAACGTATCCCTGACCGTCCTTACCTCATACTGTTCTTGTCGCCCAGGATATGGCAGTGTTGATCTAAACATAAACAAATCAATGTTAGAGATATTTGCATTTTGCGTGTGGTAATAACCGGGAACAGCACCATCTATCAAGGCAGCAACAACATTCCCTTGATAAAAATGTATAATCTTGTACATTGTCATTAAACTTACTGAATGAACTGTAAGCCTTTTTGAATCTCCTGCCAACGACTCCTTCTGTCTTGACAGATGCCAGACATGATTTCCTGTAAATATCCAAAGGTATCAAGACCTGTTATACACATTTTCAACCTATTATACATCATAAAAAGTTTTTCCTATAACAAAAGTGTCAAAACGTGACACGTGTTTGTTGGAAGACTAATAATAAAGAATAATAAAGGCATCTACACAGGTTATATGTATTGAATGAGTTCCTCGATTGTAAAAGCGATAGTCAGATATGATGCCAGGGAATTGACTGGCAATGAGTGCAACTTCCTTATTCGCCAATGACGACATCCCAGTACGAGGATCCGACCGGTAAAGTTAGATCGATACGTCGGACTATTCTACATATTACATACACGCCATGTTTCATTTAACTTATCCTAAATACTGGTTTCAACTACTTCCACATTAAATGGGAGCGGGAAAGGAACGACACACGTGTTAAAACTGGGGGCAGGAACCTGAGCCAGGGGGAAAAAAATATTATAATCATTAATCCCCCCCACCCCCAGAAATAACTTAATACCCAGGGTTCCCACGCGGTTACATCAGGCTAAGAGGACGTCCACGACACACTTTCTCTTGATGTCGTGGGGGTTAACACGGCTGTTCTGATCGCTTATCAGTGGTCATTGTACTGCATGTGTATCGCGATATGTCGTCATTGTACAACACGACTCTTGTTTATTAATTTCAAACACCATATTTCACATGTACGCTGTGATTTGGAGCTGGTATTACAAGTTTGCTGAGCCTAATAAAGCCGTGACGTCTCTTTTGCCCAAGTTGGTAAATGCAACCCAAACAATAGCGTCCATTAAATGGCAGAGGCTGAGTTTAACCGCAGAGTGAGGCTATATTATCTATTACGGATGCCGACGTCGATACTCACATGAATGGGTCTTCGTCAAACAAACATCCAATTGGCAACGTATATATAATAAGATCGTTTTAGTTGTGATAACAACTTTACATCTGGTACGATCGCTAAAGGCCGCGCTTTACTAACTACTTCTTCTTGGGAAATGCTTGTATGCCACGCCGATGCTGTGGGTTTGACTGCCACCCAAAGGCGAGCTGTAGGCATGGCAGTCTTAAGACCAAACAAATCATTTTCCACCTCTAAAACCAACAATAGCGTCCAGTTGACGACCCGGAGCCGAACACCGTGGTGCGGCAACGCACTGTGGTGTGGCAAGTCGGGTTTTTTCGACTTTTTTCGATGTTTTGCGTCACAGCTGCCCCAGTCGAGTTTGAAATGTAAATTTTTCTTGTTAAATTTCAATTAAATAATTTATAATAATTTATCTAATAAAAAAAGAAGAAACAAATCATTTTCCACCTCTTAAACTGGTTATATTAGGTAGCCTCAAAGGTTTTTTTTCCCCTGTAGCTATAACAATAACAATTGACCCCTGCATTGGCGGTTAGAACTTGTTTCCATTGCTATTTGAGAGAGAAAGAGCGAGAGAGATTAATGTATCTGTTTATACTGGATTATACTTGTTTCTCATGCCAATACAACTTTTTTGAATTGAATTGAATTGACCGAGAGAGAGCGAGAGAGGGCGAGAGAGAGAGAGAGAGAGAGAGCGAGAGAGAGAGAGAGAGAGAGAGAGAGAGAGAGAGAGAGAGAGAGAGAGAGAGAGAGAGGAAAATATTTTTGTTCCACCACCACCCCTAGATGGCGTATCCTACACTGGAGTAGGTTGTAGGTTTGCCCAATAGAGTATACTTCAGAGGTTACTGACTCAGAAGGTGTATAAAACAGAAAGTAAACGCTTGACTTCACTACAGTAGGGGCCTGCTGCATATTGTAGTTGACAGTACACCATGGGGGGAGTTTATTGGATAATTTTCCTCTTGTCTGGTAAGTTATTGCTTCCATTGAGGACATTTACAAACCTAAATTGCATCTTATTTTATGAAACAAGAGGAGTACATAAAAGTACTGGTATACTTTACTAACTAATGTGTCAGATATGTGTAATTAAGGAACAGGTTGTAGCAGGATAATCATTATTCCCAGTAGGGCTTACCTTTAGGCTGTTCAACCATGGCAAATATTTATTTTGAAATGTGTGTATTTGTACACTTCCCTTCACTGCCAGGGGTGAACCTAAGCTCTATTCACTTTCATATCGAGGGACTAGGGATTCCATAGCAATGGCGCTCATACTAATTCTTATGCACTTCTATTTATACAAATTGTTTGAATAATGATTATTTTTTATAATTGTTCACTGTCTCCTCCTTTCAATTTTCATACAGAGTATGTCAATTGTGCCTGCATACAGAGTATGTATGTACACACACCCAGGGTGTACACACACTCTGTGTGCTCACACACACCCACACAGACCCCCACACACACACACATGCATCTGTTTTTTGTGTTGATTTTACATCAGGCGTTGTCTCGGCAGAGCGACACAGCTCTCTGCGGACCAAGCGGGGCCTTCTGGAGCTGTTCGGGACCATCGAGTGCTCCACAGGCAGGTTCCCCCTGGCCTACATGATGTACGGCTGCTACTGTGGACTAGGGGGTCAGGGCTGGCCCCGGGACCGGACCGACTGGTGAGGCGGAAACAGGCTTTACACACTTGGTTGGATCACGCTCCATACCCTTGTTGTTCTTTTTTTTGTTTTCTTTTCATTGTAATACAATTAAAAAGCCTCAAGTCTCATGGGACTTGTATCTTTCTTGTAAACAGTCATTATGTACTTGACAAACCCCGCCCACCCCATGGTGAAGGAGGTATCGTATTTTTCTTTTTCTCTTCCTTATTTCCCCTTCAACAATGCAGCTGCAAAGCTGGTTCAAAACAACATGGGCATTTTCATAAATATGTCCTGCTTTTTAATTAATTAAAGCTTGGTTAGCCCATTTATTTCAGAATATTTTTTGGTCATATTTGTTGAAATTCTTTCTACATCCCGACAGCCATCCATAACCATAACAATGATCGGACAAACTGGTATCTGTGGCTGTTGCATGCCTGTAATTGTGCACGCCCGTTGATTCATTTAATTCAGGCCAAATGAAATCTTATCTTTCTGTTTGCCTTCCTTCCTGGCAGCGTGGGCATGGTCTGCCCATGCACTCACTATGAAGGTGCGGAATCCCCCAGGCACACCTATTGCTAAAGTCAGTGAGCTAGTCATGTGTTTTGGGGTGGTGCTTTGGAGCGAGGCCTGAAGTGAGAGGGGGGAGTTCTTCGGTTGGATACTTCCAAAATCTAATTTACCCTGGCTGGTTTCTCTAAATTGCCTTCCCCAGCTTTAAACAACCCAAGTGTGTATGGCTGTGGTTTCCCTAACAGCAGAGAAGAAGAGGATGGAAGAGATGGAATCTCCGGCCCACACATGTAACATGCCTGCATGTCTCCCCTACACACGGCCCAATGAGGGATCCAAAATAGGCAAAGCATTCCACACCCAACTCTTAATCGCTGTCTGCTTCCTTTCCCCCATGCTCTCCCACCACAGGCACCAACACAGCCCTCCTCTCAAACCATTTAACGACTCTGTTTGGTTCAACGTGGTGTCCTTCCTTGAGACTAAAACAGGGATCTATGACATTTAAATCATAGTACTGGGGAAGGCAGGTTCTAGGCTGGAGAAAACCCCTTGAACCCCAGGGGATGAGTGTGTGGTATCATTTCTTCTCGTATCTACGCCGTGTTATTTGTAGATTTCGGAAAAACCTTTACGATACCCATGTTTCTATAGAATATTTAATATTCCATGTAAGTCATATTTATTTTTTGTTCTTCTCACACAGGTGTTGTCATAAGCACGACTGTTGCTACGGAGATGCAGAAAGGATGGGCTGTGAAACCAAGATGAGGCGGTATCACTGGAAGTGTGAGGACATGGAGCCAGAGTGTGGTACGTAATATTTCGTATTATTATGAATTGTAATTTTTTGGGGGGGGGGAATTGGTTGGTGGTTTAGAAGCTGCAAAACACGCTTCAGGTGAAACAGAGGACATTACAGTGGGCCATTTGGCCTGTCCACACCCAGTGGTTGGTTTCCATGGTAAAATAGCAATCACAGCGTTAATTAAAGGGAGGGAAAACACTGGGTGCAGAGGGCTAGTTCATTACCCATATCAAGACGCATGAAAAGCAGGGTTTTCTGATAAGTGGTTCATCATTTTTGTTTTGCAGCGGTTAAGCATTCATAGGGTACAGCCGCAAATAAATGAAGAGTGCCTATCACAGCTATACGTTGTTTCCTTTTTTCACAACGAAGCTCGTTTTGTACGAGTCAAACCGTGTACGTATTTAAGAAGGAAACTTTACAGGAAAGGGGGAGATGTTTAAGGTAGGAAAAGGTTTGCTGTGAAGTACGGGAATACATGTGACACATTTTCACACATAAGCACCAAAAGAAGAAGATTCCGCATAGGGTTCGCCCTGTTGGACTCACTATAGGAGCCTTGTGGTGGTGGTGGTGGTGGGTGGGCAAGGTTCTTCTAACATGTATTTTACCTTCTGGTCACTCACTCACTTCTCTATTCCAGATAATCTGAAGGACAGATGTGAAAAGCAGCTGTGCAAGTGTGACAGAGAGGCGGCAAAGTGCTTCAGGAAGGCACCTTACATCTCAAAATATGCTGCTTGGCCGGATTTTCTCTGTGGCAACAACCATCCAACATGTAATATTTACTGACTCAATAAATATACTTGGATGAATGTGGCCGTGTGTGTCTGTATTTGCACATCAACAGTATGGCTGTTTCCCTTATATATTCATCCAGCAATAGAGCAGTGCAGCTGTGCATAACTAGCACCACTAAATCAGCTATACAAAATAACGACAGAAATGTAGAATATTGTATATTTTGTGGAGAATTTGAAATAATGGTGGGTGCCCCAAAGGCAATTTGTTTTATTTATAGACATATATATAAAAATGGTGCTCCCTACTGCACCCACCTCATTTGTTATTTTTGTCATTGGAGAAATATTGTTGAAATATACAGAAAAGAAAAACACACAAAGGCGGCATTAGCTCATGAATGGCTTCAGACTTAATGTACGCAGCATGAGAGAGTTGCAGAAGTGACTTGATAACAGAAAGTAGCCAACATAATTGATTGTGTAGAACAGAAACCACAGTATTATAAAATCCTAGACAATGGCATGGCTACAAATTGCAGACTGAACATAATAATAGCCAAAGAAATTGGCTCACAAACATAGTGCGCTTGCATGCTATTTCTTGGTATGTCATTGTCAGCCGAGGGAACAGCTTCTTCTCAAAGGTAGGCACACTGAGGCAGAGTGCGGAACAAGCGCTCTATGTAAAGCACACAGATGATACGGAAGAGAGGAGCGGAGGTGGGAATCGTAATCAAAGGGGCGAGCTGGGGTCAATATACCAAGAGATCCGTCCACGGGGGATACAAGATGAGGGCGTAGGGCGAGAAGAGTAATCCGTTGTACAGGTCCAAGTACGAATAGTAGAGAACCAATTCTGATCAGGCTAAGGCACAGGGGCCAGGCCTGAATACATGCATGAAACAAACAAAGGTCCAAAACAGGGGAGCTCAAGAGGTCACGGGAGGTCAGGCATGAGGTGGCATCAGGTGTGTAGGGGTCACGGTCACGGGTCCACAGGTGACGTAACAGGTGTGGATGGCATGTCGGTGATCTGGTTTCATTGTAAGAAAGGATCTGTTGGAATGCACCAGAGCCGTACTGGATCCAGTGATCACACTTAGACCTGCTGGGTCCGTGTGCCATCAGCACTATTCATGGGAACATCAACATAAAGTGTACATCACATGCACTTCAGCACCGTGCACCGTGCAAGCCATCAACAAAGTACGCATCACACACACTTCAGCACCGCTGGAAGAAATCCTAGGGGAATCACAGAGTTGGTTTTAAATTGTATCAACACCGGGCCTGAAATGTGTAAATTATATGCTTTTAGTCACTGTATTTGATGGTTTCAGTGGTTTACCCTGAGGGGTTTTAAGTACTGTATGCATGGAATGTAGTCAATAAAGTGAAATAACAAGCCCTATTTATAATCCAAATATAATGACAAATACCTTCATATAGTGGAAGTTAAAGGTATGTTGAGACTCAAAGCAGCTACAGCAGTAGCGGACACGATGTTCCCTCCCTAGCTGCCCAGACGCTTACCACAATATTGTTACTTCCTTAAATATGGAGCCAAGCCCTGGAGCTATAAAGTTGCCTCCTCATGCACCCTCATGCTTTCAATTTTATATTTTTTTGGTTTATTTATATATTTTATTTACTATTCGTGAAGTCTTCATGACCACAATATTTTTGTATTTCATTTAGAGCCAGGGGTTACAGTTCTAAAGTGCCCCCCTTACATTTTGAATTTCCCTTATACTTCTCATGAAGTGGTTTATTCCATCAGTAAATGCAAGAGAATCCACGATGAAATGGCATAGCAATGGCTTGTTGACAACACTGATACTATTTGGTAGCCACAACCTCCATTTTTATCTTGCTTTGCTTGTTTTTATAATCACACTTTTGGAATGTCTCATTACGAACATCATTGTTCTCGTCAGGCCACATTCTAGAACAGGATGGGTACCGCAACACACAACTAATATGGAATGTTGGCCCGAGAAGGCCAATGTCAGTTGGGCATGTTCTACTGGTGGTAGAACATGGTCTACTGGCCCGATGTTGGTGTTTGTTGGGGCAGTGTGCAATTCGTTGTTACTACACATTTTAAGAACATCTACCACACTCCACTGTTGAACCGTCATTATCATTAATATAATAGCAGCTGATAGTAATCATATTATCCTAATAATCCTATAAGCAGCTGCTAATGGAAAGACATGATTGCATTAGTATCCCTCACAAGAAAATATGTATTTTTTGATGTGTTATGTAACCCAAACACAGACTGATTGTATATTGGATGGAATCAAACGGGCCACTGCATGTTCAAAGTGCAAAGTGTATCTTATCCATCTTTGGGTTTGGACAAATTTAAGTAAAAACAAAAAAAAATTTGACTTAGAAGAGCCTTTAAGACAAAAAACATCAGATTAAGTCAATTTATTTGCACATGATATTATTATTTTACGGATTCTACTATGTTTGTTGAATATTATATTTTTTTCATGGAATGTATGTATTCTAACAGAAAGCTAAGACACACCCTGGAAGGAAGTGCCAAGAAGGAGGGTTTTGATCTGCATTCATCTGCATTCATTAGTCATGAGTCTTCAAGCAAACCCTGATAGACAGGCAGTACTTAAGCTTAAGAGAGAAAAAACTCCTTTAACAATATGAAAAAAATTAAGAAGAATGTCGTCCATTGTCAGAGGCCAAACAAACTGTTGATGGATGGTGCTGATGGATTTGCAAAATAGTTTTAACAGCCCAAACAAGTTCTGTCTAGCTGGGACATCACTAGTTGTGTGTTATAGGACTATATGCACATCAACAAATCAGTGGATTGCAGAGACCAGCTCTGGTGATGTAAAAATCTGTAGATTCCATACGGTAGAGTCTATGTCATCGTGTCGTCTAGTGTTCTTTCATGAGGGATGCTGTGAACTCCTTGACTACGCGAACATTATTTGTACCTAACTATTGTTTGTTTAATGCCTTTGTTGACCAAACTGCAAAAGGCACGGACGGGGTTCGAACCCGCGATCTTCGGTTTACGAGACCGACGCCTTACCACTTGGCCACCGCGCCTGCGCTGACAATGCCTACATTGTCTTATATAAACGGAGGTATCGTTGACAGTCACATACGAATGTGCATATTCGAATAGTTACACAACCCAACAAGCCTTTGACTCATTTGTATCTTAAAATATGTATGAGTTACCCAATACAACTAGTCTGTGACTAATTAGCCTCTCAAAATATTTTACTGTAACAATTGAAATGCACTGCTTTAACTCTTCTACTGGTCAACTTAATTTGTACACGCCAAACACGCTAAACAAACGAGTGTGGATCGCCTATCTATCAACACATTACACCTACATGACACTTAATTTACCTACTCTAAAGGATATGTTGGAGCAGAATTCGGTGCTGAGCACGTTTCTTGTAGGCTACGCTTCTGTGCAGACAGACAGGTAGATGCCAGTTCCGTCACTAGAGGGAGATGTTGATACGCTTTAATTTCTTAAATCACCCACCTTCAAACATCAGGGGATACCGATTGATATTTGTTGTAGTGCAGATAGCCTCGGTCTAACGGTAACGAAAGGATTTTAGAGCATCTTTCCAAACCTGCAAAAAGGATGCAAGGATTGCACTTTCCATATGGTTCATAATTGATTAGACAATGATTAGACATGTAAACCATTTTAAAATCGGATAAAACGAGACAAATTCAGACAAATAAATCAATAGTTTTATTTATACATTTGCAATGAATACACATGGATATGAACTGCCTCCTCCACTGTTTCCTCTAATGGTTCCTCCACTCTTTCCTCTAATGTTTCCTCCACTGCCTCCTTCACCGCCTCCTCACCTCCTCCACTACCTCCTCCACTGCCTCCTTCACTACCTCCTCCACTCCCTCCTCCACCGTCTCCTCCACTTCCTCCTCCACTGCCTCTTTCACTACCTCCTCCACTCCCTCCTCCACCGTCTCCTCCACTTCCTCCTCCACTACCTCCTCCACTGCCTCCTTCACTACCTCCTCCACTGCCTCCTTCACTACCTCCTCCACTGCCTCCTCCACTACCTCCTCCACTCCCTCCTCCACCATCTCCTCCACTTCCTCCTCCACTGCCTCCTCCACTGCCTCCTTCACTACCTCCTCTACTGCCTCCTTCACTACCTCCTCCACTACCTCCTCCACTACCTCCTCCACTACCTCCTCCACTGCCTCGTCCACTACCTCCTTCATTGCCTCGTCCACTACCTCCTCCACTTTCTTCCCACTACCTCGTCCACCGTCTCCTCCACTGCCTCCTCCTGCTTGAAAAATGGAATATAATAATAATAAAATAAATACATTTGTGTAAGTGCTGTTACATCAATTCTTTGTTAAAGTATGTTGTTAAATTTTATGTTAAAATAATTGTTGAAAAGTATTTAGATATTTTTTATAATTAAAAATATAAAAGGTTTAACGTGAATCTAATTAATGTATTAGCTTAAAATAACCCACACTCATTTTATGTAAGTGTATTTGTTCAGATTGGAATTTGACTAATATATTGCCTATACAAATATATTTTTGAATTAAATTTTATTGGGTGGTACGGGGGCCCATGACAATCATTGTACCGGGGCCCTTGGCTGGTTCAGACTACACGATTCTCAGATATTCCTCCACGATTTAACATGTCACACTATGCGATCACAGCACCAGGAAATCTGGCTTTGTCTAGTCGGAAGACTACAAGATTCGAGGGTGCGATGCTCTAGATAATCTTTATTTTGTATTGTTCACGACACACGCAGCAACAACGCAGCAAAAAAGTTCCTATACTAGTCTAGGCATTATGATGGCGGTCAGGGATAGGGTTAGGGTTAGGGCGTAGTGCAGTGAAGTCTAGAGAGATGCGGGGATGAGCTGTAATGTCATCCGCACCCGCTGCTTAATATCAATAATCCATCCGCCATCCACCCGAAGCAATGTTTTTTTCAACAATTGATACCCGCAACCGCCCGATCATCATTCATTTAGGGTGACCAGACGTCCCGGGTTTGCGGGGACAGTCCGGATTTTGAGTTGCGTGTTCCGCGTCCCGACAAAATTCATCCTCGGATTATCCGCGGTGTCCCCCGGGTGTGACCGCCAATTTCTTTACTAGTTAGTAAACACTGCGCGAGCTCCAGCTGTTTGCGGGATTCCTTAACTGGTGGCGGGGTTTCCTCCATGTCAACAATGGATACGTCATTGCGATTGCCCCAAAAATTCTGGCATGCCAAACTTTTCGTCGTGGGGTTTTCGAACGTCGCAGACAAAAACATCGCAGATTGCAAGCATGTCACATTACAAGACCTCGTCTCGTCGCCGACCTTTCAAAATCGTGTACGACCCGCAAATGTGTCTGCGACGAACGAATTGGGGCAAAATCGGGCTGAAATCATGCAGTCTGAACCAGCCATTAATGACCATACTAACGCCACTTTCAACTTGACATATTTTATGACAATGAAAAGCAATTGACGTTGCCAGCGTTTTTTGCCAACATCCAAAAGAACGGCGGGCTGATGGGGAAACGAGTGGGTTACGGCTTAAATTTGCAGTGTTTCAGCGTACCGCCGCTACTCCGGAGTGACTATGGGCCGAACTCAGTGCACTCTGCTCCATCGTGGTTAGATTACAAAGAGCTCTGCACTGTTCGAACCGAAACTTGAGCGCGCACTGTATTATTATATTATCGAAAAAGTTTGCGAAATTGCGAAATAGCACGTACTTTGAGTGAGAAATAGGAGGTGTGGTGTGAGAGTGCGTGAAGAGTGCAGTTTGCCTGAGTCTCACGTTCATCTCACGGGAATTTTAATATCACAGACAGAGAGGAAGATTTTATATCTAATATGCTACACAGTAAAAAGTGCTGGGTTATTTTTGTAAACACTGCTGGGTTATTTATGCTGGGCCAAAATTATGGGTTGTTTGGAGCACTGTAAACACACTACTGGGTTGTTTGTGCAGGGTAAGGGGCTAATCTGGTTGGGTTATTTTGACCCAGCTGTTGGTGCGTTCATTTTCCCGCTATTCCATCGTGAAAGTTCCACGGTGGTGGTGGAACATTCTGGATATTTCTTTGTGGTCAGACCAGACGAACGGCTGGCAGCAGGATTTCATTGTAGGTTAAATTTGAATACTTATTTACTTATATTTTCAATGAGTTTTGGTAACAGTATGATCTTTCCATCACGTCACACTTTAACTTTGAAATAAACAAACAGATTCAGATTAAATCTGTGATTTAAATCAGCATTTATTGGCTGACTGAACTGCTTTAACAATCGGTTATCGTTAGCCGACTACAAAGCTTTTATCGGCCGCATTTTTGAATATTGTATCTAATGTTTAGCTGTCTCCTGGTTTACTGTTTCACCTGTATTAATGCCTGTAAAGTTAGTATGTAACAGTTAGCTTGTGAGTAGCTAGCTACGGTTGACTCGCCAGCTAGCTGTAGCTCTAATAGCTGCGTGAATGGTTGACTCTAGGCTACACCTTACGGTCATGGACATGCAACCTGTGACTTTTGCTTTAGAGTTTCTACTTGTATGAGGGTAGTCTTTTGTACTACAAATTAAGCTCCATAATCTGTGTACCAGTTATACACACAACACTAACTGATCAATGTGTAATTAACAGGTGGGGACCAACATGGTGGAGTACATTCATCAATCTAAGAGGACTCAACCAAGTCCTCATACCCCCGGAGATGAATTTAAGACAAGTCAAGCATTCATAATCATCTCCGGGCATGCGATTGAAGCGACCTCTCTACTGGAGGCTGTGGATTTGTGCTTTAAATCATTTTTTGTTTTCGATTCAAACTACACAAAGCAGTGCGTGCCCACGTGGGAGTTTCTCCAGCATGCAGTATACAACATAGATGGACATGAGTCATCCAGTGTTAAGTTGAACAGCAGTTTTTTCGGCTGAACATTAGTCAGTTAGCACAGTTATTGCTATTCAATTATTGTTATTTACATATGTAAAGTAAATGTATATGAGTGAGGGAGGGTGTAAAATACTTTCAATAAATCCATATTTAAATGCAGATTTACAGTGGTGTAATTGTGTTTGTATGATTATGTGAAATTATTTGAAATTACGCAATTATTTATATTTAGTTTATATTTTATATCTGTATACTAAATGTAGGTATAACAATATAATAGCCTGCAATGAGACGAGAAATTACCCAGTTAATGGGTAGTATTTAACCCAGCAATATAGTTAATTTCACCCACTAGGTTGGGTCAAATGAACAACCCAGTATTCTGGGTTAAGAGCTGTAACCCAGTACACTTGGGTATATTTATTAATTAGTTAAAAAATAGGGTTATTTTTTAACCCAGCACTTTTTACTGTGTACGTAATATCTCAGCTGAATTATATAAATATTTATTATATTAGCCTAGTTTCAACCGCTTCAACATGTTATTTCTTTTCATTGTGAATCTCACATTAAAGACACATGCCGACAGGGCGTTGACTTACTAGAATTTCCCAGTGGCCGTTTTAAAAATGAATAAGATTGATTCCCATTGAGGCTGTGAAAAACACAGATGTGGTGTATTCACCCTGACTATCAAACAACGTGGAACAAAGAAAGGTGCCCAGGTGTGTACAGGCCTACCCTTTAAAACAGACAAACAAAACACAAGACCTATTCATTCTGTATCGATTTTAAGACTTTCTTTGCAGGTCACAATACATTTCACAACCTTTACACAATATAGAATCCTGCATTTTAATGAATCCTGTAGCTTGCTTTATAAAATGTATGGTCTTTTGATGACTAATTTAGTTCATGGTCTAATGCACCAGTGTGTTCTTTGTTCAAGGGGTTTGATAAGAAAAATAATTACAACACTGTTACCTGGGAGACATCTGTCGTGCAGGAAACCTGCATTGTTCTGATCTATGATCACATTATTCATGTGATGAACACAGAGGAGACTAACCCCAGAGAGATTTAAACTCAATTAATTAATACCGGTATATTTTCAATAATTTTCTGCTTCTTTCAAGTCAGCTTCATGCACATCTAGTGGTCAGTTGTAAAAAGTAATATACAAATTATTACGAGGAATAGGGCTTGAAAACATACAAGGTACACAATCCTTGGCCTATTTAGCCTTGTGCATGCTCCTTACATTTGATGTTATATACGATATACAATATATATATATACGATATACATGTATTTAATAGCCCAGCTTTTTTTTACTACACGCTACTGCATTTTCCCTCCCAAATGATCCTCACTCTAATAATGTGTTATTCCTTCTGTAATTTCCATTGAATTTGGTTTCAATAAGCATTAGTTGAATTGTCATTTGTTTATTTTAAGAAGTGTTCCTCTAATCCCCCCAGGCCAACTAATAACTTAATATCCCCCAGAAAGCCTCTTAGCAAAGTCAAAACTTCTCTCCGTGATCATTTTAGATAACTACTCTCAAAAAGACAAATATAGACTTTGGAATTATAGGTCTTACAAAATAAAAACAATTTGTGTCCCATTTGAGGCAAACATGAAACAGCAGCCTATTAACCCTATAAGTCCTTGCTGGCTATTCTTCCTGAGCAGAAAATGGGTCATTGTGAGCAGGGTGATGCTTGTTGTGACCTATGGCTACCGCAGGACAAGCTAGTGTGAAATCTATTTGAGAGGTGAGCAGCTGATGAAGCTACACCACAAAGGCAATATCAACTCTCCCCCTTTTTCCTCCATCTATTCCTTTCACTCCATTATCTTCTCTTCTCTTAGCATTCCTCTGTTTAGAGACTCGAGTCCATATCCACACACACATACACACAAACACACGCACAGACACAAACTTACACAAACCTATCGCAGTTGCGTGGGAGTCGGAACTAAACATAGTTTAGTCAGACTCATCAAAGGATGCTTAGTGAAAATACTTTGATCAGACTATATTTAAGTTTATAAAATCTTGTTAACAGTCCTTACAACAGGCACAAGCGGCTTAAACTGTGGGATATTTTATATTTTGCATGAATCAATAAAATATTATGAAAAGTATAACCCCCCCCCTCCCCCCCATCTCTGTTGGGTCTGTTACCATAGCTACGATTCTGCGGGCAACCATCTGGTTTCCGTCTCCTCCAATGAGGAAGCAGGGCTGAAGCTGTAATACAAAGTAAATATGTTCATGTTTCATACTAGGAAGATTTGGGAACATGTTAACAATATGGGAAGAAGTATATGAGAAGACACAAGGGACTGTGGGGAACGCGGGAACGCTACCAAGTGATGGCGGTCGCCAGGGATTTTATCCCCAGACCCGCACAGCAGGTGAGCATCTGCCATTTTGAGAATCAACTATTCTTATTGTTCCCCTGAAGTGCATGGCGGTGGCAACCATCAAGATATGGCTTTGTGTTTCATCTATGAACTTCAAGTGAGCTCCCGGCACTAACTTCAATGGTGTGAGATGAAGGGAAAACGTTAAGATGAAACTTATTTATTTTAATTAATAAATAAATTGATCTGTACATATATAGATATACATCTATACGTTTATATATCTTTATTAGAGCTATCGGAGCTGGAGATTCTTTTAGCATATTGGCACCACAAAAAAAAACATAATTCCAACAAGACTTCTGATTGAATATCAGCGCAGCATTCAGTGTGAGGATTGGGCAATGAAGTTCATCTTTGCAGCGTTTAAGTGAATTGCTTAATATATTTCTCTATAAATTCATGGTGTAACAATCTTAATCCAGGGAAGTATTCCATATCCCACTATAAAGACCAGGAGTGGATGTGAAAACAGCCCAATTTGTTTATCGCAGGACTGTCTGTAAAGAAATGTTCGACAAAAATGTTCGATAAAAATATGCATTGACAAACGGACATCAGCCTACCACTGAGTGATCCATTAGCCTGTCGATATGGTTGTTGAAGATCGTTTGAGAAAACTGGACTCCCTTTATACCCCCCTCCCTCCCCCCATAGCAAATAGAGAAAGGACTGAAACAGTCAGACAGACCTTAGTGAAGAACCACTGATAGGTGGGCTTGTGATTAAAGATGGCGGCAGATCATATACTGCAGGCTACGAAGGAATATGTAATCACAATTCATAGGCGCGCTGTCGGAACACTGTATTTCACCACAACAAAGACAGCCAGGACAGAGCGACACACCAAGGTAAATACTGGATCCGGAATGATTAGGTTCTTTATGCCGGCAGGTCATTAAATAATTTGTGATATGATTACAACTCAGTGGTCGTATTGTTTGTTCTCATTTTGTCCCCTTTGTTGTCAAACTGTCTGTTTTAATTTCACTGCCATGCTGTTTGAGTTGGGTCCTCCTCTTTAGGCAAAGATAACAATATCAAAAGTTTTGAGGGACATGATAGCCCAGATCAAGCTAATAAACACCAAAAAATATATCTTCAGAAAAAGATCTGAGTGAACGCACGACTAATTTCTATAGTAGGGTTTGTCTGGAGCTAGGCACAGCGAGACAAAAGCCTGTCATTGGTCTAATGTCGCCAAAACATTGGTATCCTATGTTTTTAATACTTATGACAACATAATGCGTTCAAATGTAGAATGACTATTAAATAAGCACAGTGTTTGAGGCAAACTCTGAAATCCTTTGTGCAATAATCCAATCAAGGGCTTGTTTGCTGTAGTCAGTCAGGACAAAGGACATCAGCAGGACTAAAGCATATACTTTTTGACATGTCTTTTGATATGTCTGTTTCATGCAAGTGAAAGCAGAGGAAAAACACTGAATCGAACACGACAGCCCGTTTTTGCTCTGCAGATGTTTTTAACCGCTATCTTATATTATGTACCCTCAGTTTTGGAGTTGTTTTCAGTTTGTCGCACGTTTTATTTTTACTTTCAAACTGAGGAAAAGGGGGTTCTGTTCAAATAGAACTAACAGGATTTGCTTCATCAGAATGTGCTCACCGAGGATAAGCCTATTTTGGCCAAGGCCCTCAAAGGGGTAAGCCGGCATTGACAGGTGGAACAAAAGAATGCAAAGAAACCAAATATTTATTTCTAAATGGAAACATTGTCAGACATTCATCTGATCGATGCTGTACTTTAATTTAATGGGCTTCATAAACTTCAAAAAATATTCTGATCAATGAACCATTATTGTTGTTGTTATTCCCAACAGAAATGTAATGGAGGACTACATTACTTTGCATTTAGCAGTTTTAGTATACGGTCCATATCTTTTTTTAATCGGTTGGGGTACATTTGAACCACCTTTTCTAGGGGAGACAGGAAGCAGAATGAAAAAGGAGGGAAGGGGGGGCGGGTGTTTTGTAAGTCTGGCCTATCTGACTTCCTAGTAAGGACACTGTAAGTGAGTGGTCAGTGTGCAGTCTCACCTACATCCTGTTTCACCCACTGGCTTCAGAAGCCCACAACTGGGCCAGTTCTGGCAAAACAGCAGGACGCTTGGACACGCTGAGCTGGTATAGTCGGAGGGCCCAGTCCAAGCTTCCCCTCGCTGCTCAAAATGTACTTTTGACGTGATCAGGCTTTGATGCTCTTCAGGGTTGATGCATGGGCCTGTAGCACCCATTGAGGGTCAGCAATACGTCTTTCCCTATAGCTCCTGCTGTCTTTTGTCCATCAGACAGAGGAGGGGGCTAGAAAAGAAAAAGGGAAATGATAAGGATAAAGTTAGTAACCATAGGAGATTCCTGATGGTGAATCCAGAACTTGAACAAAAGAAAATACAGCTTTTGTTAGTATTTTAGATGTTGTACCTGTACTGCTCTGTCTTAATAATATATGTATAATGAAGGTACAATACAATTATACCAATGGGTCCACTATTAATATAATGTCATAGTATATCGCATATACAGTATGCTAGATATATATGAATTATGGTGGATATAATATGCCTAAATTAATTAAACCCACAAACTCTGATCCATGAGTGAGCTGTGTTTAATTTCAGTGTACGTAATGTATAATTGCATGTGCATCATTTGTCTTGGCTAGGGAATATATGTGTTTATACACATTTAAAATACAGCGCTGCTGAGAGAGTGGATTTCAATGATTCTCTCATTAAAGAAACAAGTAGCTTACATTGATCATTTATCATAGAAACCACTGGTAATGTATTCACCCATAAAACATTTTGTCACGATCGATCATCAAGCCACAGGAAATAACTTTGCCACCATTATCAACATCACCATCATCATCATTGTGCATTATTTGTACACACATACCAGGTGTACTCACGTTGCAAAAATGTTATGTAGGCTATATGATTGTATACATAAAAGGTAAATTAAGGCAGGAAACTCTTGGCAATGGAAAGTTCTACATGCCATCAATGGAAATGTATTCAGGAAGGAGTAGTTAGGTTGCAGGATTATCACAATAAAAGTTCACTCTCAATAATCTTGAAACTGCTCAAGGCATGTTCTAAAATTGAAACTGCAACCTACTTTGCTTTGAGAAAATGATATACAATTCATATTTTAGGTCCATAGTATGCTGGTGTTAAATTTAAATTCTTCAAGTCACACCGCCATGCTCCACCACATAATTTAATGAGTAACGTTAGGCCTAATACAAGTGCATTCCTAAAATACAGAGAGAAGATATTGAATCGTATGACATCTACAAAGTTAGCCATGGGGTCAAAGGTTATTCTTCTGAACATTGTACTGTTAGCCACAGTGAAAGGATGTGTTTTTCTGTCTTGTTTCAAGACTGCTTTGGTTTATATATATATATATATATATATATATATATATATATATATATATCCTATGTATAATTATCTGCAATCATACATAATGTGCATATGTAATTACTAGGGCTTAACACATTTTATGAAACACAAATGCAATTTCTTTTTCAGGAGCAAATGGAGGGAAAATAGCAGTTGTTTTCAGCAACGTTATCCCTGGTTGCCTAACCACTGGATGTGATCATGAGAGGAAGTCAACCTCTCGAGGTGCTCTTAAAAGACCCGCCAATGGACCAACGTGGGGACGGATGTCCTGGTGGAG
This sequence comes from Micromesistius poutassou, assembly GCF_964030765.1. Lineage (NCBI taxonomy): Eukaryota > Metazoa > Chordata > Actinopteri > Gadiformes > Gadidae > Micromesistius > Micromesistius poutassou. The sequence continues at coordinate 3,299,124 of NC_140271.1, read as the reverse complement.
GAGGCGCGTGCCCAGAGTCCAGTGGCCACCTCAAGGTGATTACTGTGTAGTGTGTAGTGTGTGTGTAGTGTGTGTGTCTGTGTAGTGTGGGCTGGTTGTTAGTGTGTGGGCTGGTTGTTGTTACTGTAGGCTGGTTGTTATTGTGTAGTAAACCGTTGTTGCCTCGTATGGTCTGCATGTTGTGGCGAACATTAATATGTCATTTCTTGCTTGTTTGTTGGTTTGAGTTGGAACATATGTGTATGCTACTGGAAAGAAACCCATGCTTACTGCTGCATATTTAACTTACCCCACGTTTCAGAGAAAACATTCAGCGTAGATTTGTTTGAATTGTTGCATACGTCTTCCTTATATCAATACATTTCGGTTTGGTTGTTAACCCCCTGTTAATCTATCTATCTATCTATCTATCCATCTATCCATCTATCTATCTATCTATCTATCTATCTATCTATCTATCTATCTATCTATCTATCTATCTATAATACACTGGGCAATGAGCAGGTGGCGGTGTCTGTCGACATTACCTCAGTAATAACTAAACTAAATGGGCATCTTATTTTTGAACCGTCGTGTAATGCGCCCCGTGACCACGCGGGGCGCTGTGGATCATGTGTTTTGTAGCCGCTGCCCGCTACAGAGAGACAGTTAGAGACAGCTATGGAAAGGCGAACGGAGAACTGTGTCTTTGTTATTTTGAAACTCTTACCATTCTTACATATGACAGTATTTGTGGGGACTTGTGCATGTTCAAATTCCAGATGCGCGTTACAGCGACACGAAGATTTACACAGGTGAAGTATAGATTACTTTTTTTTTCAGATCAGAGATTATGATTGCCGTAGCCCGAGCTTGTGTGTACTGTGTGTATGTGTGTGTGTGTGTGTGTGTGTGTGTGTGTGTGTGTGTGTGTGTGTGTGTGTGTGTGTGTGTGTGTGTGTGTGTGCCATCGCTGTGCTGTACATGTAGCACTAAATCAATTCCCGAAATCGAGTGGCATCCCGCCACCTCTGCGTCTTCTAACTGTTTCGAAATCGTCCACGGGCACAATTCCTAGTGTATCCAAACCCCGTATCGGATACACAATGCGGCTATTAACAAATACATTGCCTCGCAAAGTTGTGCACTTGTCGGTCGGCTGCAGAAGGGCCCGGCTATGTCTGTACAGAGTTTGTTTCTATTACCCCTCCCCCACCCACTGGTGTTGTACTCTGTTCTAGAGGCCAAGATATGAATGTGATGTGAGGCACACTTCAAAGGAGCAGAGGGGTGTAGCTAGTACAGTACCCGTACAAAGCGAAGCGATACCGCCGAACATCAAGTCGTCCATTCGATCACGGGGTGATAACGGGTTTATAGCATCACATCACTGTATTATAAGCCGGCGTTGCAATTTAGAAATGCATGATTGTATTGTCACGTGTGGTTCAGGTGAAGACTCCTCCGCCGTATTTATTGAGATGGGTCAACAATGAGACTGATTGCATGCGTCATAGTTGTATCTTATGATGCTGTGTAATGTATATGAAACGCAGAGATAATTTCCTTAACTCTCCGTGTGATACTTTTGAAACCCGCCACGCCGAATCGCTGCAGCCAAATTACAGGGGATATACCGGCGTTTTGGGAAAAACAAATCTGATGCAATGTAAACTCCGTAGCCTGTCCCTGTTTGCCACAGTATGTGCACTTACCATAAATGTTATGAGATTGAAAATGGGATTCGACAGCGTGATGTACGTTATGCAGTCAGAATCATAACTAATAATATCAAAGGTGCATTTGCTGCTCTCTATTACTTATTTACACACGTATACTTAGATGTTTCACAGTTGTGATGTATACGTCCCATAACTGTCCTGATGCAGTGTGACCGTTATATGAATATTGGGAAGTCTTAGTAGTATATATGAATCTGAATTCATTTAAGGCTGGTTAAGAAGGAGCAACACTTTATTCATGTGTATGTAAACATCAACATAACCAAATGTTGCCTGTGGAAAATTCATTTCTAATGGCAGTAATGGCAATAACCATCACAGTTTTTATTTTCCGTAAACTATGGTTCTCAATAATAGGTCTATTGATAATGAAAACCTAAATTAGTTTGTTACAATAGCTTGTAATGATTTGATTGTAATGAAGTTGTAATGATTTGATTGGAAAGTTAGTTAGTAAGTTCACTGTGCTGTCACATACCTAGTCATCTGAATGATTCGTACCAAACCTCACCTCATCGCGTCCTCTCCCTGTAGGAGAATCCATTCTGCGGAGGCATAAGCCCAGCTCTGCATCCGGTCGCCTGGCGGTGCGGTCGCCACGGAGACGCGGTGCATGGACGCCGCGCTCGTCACCATGCGGAGCGCACGCCACAAGGGGGGCTACCCGTCCGTCCCGGGCGGCGGCTTCACCGAGGACGCCCCCCGACCCCCGGTGCCGGGCGAGGAAGGTGAGCTGGCGTTCGGCGAGGGAGGCCTGACACCGCCGTCGCACGCCGCCGCCGCCGCCGCCGCCGTCGCTGCCAACCCCCTGCTCCTCCTCCTCCCCTACGCCTCCAAGAGCGAGGCGTCCGTGGCGTCCACGCCGCGCCGCCCCGACCTGGACCTGGGCTACGAGCCGGAGGGCAGCGCCTCCCCGACGCCGCCCTACGTCAAGTGGGCCGAGTCGCTCCACTGCCTGCTGGACGACCAGGAGGGCATCCACCTGTTCGCCCGCTTCCTCAAGCGGGAGGGCTGCGGCGACCTGCTGGACTTCTGGTTCGCCTGCAGCGGCTTCCGCAAGCTGGAGGCCAGCGGCGGCGCCAACCGGGAGAAGAAGCTGAAGCTGGCCAAGGCCATATACCGGAAGTACGTGCTGGACGGCGACGGCATCGTGTCGCGGCGCATCAGGCCGCCCACCCGGTGCTTCATCCGGGACCGCGTGGCCAAGCTCCACGTGGACCCGGCCATGTTCCAGCAGGCCCAGACGGAGGTCCAGGCCACCATGGAGGAGAACGCCTACCCGCTGTTCCTCAAGTCGGACCTTTATCTGGAGTACGCGCGCACGGGCGAATGTGGCGGCGGCGGCGAGAGCCCGAGAAGCGCCGGCGCCGACCACCGGGGGTCCGTCCCGGGGAACGCGGCGGTGGTGACGTCGTCGTCGATGACGACGACGGGGCACTACCTGCCCACACTGGCGGAGGACGAGGAGTGGCGAGCGGCCGAGCGGGAGTCGTCGTCCAGGAGGAACCAGGACGGCGGCGGCGGCGAGCCCGCGGCGGCGTGCATCCAGGTCACGCAGAGGCTGCTGGCGGAGACGGCGTCGCAGCGCGTGGCCAGCGGCTTGAGGTTCCAGGACAGTCGGGAGTACAGGTCAGCTCCCCCCCCACCCACCCCACTCCATCTCCCCATCTCCCCATCTCCCCATCTCCCTCTCCTATTGTTCAGGTCTGAATCTATTTCTCTACATTCTTTTAACAAGAGATTTTTTATAATGTATGTGTAATTTGTTCTGTGGACATTTGGGATTATTTCCAGGGTGTTTTGATCCAATTTTGGAAAATACCATAGGTTTTCTATGTGGCTTGACATACCTTTATTCAATGACTCCAATAAGAACAAAATAATGCCAAGAGCACTCAGTAATTCATGAGCGTGCCTTGCACTCTATGTGTTATTGGATCTAGAGACTGTAATCGATAGGAAGAGAACAACTCAAATTCATGCCATAAATACAATTGGCTCTAGACGCAGTTATTGATTAAAAAAAAAAGGATTCATATTCATCCCATGTACTCTGTTCTTCCCTGCAAAAGGAATCGAGCAGGTCTATTTCTGTCAGCTGTGATCTAGATAGGATTTCCGCTTGCTGAGAAAAGGGTGTTAGATGTGTGTGTGAGATTGCGGTGTGAGTTTATTTCATAATTCATTTGGGACTTACACCTCGGCTGTTCTGAGGATCTGAGCGTATCTGACAGGCTGGAGAGGTTCATGCTGGATCATGACTATATTGTCTTTCTTGGATCTAGGGCGGATGCGATCTGTCATCCACACGTTTTGTTGTTTGTTGGTTCGTTTGCAATGTTTTGTTCTTATACTTTAATAAATGTGCTTCAAATAAACATCTTGTTAGGTATCCCAATACGAATATAAGGCTGTCAGAACAAATGCATAGTAATAACAATAACACTAACAATTTTAAAACTAACAAAGATAAAAGTAGCTCAGGCAGCAATTCTTTGTCATTTTAATTGTCAAACTACTTGTTCTAGACTTTGCTGCATCAGTACCTCCGGGCATAGGCTTCATTAAGTCTAAATTAAGCATTGATTTATAGAGAGAAGAACTGGGGTCTGTTAAGAGCCTCCGAGTCCACTTGGTATCAGTCTATTCCAGCTCCGGTCTGTGGTTGTATTTCTTTTTGTGGATGGCTCCATAAAAAATCAAAACAACCTTTCCGGTCAAGTGCTGCATCTTATTTATGTGAAGAGCTCCACCACAGGTGCTCCTCTCACGCGTTAAGTCCGGTTATCTGGGAGACTGATACTGCTAAGTGAATAACCTTTAGTCCAGCCTCTGCCACAACACTCCCTGTGCAATGCTTGTGCTGCTGAATCACTAAACATCCTGGGCCAAGCAGGTGTCTCAGAAGCACTACCTACACTTTGAGATTAATAATTCTGTTTACTTTTGGGATACACAGGGTTTGGAAACTCAGTATCACTTGGGATGATGTGGAAAATATAGAAAGTCTTGAATTCCTCATTGTTGTTTTTTATGATATTATATCAACAATATAGTCGTCGGGAGAGTGCCTTTAGCCAGGAACGTGTTCGATGATGTTGGGATTTTGGGATGATTTAATTTGTTTATTTCTCCTAGATTGTATGTAAAAGAACAACAAAATGGAGAGGCTTTATTTGATGTCAGCTTTCTGGAGAGTTGGAGTCTGCTATAATAAGGGGCGTGAGGTGCCAATTCTCAGTGACTTTGCTCTCCATAATGCTCCATCCACACCATGTCTGTTAATGCTGCTGATGGGTCTCAGCATAGGTCAATCCAATTTGTCCAGCAGTGTGTTCACCGTCAGACATTCTTTGTGCTAGTGTTGCATTTCTCTATGCTACTATTGTATTTGGATAGTGACTGTTTTATTGTCAGAAAAAGACGGGCATATGGCTGAAGGTTAGCAGGTTGCAAGTGCAACTAGAGGTCATTTTCTGCTACATATTTCCAACAATGGATTCAAAATGGTCAAGGGTGGGTCATCGATTTGAAGCAGTTAAATTAACTCAAGCTTGCACACTGTGTAGCCGTTCACTTCGGTGTATATAGACTGAAACCCATGCACCCATGGCTGCTCTTTTCCAGTTTTCTCCAGTTTTTCTCAGGATCAATTTGGTCTGTAGAGCATAACAATGAGTGTGTCTACTGCATTGCAATAGGAAGACCTACAGGTTTAAATTACATGGTGCAAGTTTAAGTTAAGATTAAGTTAGGTTTAAGGGGTTGTTGTGATGATGGTCAGGGCAATGAGAAAAGCAACACGTTAAGTTAATAAGAGTCAATAAGTGAATCAACCTTTTGTAAACCAGCTGTCAGGTTAGTCAATTACAATTAATTGTCCCATAATTGATTATCTATCTCGCACATTGACCCAACTTTAACCTCTGTAGGTTTTGACACTGACAGGCTCTAGACACCGATCTTTTGATTTCTACAGAAACATTTGCAATAAGCATAGCTGCGTCTAGCCTTGAACCAATGCCTGCCTACATTCTTGAAAAGTTACAAAACGCATTGGGCGCAATCACGACCAATCACGATCAACGCCAACCGTGTGATGAAACCTAATAACCAAGTGTAAATCTGCCTCTCATGTTATTGTTGACTGTTTGTTGTTCTCCTCCCAGACGCGCAGCATGGCCGGAGCCCGCCCTGCCGTACTACGTCAACAGCGGCTACGCCATGGCCCCGGCCGCCAGCGCCAACGACAGCGAGCAGCAGAGCATGTCCAGCGACGCCGACACCGTCTCCCTCACCGATAGCAGTCTGTGAGTGTTCTCCTCACACAGGTTACACACAGGTTAATGGCATCTATCGCTGCTCGCTTCCCCACCTTTCATTTACCACCCCCACCCCCCCCCCCCCCCCACCTCAGAGGAGTTTTACAAAGCTGTAAGCGAGAATTCATGTCGCGGAAAATGAGCAGCGGCGCCATCAGAGTGTCTTCCTCCTCCCGCTCTCCTCTGCTATGCTGTTGTGCTTTGAAACACTGAACCCATTAGCGGCGGTGAGCAGTCTTCTGTTGCTAGTTATGGGCTATTATGGTGGAGCGACTCCCGACATCTCCCAACAGGGGATGCTGACAGTGGAATGGAAACACTCAACACCTCGATTATCATGATTGCTGTTATGGTGGTTTCAATATCAGGTTTCCGGCGCGACACCGGTGGCTCACCGGGTAGAGCGTGTACCGTATAGGCTCAGCCCTGAACGCAGCGACCCCGGGGGTTCGAATCCTGCCCGTGGTCATTTGCTGCATGTCCTCCCCTCTATCTCCCATACCTTCATCTCCCACAAACATTAAAGAAGAAAGAAAGAGTTTGGGTTCGATGTGTTCATTCATAGCAATGAAAATGCTATGAGTGATTGAATATACCGTTGTCTATTTGTCACTTGCACCTCCAGTGCAATTAGTGGCAATGTTTTTTTCCAAACGCATGTCTTGCGGAAAATGTGTTTTTTTCTCCCTCTTGTTGATTCATTGTTTGTTTGTTGTTGTTGTTGTTGTTCATTCCAGAGACGGGGTCCCACCCTACCGAAACCGCAAGCAGCATCGGCGCGAGATGCATGAGAGCGCCAAAGCCAACGGGAGAGTGCCTTTACCTCATATTCCAGTGAGTTATTTCAGAGGTTCAATCCCTTTCCTCTCGCTAAACCTCACCCGCCCAACCCTCTCACGTCTCCCTCACACACACACACACACACACACACACGCACACACACACGCGCGCGCGCGCACACGTCTCTCATTCTGCACCACCAGCACCAGCACCACGAAGAGCATGCTCATAGGTGTAAGCTCTTGCGCGAGCTGTGATGAATGTAAGAATAGCTGCTGCTGGCGTAAGAGAGGGCTGTCAAGAGTGTGTTAAGCTGTGTGTACCCAGCATGCTTGGAAGAGGGGACTCTGTAGCTCTGCGGCTCCACTCAAAATGTTCCTATTTTATCCTGTACGCGGTTTTTTTTTCTTAATATTTCTAAAAAAAAACCCCCCGGTTACCCCCCGGTAAGGGAACAGTAGCTTTAATTAGTCCCGGGAGTGAACCCCTTCTTCTTCTACCCGATTAGGAATGCGCACCGCATCGACTGCATATCGGAGAGCCCTCGTCCCTTGCGTGACCCCAGCTCCTCTTTTGGATCTGAATAAAAACCACATCGATACCTATCACATCTAATGAGTTTGATTCGCCGGGTTTGAAAACGCATGTTTGACAATCTGTGCTTATGATATTTTTGGTTTATCATTATTATCATCCGGTTTTCGTTGGGTTTGGATGGTTTTAACTCCATGCATCACGTCACAGAGGCAAATTTGAATAAGAACAATGTGCAAACAAAACATCGAGCCGTTTCGTGGACGTTTTCAGTCGTCGGCGAGGTCATTCCATAGCTGCTTTCACAGATGGACGTACAACCGTCTATTCTCTGTCTATTCTACCGACGTGCCGTATATGTGAATGACATATCCTGACGTTGGACCTCCTGAAAAAATACTACCCCTGAGGAAGTATGTTCTCTGGTGGAAATGCTAATTACCTTATATGTGAATGAGCAGTAGGGATGTCGGCATTTCACACCAGTTGAGTGGGCGTGTTGATGACCCTTCGGTCTACGTTTGCATGTCATTGAGTGGCACCCGCACCCTAATCGATAATCAGCCTATTGCCTCTTGTTCGCTGAATGGTTTAAAAAATGTTTTTATTATTATGTTACACCTTTCCTGCTGTCGGTCCCGTTCCGTCCAGGGTCGATGTTCTCTCGGGAGTAACGGCAGTGGGTCTGCTTTTAGGTTTGAATACGGTCGGAATGAAGCGGCCACCGATTCTTGACAGGCTGTGTACTTTATTCTTAGTTTCTCTAACTTTACAGTACACGTTTGCACAGACACAACCAGACTTGTTCATTACTTCACTAAACTGACACACGCTACCGCTCGCTCTCCTCGCTCGTCCACTCACACACACACACTGCCATTCTCGCGCACACACGTACGCTACTCTCGTAACAATTATTATTGACAACAGTTAGCTGAACATTATAGGGTCCCATCCTTCCACTCCCTGTTTTCTCAGTTAAACACAGAAATCAACTACATTTGTCGCGAAGACGCTCTCTTCCTCCGGTAACGCAGTCATTCACGACGCCTTTCTTGTTCGTCGTTTCTTCTATTTGTCTGTAACTCATGCTCCAGTCTTTCATCGATCGATGCGGATGTAGTGGATGCAACGGAATATATGCCTCGCTGCAGCAGCATTTAAGATGATCGCGATGAGTTCTGCCCGTTTTGCCTGCACGCTGTCTGCGGTCAAACCAAAACAAACCCGATCCCGCCTCTTGCGAACCTCGACCCTACGTCATATGCCGCCCCTTGCAAGCCCGCCCCCCTTAAGCAGCCGGAGATTCTACTGATGACTGAGCGACACCGATCTCCGCATATCGGGCATCAAGTGTGATTAAGTGTGAATGACCCTCACGGTCGAACCTCCTGCTCTACAAATGCAGAGAAAAGCCGGAGGACACGTGACATGTGAAAACGGCTCACGAGACACAGGCCACTGGCCATCGCCATCGCCGGCAGAGGTTGCGTGCCGGGGTTCAAAGGGCGGCTCATTTGCATGGCCAGTCATGCTTCGAGTGTCTGCCTCCTACGAGCAGAGTAAGACAGGAGTTTCGACCTTAAGAAGGTTAAAGCTGGCAGATGAGCCCGATGTGGCGTCCGCACGCACCCAGAGGGTTGACCCCAGGGGGAGAGACGAAGTGGTCCTTGGCCCCCTGCATATGAACCGTGAACGCTTAGCCGGCCGTTCAGACCGTAGCAAAGGTCAACCGTTGTTTGTTCCTTGATGAACACCGATGGGAGCTGATTTCTTGTTCACACTCGAAACGACCGGCAGATTAGCTTGGTAATAGACCCACGCGATGGGACTAAGTAGGATTAAGTAGCTATGTGCCATGCAGCTATATGAAGTCATTAGTCGTGAGATGTATTTGTCACAAATATTGCATTGTGCATATTACTAACTCATGTTTCTGTGTTTAGTAAAGAACAGAATTTTCATTAGAATTTCAAAGAAAAACCACTAAAAATAAACGAGTTTCACACCTTCTGGGGGACATGCGTGGGTAGGGCCCTGGCTCCGGGTGCCACACACTGCTTGTGGATGAGACACACACGCACACACACACACACACACACACACACACACACACACACACACACCCTCACGATGTTGTGCGTTTTGAGGTGTCTTGAAAGAGCGCCACGGAAAAATACAATGAATCACCGTCACCGTTAACCGTGAGATCGGTTGCGACAACAAGCCGATCGCGTGTCGTTTGGCTCCGCCCCCGCAGCGCACACATCGGATACCAAAGGACATCCACGTGGAGCCGGGGCGGTTTGCGGCGGACCTCATCAGCAGGCTGGAGGTGGTGCAGCGGGAGCGGGATGCCCAGGAGCGCCTGGAGGAGCGGCTCAAGAGAGTACGGCTGGTGAGGAGCGGCCTCGGCTTTTATTTCCCCAGAGGCCCTCGGGCTGACTCGAAGAAATCATACGGTGTTCACTTGACTTCTGCTGCTGCTCATTTGAGTGTGAGTGTGTGTCTGTGTGTGTCCGTGTGGGTGGGTGGGTGTGTGTGTGTGTGTGTGTGTGTGTGTGGGTGGGTGTGTGTGTGTGTGTGTGTGCGTGTGTGTTGGTGGGTGGGTGTGTGTGTGGGTGTGTGTGTGTGTGTGTGTGTGAGTGAGTGAGTGTGTGTGGGTGTTTTTCTGTTCTGCAGGAAACCAGATGGAGACATAGATACAGATTAACAGCAGCCAATATGTTGTAGAAATCTGGGTTCAGTTACACTGCATGGGGGCCCAGTGGGAATGCTTTTGTGATGTCATGATGCATTATTGATGAACCGCAAACTGTTGGACTCCAAACAAGTGTCTACCATGAGATGACAGCAAAGAAAAAGGCTGAATTGGTTAAAGCAGCTCCCAGCAAGCACTAGAAACATAGTGGACCTGGGCTTTTGTTTTATTTTGGATGGGCCAGCCATTCTTCAATGTATACAAGGATGGATGGACCTACAACGACATGCAGTATATCCAAGTACATACATGTCTAAATCACTTGATCCCTTCAATATACTTGTCGCCAAGTATATCTCTATATAAACTGTCGGTGCAGGATCATCGTGTGTTACAGCACTATTGTACGAACGTATTCTCCCAGAACTACAATCCAATCATTCTCAAGGACTCTGCGTCACTTAACCACAGTTAAAAAGCAGTGCGTGTCCTGATTATAAGTTATCCTCTCATGCTGCCAACAACTCACTCAGCAATTACCACAGGGACTCAAATGTATTACAATGAAATAATGAATAACACACACAAAAAAAAACACAACGAACCCTTTGGCTATGAAGTCCTTCATCGTTGTGTTTTCGGCCTGCCAACGAACGCTTCATCTCTGGAATTAGACCCTCTCTCTCTCAGTGTTTGTCAGCCCAATGTACTCCACTGCCTTTTTGATCTCGATTGGACTGCCATTAAATGGTTTTTTACGTGTTTTGTACGAGAAAATTGAAATCTCCCTCAGTAGTCAACCCCAAAGCAGAGATTCCAGAGCCGTTGGCATCCAGCCTCAGATGCAACATTGCTACAACCGCAAAAGAAAATCGAACAAAAGTTGTCATTTATAGATCTAAGAAACGGATCAAGAACTTGAACTTAGCTGAGATTCTCTTTTTCCTTCAAATCAATGATTTTCTTTTTTGGCCGTGTGGCTCGTGTGAATCCGGTACATTCATTAGTAAACTATCTGGAGCTTTGCCAGCAGCCCTGGTCTAAATTTAATAGAAATATGTTAAAAAAAAATAGAATTAAGGATGAAATCCATTATCGCCATTGGTCTTTGAAGTGAATGTGTGACTCAAAACCCACTTATTCTTCCGTCCCTGTTATCTTGACATATTCTTCAACAGGAAGTCAAACAGATGGATATAGCAGAATAGCAATCGCTTAAGGAGTGCCCAATGATTTAAATTCCTACACTATCGTGTTGGTTTCACATGGACTACGGTAAATGTGTCTCTGAAGACAATATTAACAATGGCCGTCGGTGATGACATTTTGTCAGGACAATCATAATATTTATATTGAAATCTCTTCAGATAGTATATCATATTCCCAAGAAGCATGCAGCGCGGCTCATTCTCATAACTCATCTTGCTTGTTTTCAACCGCCTATTAGTTCCACTCTCCCAAACACTCCTAGTGCAGATGTGATTCCTTTTTCAGTGTTGGTGTTAACAGGCAGTATTATTAATAATTACGGGTGAATGCATTTCATTATTGGCCCTGGTGTGCAGTATTGCAAAGGGGAAGTGGGGGCCGTGAGTAAAAATAAAACTCATATTAACTAAAATAGTTTTACCACCAAATTCCCAAACGACAAATTGCAGAAGGCACGAACAGTGCAGGAGGGGAAAATCTGACATCTGCAGGCTACGGTGATTATAACATTGAATAGCGCAGCTTTTGTTTGGTGGCATTTGTCCTGATAGAAAGCCTTAGAAATAGAAATCTCAAAAAGGTTTTAGAATTACTTCATATAATTGAAATAATTGAACAACACTTTGTTAAAAATGTTTTCAAATATTTTTGATCAATCCAAATATCTCTCCCTTTATAAAGAAAGACCCTTTGTCCCTTCTTTTTATTCCCACGGCAGGACGACGACGACCTCGACGGCCACGCCCCGAAGGCGCCGCCGGCCAATCACAGGCCGGCGGCGGGAGCCCACTGCCAGCAGCAACCGCCGCCGCACGCCCACGCCCACGCCCACGCCCACTACGCCCTCCTGCTGGGCGACGCCCACGAGGAGAACCCCGAGAGCATCCTGGACGACCACGTGCAGCGGGTCATGCGGACCCCCGGGGGCCAGAGCCCCGGCACGGGGCGCCACTCCCCCGTCCAGTCGCGCTCGCCGGACGGCCTGTCCTCCGCCGGGAGACACGCCCCCAAGGGAGACGCCGGCGCCGACTTCTACGCCTCGAAGAGCCGCAACTACGCGGACGGCATGAGCAGCGTCTCGGCGGACCCCGGGGGCCACAGGTGGGGGGGGGGGGCGGGGCTTTACTGTCCTCTGAGGGTCATGGACGGACGGACGGACGGACGGATGGATGGATGGATGGATGGATGGACAAAGACAGACATAGACAGACAAAGAGACAGATAGATAGGTAGACCAATTGACAGATGGACAAATATACAAACAGACAGACAGAGAGACAGACAGACAGGCAGACACTTCATTCATCCCTCAGGGGAAATCAAGGTGGATGAGATCAATACTGTGAGAGTTATGCCCTTTTGTACAGAAAACCAATAATCGCATCGATTGATAGATGTTTTTCCCCCCCCATCAACATGTTCTAATTGAGTTTCTATTGGTCGACTTGTTTAGCACGAAAGGCTCGGCGGCGTTGTGCAAGCGGGCGCTGAAGAAGGGTGAGGACGTCCCACTAGGACCCCCAGAGGAGCTGGAGCGCAACCACAAGATCCTGCTGTGGATGATGGAGGGAGAGAAGGAGTCAGGCCGGCACAAGAGGAGCCCCTACGGGTGAGTGACAGCCGCAGAGAGAGAGAGAGAGAGAGAGAGCCAGAGAGAGAGTGGCTGGGTGAGAGACAGACACAGATATAGACAGTAAGCGAGAGAGAGATAGAGAGAGAGTGAGGGAGTGAGTGGGGAGTGAGTGGGGAGTGAGTGGGAGTGAGTGGGGGAAAGACAGAGACACAGAGATAGACAGTAAGAGAGAGAGACGAGAGAGACGAGAGAGAAAGAGAGATGGCGTGAGTTTGTGTGTGAGTGAGCGACAGAGACAGAGAGTTAGAGCGAGAGTGAGAGAGAGAGAGAGCGAGAGAGAGAGACAGAGAAAGAGAGAGAGTGAGTGAGAGACAGAGAGTTAGAGAGAGAGTGAGAGAGAGAGAGAGTGAGTGAGAGACATAGAGACAGACACGGATGGAGAGAGTGAGACAGAGAGATGGAGTGAGTGAGAGACATAGAGACAGACAGTTAGAGAGAGCGAGATGGAGAGACAGAGTGAAGGAGAGACATAGAGACAGAGACATATAGAGAGTGAGACAGAGAGAGATAGACAGTGAGTTTGTGAGTGAGTGAGAGGCATAGAGACAGACACGGATAGAGAGTGAGACCGAGAGAAGATCGAGTGAGTTTGTGAGTGAGAGTCATTGGCACAGAGACAATAAGAGTGAGTGGGTTAAATTTTGTACAAAGTCCAATAAGCGATTCAGGAACATGGTTCTGAATAGGAGTCCCTGTATCTGTGTGTCCTGAGGGAAGGCGGTTATAATGGTGAACACAGAGAGAGACTGAGAGAAGAGAGACAGATCTTATTTTGGAAGTGTTATTTTGGTCGTTCTTCAGCTTTCCATGAGCAGCCCAATAAACCAAAGACACACAATGAAGTCACGATAAACTAATATTTGCTAGCCTGCGAGCAGGAATAAAAATAAGGGCTGTCAAACGATAAAAAAATTGTAAACGCTATTAATCGCAAAGTATTGGTGAGTTAATCACACTTTTAAATTGATATTATAAATCCCCTCCAATTGAAGTTAAATGAGATTATCAAACGGAATGACACATTATCATTTGTACCAAATGTACACGCATAAGCTCAACTTGACCAAGTGCTCCTGAGGGAGTTTTATGACTCACTCAGTGTGGGTTGAATGTGAAACTTACGGAACACCACAGATTTGGGAATTGTAAACAGGCAGTAAAGACAGTCCATCAAGTGTGAACCCACACACACACACACACACACACACACACACACACACACACACACACACACACACACACACACACTGCGGGGAGGACAAACAAACAAACAATCAAAACCGATGTTGTTGTTCCCAGGAGCGCCGCCGGGAACAACAACAACAATGTCGGTGGCGGTGGCGCCATTAGCAACGCGCGGCCCTCCCACCCCTTCATCCAGGACCCCACCATGCCCCCCAACCTGGCGCCCAACCCGCTGACCCAGCTGGAGGAGGTGCGGCGGCGGCTGGAGGAGGAGAGCATCAGGGGCGGAGCCACGGCCGCCGCCCAGCAGCCCAAGCAGAGGTGAGGCGGGCGGGGGGGAGACACGCGGCCGCTCTCACCATTGTTTTACTCCATCCTTGTTTTCCATTCAATGGTTCATTCTCATGACGATGCGAATGCGAGTCGTCAAAGTGTTAAGCCGATGCAGAGTGAAGGCTTAAGGGCTCTTTATGGTCCCACGTTCATGCAACGCAAGGGGCTTACGGACCCCTTACGTCCTTGCGGCCCCTCCTTGCGTCCACCATGAGGGCCTGACCTGTGCCTCCCAAAAATTGTAACCTTCCGTCGAGGCGACGCAGCCGCAAAGGCTGTGATTGGTCCACTCACTAAATCCCGACGCTTATTACTAATACTTTTTAATGAACAGTTAGTAATTCAATTTACCATGGAGCTACAAAAATAATACAAAAAAAAAATCTATGTGACTCTAACGTCCCCAGCTGGTGGGGGGGGGGGGGCGTTGACATCATCGTTTGCGTTCCAGGCATCCACACGAATCCTAACACGAAACCGTATAGGTCAGAAAAGTGTTTTTGGGCACCGGATCCGGATCACAAGACTTATGCACCAAAAAATGATTTCACCAAAACATTATTTCACCAAAAAATCGTCTCCGTGTGGACGGGGCCTTTGTTATGGGTCCTTGTCGACGCAACGCAACGACCCCGCAGACGCTTCCACAAAGTCGTGAACCTGTTTTGTTTCTGTGTCGGGTTTTAGTAAGCAGACCAATCACAGCCCTTGCTGCTGCGTCGCCTCGACGCAAGGATACAATTTTTCCGTAACCCCCTTGCGTTGCGTCGACGTGGAACCGACGTGGAGCCACGGCCCGGCCGGTGGTTACTAGATCAGGCGATGAGCTGTTTGTCAATACTGTAATACCGGCGCCTCTTTGGCTCCGTTCACACTGCAAACTGGAGTGCTCAATTAGGAGTTATTTGCGTGGATCGTTTTGGCTGTGTGTGTGGCCAATATCAGACGCCGGTGGTAACTGCTCACAGTCCGAACGGACCTGCATGCACAAAATAAACGATAACAAAGACGTACCTGGCAGCACGCTGTCGTACGGAGGTAAATAAGTTTATTATTTACCTCCTTTTATAAGTTGATGTGCAGTAGAAGCAAGCGAAATGGGGAGCAGACGAAAACGACGGCTCGAGGGCTGCAACCTCTGTACTGAAGCGCGTGTGTGGGCGCGGAGTCTGAGGCGAGAGCGCTGGGATCGTTGTGTGGATGGCTTCACTGGAACAGCAGCTTCAGGGTGTCAAGGGCTACTTTAAAGTACATTACTACTGTGAAGGACTACTGCTACCGCTGACTCCCTCCATCGCAGCTGTTCTCCACGTTCGTGCTCACCAAGCGACTCCTACCAGTGCAGGGAAGTAAAAAAAGTTCTGAATGAATTCTGATATGCCTGTTCAGGCATTGGACAGGTTGCATTGCTAAAATAAATCTGACCTGGTTCTGATTTTGGACCACAATTGAAGAGGTCCCAAATAAGAATTGGAAAATATCAGAAAAAGAATCATCCTTGTGATTTGTGCTGTTGTGCTGTGATCATCTTAGTCACATATGAGCAAACCACTTTTGGGCTCGGGACACTTCTGCTTGCAGTGTGAACCATGCTAGTGTGGAGCTTAAAGGCCCTGACACACCAACCAGATCAACGGTCGGCGGACAGTCTGGCGAGCTCGTCGACCTGACTCTGTTCAGTGTGTGCTGTGCGATCGGCCGTCATCAAAGCCGTCGGTGATACATACAGTCTGTGTTCTTTTCAGCCGATTGCACATGTTGAATCGGCCGCGACCAAAATCGGTCTTTTCGTCCGCCTTTTCTGCCGACGATCGCCAGTCGGAATGGTGTGTCAGGGCCTTAAGACCGACGTCCCTTGGGCGTTACACCGAGCAGCCCTCCCATCGGTCGGGTCCTGCCGTGAGTCACATACTGTACACCCTCACGTTGAAGGCGGGACCAAAGCAGCGTGCTGCGTGATGGCTGCGGTGCGGCGCTCCCTCGGGGGGGGGTTAGACGGTGGGGGGCTGTGTCTAACCAGCAGGGTGTGCGGTCCCCCCAGGTATGTGATGGAGGTGATCCAGAGGGGCCGCGCGGCCATCAGGCCGGCCCTGTTCCCGCCGCTGGACGTGGTGCCCGCCGTCTCTGACTGCGATCTCTCCGAGCCTGAGTACGTCCCCTCCTCACCTCCTCACCCCTATACCCCACCCCCCCCATCCACCACCCACCCCCCACCCCTGTTCCTTATGTCATTGGTCGCCCAGGACACCCCTGTGTCATAGGTCACATGACCCCTGTGTCATAGATCACATGACCCCTGTGTCACAGGTCACATGACCCCTGTGTCATAGGTCACATGACCCCCGCCCCCAACTCTGTGTCAATAGGCGTGTTTCAGATCAAGCATGCGTTGTGTTGCCACGCATAACATAATGCATTCTGGGATACAAACATCAGAAATGCTGGTGATAACTTCCCTATGCGACATGTCACATGTCTTCTCAAGTCTCGTGCATGCATGCGCTCAAATGCAGGCGATCTGAAACGCAGCCATTGATCACATGACCCCTGCCCCCAACCCTGTGTCGTAGATCACGTGACCACCCCCAACATCATTGGTCACATGACCCCCCTCTTTGCCGTAGCTCCCACCTCTCTCAGCAGCCTGCTCTGGTTTGAGCTTGACCTTGTAGTTCATCCAAAGACACTGAAAGTAATCCTTGATGGGTGATCACAGCAGCACATCCACTTGACTGTAGTTTTGGCCGTTTCATATGCTAGTGGTTTGATTTATTTTCTTATGACTTTCGCTAATGTGTGGACACTTCACCCAATTGAAAGCAATTTCCTAAAAGCCGTTCACTGTATGGACTCTACGCTCGTTCAGGAGAACACTGTACCTGAACACTGTAGCTGAATATAAATGGGATGTTTATAAAACAGCATGCATTTCCCATGTGGAAGGGAAGAGGCCGCAGTGGTGAAAAAAAACATTGATATTCATTTTTTTTACACCTAAAATATATCATATAGATGTTTTATATACAGTATACATTAAATTACATAATGTATATTTAACAGTGAAGAGAGACGGGGGAGTTGAAGGGACCAAGGGCAGAGAGAGGCCCTGAAGGGCCGCAGGTCAGAATGGAACCCGGGTCGCGTCAAGGCCCATCGCCCACACTGTTCTAGTGCACCAGCGGGCTGAGATAAATATGTTGACGTTACAGCATATACAGATGAAGATGCCTGACCTGCTCACTGTCTTTACCGCGTCTCATCGTGGGGGTTACACTGGACTGTTCCCTCTGAAGGGGGGAGCTGGGCCCCTGGTAAACACATCACGATGTGCCCTGTGTTTACTGAATAACCAATGCAATGCATTCAAGCAAAAGCCATTAAGGGCGGATGTTTGTAGATAATTATGTACTCAGCTGGACTCGCTGTGTCATTAGATGGCGGTGAAAGCAAGTCAATTTAAAAACATAGTCCCAGCCTTGGATAGCTGCGCTATATTTTCTGATCGTTCGTGCAAATATTTCAAGGAGCTCAATTCGCACAAGGACATCTTTTCATGTTTTTCCAGCAGCTCGGATTGGAAATTGATTAGTGTCTGACCTCTTGTGTATGCGAACTGTCTCCAGGCAGATAAAAGCAATTTTCTTTCATGTTGGATCAAACATGGCTGATTTCTAATCTGCTTGCACAATGGCACTAGAAAGCCCCACGAAAATGTTCGTGCACCAATTAACAAACTCTCTCTTCACTGCAATAGTTTTGTAACACTGTTGTTATCAGTTCAATTCTCGCACCAAAGAAACGTGCCGAACAAAACAAAACAAATGGACTGAGTTTGCTCAAATATAGCCGGCCGCAGCTTGCCACACTAAGCCTATACATTGAGCTATCATGGAATAGCAACAAAGACAGTTTGCATGACCTTTCAATCCCATTAGCAACGCAGTGCCAGCGGGTTCAATCTAGAGGCTTTCCATCGGATGTTAATTGTTCCCAGGTCCTCGGGGGGTGCTGCCTGACGTCTGACGGTCGGGCTGTGGGGAAATGATATGTTGGAAAATAAATATTCAGTTAGACCCGCATAATGCATTTCAATAACGGATGTTTCAGTCATGCACGCGTCTTTGGTGGTAACCGTTAGCGCTCTTTGTGGGTAGCTGTCAGCAACGCTTTCCCCCGACATTGCGTTTTATTGTCCTGTTTTATGCTCGCAATAACGCAGATGCTCTGGTACTTACTGTGCCATGACGCAGAGAGCGAGCGAGAGAGACAGACAAAAGACAGAGAGAGGGAGAGAGAGAGAGAGAGAGAGATGGAGATAGGGAGAGGAAGCGAGAGAGAAAGAAGAAGATAGGGGTGAAGAGAGAGAGAGAGAGAGAGAGGTCTGTCTGATAATATTTATAGTGCTCCCTGCATTGATTGAGGTGATAACCGAGAAGTCCCATCAGATATAGAATTGAACATGTCATACGCAGCTGGATTACAGCCATCCATCTGCAGTATCTAACTGTATCTACCCATCTCATCCACCCATCGTATCTGTATTTCTCTATCCGTCTATATCTTCATATAGACGTATAAATATTGCCGCGCTTTTATCGCGTCGTTTTGACGGCAGTCGTCGTACTTTCTTTCTTCCAGACACAAAGCGGCGAGGAGGCAGCCGAGCGAGAACACCACGGTGGCATACTACTTCTGCGGAGAGCCCATCCCCTACCGGACGTCGGTGAAGGGCCGGGTGGTCACCCTGGGCCAGTTCAAGGAGCTGCTCACCAAGAGAGGCAGCTACAGGTACCGCCTGCAGTCTGTGTGTGTGTGCGTGTGTGTGTGTGTGTGTGTGTGTGTGTCTTAAAGGTGACATATTATATCACCAGGTGTGTGTGTGTGTGTGTGTGATTAGCCGTTACAAGCCGTTTTGAAAATCGGGCTCTTCTGACATCACAAGTGGGCGTGTCCACCTAGATGTGTGCCGGACAGATCTGTCCATCAGCCTGCCCAGTGGGCCGTAGTGAACGTTGCTCGTCTATCCGTCACACATCTAGGTGGACACGCCCACTTGTGATGTCATAAGAGCCGGAGTTTGAAAACGGCTTGTGACGGCTAATCACACACACACACACACCTGGTGGCGTGACATGGGACCTTTAAGACATAGTTATGGTTCCACATCGACGCAACACAGGGGGGTTACGGACCCGTTACGTCCTTGCGGACCCTCCATGCGTCCACCGCAAAGGCCTGACGTGCGCCTCCCGAAAAGTGTAAACTTGCATCGAGGCGACGCAGCAGCAAGGGCTGTGATTGGTCCGCTCACTAAAACCCGACGCACATCCCTAAAACCATTTGATTCTCAACTCTGACTCTATCATAACCACAACCATTGTTGGCTAAATTCAACACCAACTCAAAACAAACTAATACAAGCATGCAAAACATGCTTTATCATGTATTTCATAACCTTATTTTCAGGTCAAATTATCCACACAAACCATATATCATAAGGACTCTGAGTATGTCATATGAAAGCTGGTAAAGTTGCGATGCTTCCACTTGATATCATTCAATTCTATTTGCCCTGACCTTTCAATAGAGGGGTTGAATGACAAAATTGAACAATCGTTCCATTACATATCCACCGATTTGTGTTCCATCACATTTAAACTTTTGCATCAGTTTGCCTGTGTTATATTGTTTTTATTTGGAGACTCAGCTTAAATTTACCTCTGCCAAAACCTCTTTATCTTCGCTCTACTTAACTTTATTGTCATCATATCTTGACCTAGGTACTTAGGGCTACCAACTGATATTTCACTCTAAAACATAATGTTTATTTCAGGCGAATAAGGCAAATCTTCAGGCAAATGAAGTCTTCCATTCATGCTGTGTTTGAGCTTATTACACTCTGACCCAGTAGCATCCACATTGTTGTGCACATCTTTGAATAATGTGAACATTTGAAATGCAAATTACATGTGTGCCGTGATTGCTAAAATATGTGATTGCTAAAATCTCATTCAAATTCAGGAACACAGTGATATAACTGATTATGTACCCTACAACGTCGCAAATCAAATTAAATTAAGATAACTCCTTTTTTTCCCCAGGTTTTATTTCAAGAAGTTAAGCGACGAGTTTGATTGCGGGGTGGTTTTCGAGGAAGTGCGTGAAGATCACGCCATTTTGCCCATCTTTGAAGAGAAGATTATCGGTAAAGTTGAAAAAATCGACTGAGTCCGAACTCAAGACATGTGTGTTTCTGATGGAACGAGCAAGAAGATGGATGGCAGAGAGAAAGTGTTTTTAGAGTGAGAGGGGCTGGAAAGTGGGAATTGGACGGATGAGAACGAGCTCATAGTGGTTTGTAGCGGCTACTAGTGGTTAAATCGAGGGTTTGTGGTCCTTAATGCTGAGTGCAGCGGCAAGTGGTACAAGAGGAAAGGCTTTGGGCTGGAGTTAAAAAAATCAAGGTATTCTCGTTATTGCATAGAGAGTAATGTAGCATCATATTGATATGCTAGTGGAGCAGTGGACGAAAAACTGCTACTAAGGCTACATATTTTTATATGGTCAACTGGAAGGTATCCTTTCTAAAGTAAACGCACTTGTAATGTTTTTTTAAATATGTATTGGTACCAGATCTGTACAGATTGTCTGTTTTAAAAAAAGAAATAACAAAGTTTTATATATTTAAGTATTTAAGAAGAAAGTTGTCATTTTCAGTTCTTTGGAAGCATGGGGTACAGTGCCTGTAGAATAAATACAGGGTCTCCAACATTGCTGTTTGAACACGCCTTGTAAAAGCCAGCTCTTATGGATTCGCTCTTAAAAATGTATTTAACATTCAGAGCACCCACCGAGATATTTACACCGATATTTCATTAGGCTGCACTTTCAGTGTTTGTTAACTTGTCACTCCCGGCCAAGTAAAAATTTGCACTGTATTTGCAAAAATCAATCTTCCGAATGAACCAGGAACACCGTAGTCTATCTTTCTCTATTCAAGCCATTTAAAGGCTTTTCCTTTTTTTGTCGGTGACATGTATAAGCACATCCATCAGATCTATTTTGGCATGCACTTTGATAGTTTTTTTTACCTGCAACACCTACCGTAGAATGTAATCTAGCCAGAAAAAAAGCTGTAGTTTCTAAAACTGTTGACGGAAAATTACACGCGAATGTATACATTTGTATAAATGTCCTCCTGTATTTTGGCAGTGAAAAAAAAAAGAAGCCTGATTGGAACTTGTTTTATGTTTCATCACCTACATTTGTTCAACATTGTAAGGGTTGAGCTCATAAGAGCACCTAAAGAAGTACAATCAGACATGATGAGGCCTAAAAAGGATTTCTCATTACAATAAAGGAAAAAAATACAATAATACATTTTGGTGGACAGGTCTAGATCACTAATTACTGAAAGGTGATGTGTGGAAATGCGGAGGTTTGGTTATTTTCAATGTAGTATTATTTGGTTGCATGCAAGAATAGCCAGCCTTGATTTGAAAAAGAGATGGCACTTTGATGCCCTGAATATCCCTGCGGTTTTTAGGAGTCCGTTGAGGGTCATTCACGCGTGTTACATCATTATCATTGTCAATATCTTCATCAGTGTTGCTCGCTGGCCAGAACATTCAACGGATTTCCATGTTATACTGGCATTCTCATCATTTTTACCATTGGGACGGATGGTTTATGATGTCATAGCGCCTAGGAGTCACTATAGGAAGCATTTAAGGATATATTTTACAAATAAATCACAAGTCATAAAAGCACACGGTGCAGCATTGAAATATCATTAATGTACACAATCCTTTTTTATGGGGTTGCTCCAAATAGACTTAGTATTTGTTTTGAATCCATGTTTGATCAATGTATTTTTTTGTCATACAGTACATATTATGTGTTGAAGAACGTATGTACATGTTGGTCATCCTCTGGCATTATAAGCTTGGTTATGTTGTTTGTTCATACGTCTGGGGGAAATCCTAGGTTATTGCACACTATGGCGGACAAAGACAGAATCCCAAAGGGCCGCAATTTCATTCAAGTATTTCTCACATCTGTTCTACAGAAGCTAGCCAGTGGTAACTTAAGGCATTGTGTTTCATGCCATGGCATTTCAGAGCAGAGGACCTTAAATCCAAGTGCTGTATTGTTTCGTGTTTTGTCGCAAGATGTCTAACGTAAGGGGTATCTCCTTCCTTAGGGGATTGTTTGTTTTGAATATTTATTACACATTTTTAACCGGAATATTTTTACACATGCGGTGTTATGTCTCATAAAGCGATCATGATGATCACACTCGGTGCACACAATGAAATGTATTGTTGAATTAATCTCCTCGTTTGTGTTCTTAATGTTCCAACAGAGGGTTTGATAATTTAATGAGCAACTGTGAAAGCTTCCCTCCATTTTAAGCCCCCTCCTTTCTAAAAAAGCAATGTTATGTATATAATTAACATCAGTGCCTTCATTTTGATCTTTATGGTGTCTGTGTGTTTTTTCAACCAGGAAATAGCTTTATATTTTTATTTTGACATTGGTCACACTGCAGTTTTCTATGTATATATGTATCATTTTCAAATGTCATAAACCACCAGCCCAATAAAACACAATCACTAGCCTGTAAAGACTTCCTTTCTCATGTCTTCTGCTTCCCATTCAAAACACGTTTATACAAAGCCAAGGAATAAAGGTGGATTCCAATAAGGAGCAGGTATAGGAGTTACCGTGCTCAAGAATACCTATACTGCACTTCAAAAATGTAAATCCTTGTAAGAAGAATTGTATTTTAAATCAAGGCAATATATACCTGTTTTTTGTCAGACAAGACAAGACTTCTTCTTACCAGGCAGTTTTTATGTTAAAGCATTTCACTTGCTTCAAGCTTTTTTGTCCTTAATTATCTTATAAGATATACTAACTTGTTGCTGAGATTGTATTACTGGTACTGAGTAACATAAAGCTTGAAACTAGAATTACCAGAATTATAAAGCTGTTGGATGGTCGATTTTGGACATTTGGGATCAAACCCGGACCCTTTCAGCTGGGAGTTGGAACACCCTACCCTATTGTTAATAATTGTCTCAACTTTTGATCAAACAACATGTTCGTGAAAGCTATATTGGCAAAGTCCTAAACACACTTGCATTTGTATTTATATTTCCTTCACTTGATTACAAAAAATACTGTAATCAATAACAAAGGGCTGATTATGATCTGCCAGATGACAAAGGCAAAGATGGCGAATTTAATCCAATCTTATTGAGGCGTTCGACGATATGCTTGCTTTCATGTTAACTCAATACTTTTTAAAGCTATAGGTTTCTCGTTCTAAAACATCACATCACTTCATTCATATGGAGCTATATTATATCTATATTATTGTAGGATTGGAGTTATTTCGCCAGCTCAATGGCTGTGCAACAACATTCTGAAATGATTGCATGTACCCTTATGTTTGATTGTTTGTCTGTAGGCAGTTTGTAGGCTAAAAAGTTACACAATTCAATTCACAAAGTTCTTCTACAGTCGAATCAGTGAAGCGATGATGTGTCAGAGGAAAAGCGGATCAATGGAATGGCTAACTGGAAACGTGTCAGATTGTAATCCAATAATGTCCTCTCAACACACAGGTTCATAAATAGAGAGATGCTGCATATTGATCAAACCAATGAATATATTAGATAGAAAGATAGACAAACAGATTGGTAGACAGATAGAATGACAGACCGAGATACATAGATTGATCGATCGAAAAATACAATCAATAGACAGACAGACAGACAGACATATAGATAGATAGATCGTGATCATCCATTCCACACCGCAGCAGCTTTAGCCTGTGTCAGGTCAGCAGGATGCAGCCATTTGTGCTGACGTTACCTCGTTTGATATTGCCTTCCTGAGCCGTACACATATCTTTAATGTGCCTTGATATTCCTTAACGGTAAAAGATAGAAATGTACTGGAAAACAAACAAAATTCTTATTTTCAATTTGATATTTTCAATATTTTGTAAACAGCCAATTATTCATAACCTACCAACTAACCAGCTTTTAAATAGAAGTTATGCATATGTGAGTTATATGTTGTAATGATACAAAATAATAATAATAATAATAACCCTAACCTTTAATTGGTGGGAAAAAAGAAGAATCCATCCATTTAAAGAACCGTTATTTATGAATTTCATGTGCCATTAGCCAGACCTTAATAGCACCCCTTATCTAATTGTGTCTAATATATTATAATTAATTACATTCCATTATGGAAATAGAAAATTAGGATTGGTTTTAATTGAAGTGTCGATGCATTATTGGAAGGGATTACTCTATGTTGCAAAGGGGTTTGATTTTAATTAAACAGTAGCTTAGGT
The DNA here is from genome assembly GCF_964030765.1 of Micromesistius poutassou. NCBI lineage: Eukaryota > Metazoa > Chordata > Actinopteri > Gadiformes > Gadidae > Micromesistius > Micromesistius poutassou. Next base: position 3,274,331 of record NC_140271.1, on the reverse strand, counting down.
TTTATAGTGGTATTAATGCAAATAGATTTGGTATTTCAGAGAAATAAACTGATAACATCATCGATGTGTTGTTGAGCACAAATTATGAACATCCATAACAATTCCACAGGAGAAAATAGTTTATTTCGATATTTGAGTGTGCAGTACATAGTCCTCTGAAACATTTTATGAAATATCTGATTAAATATATACATTAACTTTCTCCTTAAATATATCTCTTGAAAAATACAGGATTTACTTGAAAAGTTTTCAAACAGCAATGCACACTTGGAAATTCATTTACAAAGGCTGCAGGCCAAACCACAGTAAATATTCTGTATAAAAGAAAGCCTTTATAGAAAAGAAAAAAACAGCAATTACCCTTTCAAAAGGATCATTTCATCTGACTCACACAATCTTAGAAGTGGAGGGATTTTGCAAGGCCAGGATGCGAGAAGGTTTTAACCACAGTGAGGTAGGATACAGGGAGAACAAAACAATTCAGGTCACAGAGAGATAGAGCTACTAAGATGTTCTGGTATTTAGAGAAAAGAAGAAAAAGACTGATTATAGAGGATATTTCAGTTGATGGGGTGCGTAACTGTACACTTATGCAAATAACACAGTCGATTACACTATGCTCCACGGTCCATGCAAGGATGACGAACAAATTACAACTTGGCAACAAATGTCTACATTAAGGATTCAGGATGAGTCATCGGTCTGTTCCTCGCCTCCCTTTACAACGCCAGCTTAAAAAAAATGAACACTGAGGATGAGCTATCACAGCATTTTTTTTTTAGCACTTTACAAAATATCTACTGCAGCATCTACGCAGTAAGGCTACCTCGTCCTGGGGTCCACCCAGAACCCTAACCCTTACAAGTTTCCCATAAAGTCAAGTTCATACCACACGGCTACACAGAGTCCCCTAGCGTAGCCCAAGTTTACCGCACACGTTTCAGAGCTGCTGCAGCAAACCCTTCGGGTGGCATTAAACGCAAGCCCTACGCCGGCGAACTGCCGTCTCTCAGTGATCTGCTACACGACCGCACCACCGGTATGTACACGCTGTTCATGTCGGCGCAGTCGTTTGTCAGGGTTGCCTCTGCAGAGGCAGGTTCAGAGTCATGGCGGCCTCGCGCGGCTCCCCCGCCGGCCTGCTGACCATCTCGCAGTCGTCGGAGCGCGCCGCCACGTTCTCCTCGTGCATCTGGGACACCTCGGTGGAGCCCGCCTCGAAGCCCGGCGCCGTGTTGGCCACGTGCATCACGTGCACCTTGTTGCGGCCCTTCTTGCTGCTCAGGATGCAGCTGAACACCTTCTTGAAGCCCTTGCGGAAGTGCTTGGACACCAGGGCGTACACGATGGGGTTGAGGCAGGAGTTGGCGTAGGCCATGCAGTGCGAGAGGATGCGGATGGCGTAGGTGGTGGGGTTGAAGGGGAAGTCGCCGTACAGGTAGCACAGGATCACCACGTGGTACGGCAGCCAGCAGATGCAGAACAGCACCGTCACGATGATGATCATCTTGGTGACCTTGCGCTTGGCCCGCTTGGACTCCGACATGCCGTCCAGGGGGTCCACGGCGGTCCACAGGTACTTGATGGTCCGGGTGTAGGACAGGCTCACGATCAGCACGGGGATGACGTAGCCGAACATGAAGGTGCACGTGTCCAGGACTTTGCGGTCGTGGGCCTCCCAGCCGGGGATGCAGACGGTGCTGTTGTCGTAGTCGATGAGGTCGTAGTAGCTGAGGTAGGGGCCGGCGAACACCAAGGACAGACCCCAGATGACCACCATGGCGACCACGGCGTTGCAAGGGGTCCGCAACTCTCTGGAGCGCAGGGGATATCGGATGGCCAGGTACCTAGGAGAGAAAGGAGATGACTTGAGGTGGAGGATGAGAGAAACCTCCTGCAGGGGCGTCACAAGGCATGCATACAAATAAATAAGAATGATGCATAATGCATGAGAAGGGGTAGACGTTGGAAGAATTCTTATGGGGTTCATGAGGAACACACAAGGCTTATAATAAATCCTGAGTGAAGGGACCCACCTCCTGTGATCAAGGTAACAATTCTCTGTTGATCTTCCATTACGCAGTTTTGTTACATAATTTTCAATGGAAATGCGTTCACAGAGAGGGATATTTGATAAGATGAGTATTTCAGTGCTGCGTGAACATCTATGATCTGCTCCTTTGGGTGATCCACTGCCCGGTAGACAAATGAATAATTCCCTCTGTAGGAATGTACACCCTGCTTATCCCTCAAAGCAATGACGCAGGTGGAATGCGGAAATGACGATGTCCTCCATCATATTTCATCTCCAACAGAAAGTGTTGACTCCAACAGTGTTGACTCATATACTTGCTCTTAGGAAGAACAGGATCTCATGAACAAAGAGGACAGGTCACATTCGATGAAAACCATTAGAGGAAGTAAATATTGCCAATGTTTGTTAAGGGTTTCAATTGCACAGGCAAAAGAACTGCTGCTATTGATTGGCCTTTGTTGCCCAGCAACAGTAATGGGGGATGGTGGGGGGTGTTGGGGGAGAGGTTGGCGGGGGGGGGGGGGGGGGGTCTGGCTCAATAAGAGGATCATTTCTGTATGAAGTAAGTTGAGTTGGTTGTTGGACTTCATCATCTCTGGGGTGTATTTTCTAGTTGCTTCTAATTAATCCCTCTGGACAACTGATGAGCCAATTTGTGTCCTCAGCTGTCCTAACCGTGGCAGCCTGAATTCAATGGAAAGGGCTTGCTTGCTGATGGATTGAGCACATGAACACAAGCTTGGTGGCATTTCAGAGAAAGCAGCATCCGGTTGCTAGGATCTGTGTGCATTCCTCATGTACAAATGAAAGTACGGACATACTCTTCGATAGGAAGAGTAGCGAGAATAGTGCTGACTATACTTTCAAGTATTTGTGTAGCATGTTGCCAATTATTTGGCTGCATACAAATTCAACCAATGTGTATTATTGTTTAACAAGCTCAATTCATTACGGTACATCAAGGCCAGTGGGGGGAATAGGGCTTGTAAGTGTCTGTCACGGCCAACGGAACTCATTATCATGTTGTCCTGTGCTTCTCCCAGTCATTTGGAACATCGGTTGAGGATAATGATAGAGGCAGAATATAAAGTTAAGGGTACTGATGTCAAACTGTTGAGTGTAAAATTGATTACAACTAATGAGTCATCTCATGGCCTATGGGCTGCCTGCCAGACTGCAATGGTGGTATTGGCTCTTATTTGGAGGGGTCATATTCTGAAAATTAGAAAAGTGTATTTTAAATTAATAAAATGTAAGATTCAAGAATAAAATCGCCTATTGTTTTTCCGCATATCGCCTGGCGTTGACGTGCAATTAAGACAAATCCTTAACTGTAATTCTCTAGTGGCTCTCTAGTGAACTCTTGAACTATGAAAATCCAATAGTGCAATAAGACGCGACGACACATACCTGTCCACTGACACTGTGGCCAGCGTGAAGCTGCTGGCGTACATGGTGAGGTTGATGAAGAAGTGCACCACCTTGCACATGAACGAACCGAACACCCATCCTTCCAGGGAGTAGATGGTGGCTTGGAAAGGCACGCAGAAGATGATGAAGAAGAAATCGGCCACGCTGAGGTTGAGTATGAACAGGTTGGTGGTGTTGTAGCCCACCTGCCCGCTGCGTAGCAGGACGGCGAGCACCAGGCTGTTGCCGATGGTGCCCAGCAGGAAGATGAGCGAGAAGACCACCGAGACGATGACGCTGGTCGGGTTCAGCTGGTAGCTGTCGGACGCGTTGGAGGACGGCCCTCCGAGTTTGCTGAACTCCTCCAAGTCGGACATGTTTAGATGCAAATCTGAAATAGAATAGAATATACCAAAGGGTTTGGTGTGGATGTACATTTAAAGGTGACATATTATACCACCATTTTCAAGCCATTTTGAAAATCGGCCTCTTCTGACATCACAAGTGGGCGTGTAAACCTAGATGTACGCTGGATAGATCAGCCAACCAGTGGACTGTAGCAAACGTCGCCCATCTATCCGTTACACATCTAGGTGGACACGCCCACTTGTGATGTCAGAAGAGTAACGGCTAATCACACTCACACCTGGTGGTTTAATATGTCACCTTTAAATATAACCAGTTCCCCTGAGCTAAGGGTTGCCGGTAAGATGCACGGTATAGTGATATGGGGTTGATGAATGACGTTTTCGAACAATGCTATCAGAACATTTATATATTGTTCGTCATGGGTATACTGTATTTGGACCACTAAATCAGGACTGTTACTTTTGTGGATTTTCAAAAGAAACATGATTTATTTTGTGTGACAGCTTCCAGTGTTTTGTTCTGCATTCCGCCTGCAGAAAATATGCAGTTCAGCCCCCAGGAGGAGGGGTGTGAAATCGTCTCTCAGATTGGAGGGCTGCCTGGGGCTCTCGACGCAAGACTGAGGAGTCTCATGGAACCGAAATGGGCCCTACATAATGCGGTTCCTTCACAAACCTCTGTTGGCCCACATTGTAATTGGTAACGGATGAAGGAAGGAAGGGTCTGCAGCTCTTGTTGAGATAAATAATTGAGTTCCCTATAAACAAGATTAGATTGCTCTCAGGATAATTAAGTATCAATAACTGAACACATTGCTAATAGGAATGGGCCTACATGTTAATCATCGTTTACAGTTCAATATCTTCCTTAAGGGCTGTATTAAAATCAATTTCATACATTTTTAACTAACTGGGGTGAACCATGTTGAAAATGTATAATTCTGCAAGGCTATGTCAATATGTGGGCTAAGCCAATATTTGGCAGAAGAGTTGATGGATGGGGTGAACCAAAGTGTGTTCCTTTCCTTTCCTTTCCTATATGA
>NC_140271.1:3236975-3264475 GCF_964030765.1 Micromesistius poutassou | reverse complement strand
CTTATCAGTGTCCTCATCATGGTGTCACCACCACCACCACCACCTCCACCACCACCTACCTCCATCACCACCACCACCACCACCTCCATCACCACCACCACCTCCATCACCACCACCACCTACCTCCATCACCACCACCACCTATATCACCACCACCACCTACATCACCACCACCACCACCACCACCACCTCCACCACCACCTACCTCCATCACCACCACCACCTACATCACCACCACCACCACCACTACCACCTACCTCCATAACCACTACCACCTACATCACCACCACCACCACCTACCTCCACCACCACCACCACATACCTCCATCACCACCACCACCACCACCACCTACCTCCATCACCACCACCACATACCTCCATCACCACCACCACCTACATCACCACCACCACCACCACCACCTACCTCCATCACCACCATCACCACCACCACCACCACCTACCTCCATCACCACCACCACCTCCATCACCACCACCACCTCCATCACCACCACCACCTACCTCCATCACCACCACCACCTACATCACCACCACCACCACCACCACCACCACCACCTACATCACCACCACCACCACCACCTACCTCCATCACCACCACCACCTACATCACCACCACCACCTACATCACCACCACCACCTACCTCCATCACCACCACCACCTACATCACCACCACCACTACCACCACCACCACCTCCATCACCACCTACATCACCATCACCACCACCACCTACCTCCACCACCACCACCACATACCTCCATCACCACCACCACCTCCATCACCACCACCTACCTCCATCACCAACACCACCTACATCACCACCACCACCACCACCACCACCTACCTCCATAACCACCACCACCTACATCACCACCACCACCACCTACCTCCACCACCACCACCACATACCTCCATCACCACCACCACCACCACCACCTACCTCCATCACCACCACCACATACCTCCATCACCACCACCACCTACCTCTATCACCACCACCTACCTCCATCACCACCACCTACCTCCACCACCACCACCACCACCACCTCCATCACCACCACCACCACCACCTCCATCACCACCACCACCTACCTCCATCACCACCACCTACATCACCACCACCACCACCACATACCTCCATCACCACCACCACCCCCACCACCGCCTACCTCCATCACCACCACATACCTCCATCACCACCACCACCACCACCACCTACCTCCATCACCACCACCACCTCCATCACCACCACCACCTACCTCCACCACCACCATCACCTCCATCACCACCACCACCACCACCTACCTCCATCACCACCACCACCTACCTACCCCACCCTTTCATGTCACTCCCTGCCAACACAGTCCAGCTGGTAAGAGTTCAGATTTAAGTGTTTTTGGGCTCGGGATTATCTCCCTCGTGTGGAATGTGTTATTTGTCTGTGAGTTGATGCGTCTTTAAATCTCTGGTATGGAGGCTGAACACAATTGCTCAGCTTGCTGGGTGTGTGTCATAAACAATAGGCTTGGTGCAGTTCCATTACGAAAAAAAAAACCTCAGTTCAATAGTACTACGCTTGCCTGGCCTATTTGTTTGGCTACTACAGAGGGAGTATTCTGTGGCTGCTCAACTTTGTGTCTCGGGTAACCGTCTGTACCACTATTATCCTCCGGTTGTCATGGAAACTAAGAATATGTGGGTCTCCCTGTTGAATACCACAGTCCTGAGGTATCGTTTTCTGTGTCCCCCCCTGACAGTTTTGCTTAGAGATGCTAATGTGAATTTCTGCCGAATGATTCAAGAGGAACCTGCTGGCTCTATTGTTGCCCTGCGGATGAATCATGGCTGCGATGAGTTCCAGAATGCATCATTTTCTGCGTCAATGGCAATTGCTTTCGTGAGATCATCTCGACAGACAAATTATGCTCAACAGTAGTAGTAGCCCCTTAAGGACCTAACAACACCGTCAGAGCTCCCCCTTAGCATTTTGTAAGCATTTAAGGTCAAGTGTTACATCCCCTTTGATGGAACCAGTGGTAAATGAGGACGAAAACACAACAACCAAATAATACAGACGGAGTCAAAGTAAAGGTGGCAAAAGCTAAAGGGTTTTATTTACACCATTAAAGACAAACGTACATCAGAGCCATCAAATCAAACATGTGGGGGAAGTAGGGACCGAAAGGAAGTTGCCAAACAAATTAAACAAATATAACAAAACTAGGCCTAACTATCCACTAACTCTACAACCAAAAACCAAACAACAAAAAAGCCTACTCGGCTTATCTAAAAAAAGGGTGGTTCAGGAAAAGTACAAGGGTGGCAACACCAACTAACCTAGTGTTTTTAACAAATGGAGCACCTATGTGAATGCATATTTAAGGTACCCAACTTACTTAGCCTCCTACTTCCCATAACAATTTTAACTAAGGCTCTTAGAAAACTCAAAGGAAGAGCTGAGGCATCAACCAGCATGGCAGCAGAGATCAAAGATCAGAGTGAGAGACTGAGTTGGACAGGTATGCTCCATTTATTGATTGGCCTCTCTTCTGATTGGCCACAGCAACACTATAGCTCACCTGTGGTTAAAAGGGGGGAGTGGAAAACAGAGCAGAAAAACAGGCAGAGATCCAGGCCCAATAACACCAAGTCAATATGACGTTGGCATCCTTCCAGCTGTTCGCGAAGGCAAGTGCGGGAAGGCACTCAACTTTATTGGTATAGCGCATTTCATACAAAAATAATAGATAGATAGATAGATAAAAACGTTATTCACTGAACTTACATACACCGGAAATTCGTCTTTGGTACTCTGACAACATAAAACATCCACAACACACAGACAATATAAGTAAATTCCTATAAATATAAACTAAGTGGGTAAAAAATAAAGCATGAATAGTCATGATCTTGCTCATCATAATATAATATATACTATATATATATATATAATAATGTGTTTCAATATGCTTTAAATGTGAATTTATGTGAGTGAGTAGTAATTGTGTCTCACCCTATAAGCCATACCTTTTGTTTCAATACTTTTTTTTTTTCCTTAATAAGTGTATTGTAATGATCCATATTATTTTATTTTTATGTAGAAAATATAAAAGGCTCAATTGTTCCCCGTCACACACCTTGGACAAGTGTGCATTTGCATCTTTTGCCTGTACATTGTGTTCACCTGACATATCACAGAGATCATAACATGATTCATAATGGACACTCACGTAACTTATCATTCATAGTCATTCTCATAGTAAGACAGACCACAATGGCCAACTATCAGGACTTAGTTTTCCTTAATTATGAATGGACATTTGACCTTTGGAATTATATAGGTGGGAAAAAAGCACATAACTCTCGGATTGTTCCCAAAATGCTGGCAATTGATTGTATTCTACAGTGTTGATGATGGAGTCATTATTTAGCACATAGACCTGCGTCATTTTATGAATTAAAATTAAATGTCCCCATGGTTGTGTGTTCTAGTCCCTGTAGGCAGTAGATAGATGAGCATCTGAGCGGGAATGGTTTTTGATACTCTGTTCTCTGCCTATCATTGCTTTCCTAGCGCAATAAAATCACTGTATCTACGATCAAAAGACCATGAACAACCCCCAGCGTTATGATGAAGTGGGCACAGTTACGTTATTATCATATACTCGACTGCTCTTCGGAAAGACACTACAATACAATCAATGACAATGCTGGATTAATGCTGCCGCCTGTCTGCATCAAACCATCTGACCTTGGTCGGCTCAAAGGACGTGGACGCGAGCCTTTGTTTTGAAAAGTTTCCAAGCATGGCTCTGCATTTGTTTAACATCAACAGCCGTGCGATCACCATGGAGATACTATTGATGTTGGATGGAGCATGTGGCTGCTTCCGTCAGCCAGGGAAATGTCAAGGCACTGCAGCACCATGGTTACAACAACAACATCAACAACAAAAATAGCAATAATAATATGAACACTCCTATTGTCCGCAATACTGTTAATTGGAACTATGTACTAGTATGACGTACATTTCTTTTTGCTGTGGAAATATATTAGATGTATTGATATTGGAATACTATTGAGTTGTTTTAAGTAAGGTTGACACTTACATATTTCTATCCCTGACAAATGTCAGGCTACTTTATTGTGCAGATCCCATAGCATATCATAGGGGAAAAGAGTAGGCTTACAGCAGTGCCTGCTTGAAGTCATGAATCCAAAGATGTTACATCACCCGAATGACACACATTTACACTATGTACTGCACATTTCCTTAATAATCAGAACTAGCATAATTATAAGATAGACGTTAGGCACAACTGGGAATATTCTTGAATTGAGAAAGATAAATGTAGCTATATTTAAATGAAGAATAAACACTATAACACTTTTTTTTTTAACATTAAAATGTATTCTGCTACCTTTCCTCATTCCTTCACACAATACTAGTAGTATTGATTAAGATTTTTCCACAATATAACTGAAATGTTGGTATTTATTGCCGCAACGAGATCTTATTCTCGACTAGGCCTACTACGTTTTGCATTCCTACGTTTTCACTCACAAGAAGAACTGAATCAAATCAAGGTCGAACAGACCGATACAATCAGAGGCAAGGTGTGACGTCACAGCGCCGCGTTTTCAACGCATGGACCAGTAAAAATAAAGAAGCTGCAGGGGGCGTGCGTGCGGTACCATTGTCAAGACACGCGTCACACACGAGCCTGTGTGGATTTTCGTCATCGGCCTTGAAAGACCTCGAGCTCAAAGAATATATTTGTCACGAGCCGGGTCTCAGGTGGACAAGCAGCAGTTGAGAAGCCCGCCACCTGATCATGCGGTATTGCGACTCAGATCACGATCAAAGCAGCGGACGCGCGCACAGACACACCAACAAATAGGACAAAGAGTTCAATGGAGAGATCATGACAAATAGAGAGAGAAACAGAAATAGCGAAATAGACATAGGCCTATATGAAAACAAAGTTAAAATGTATGTTGGGAGAGTTCATGGATTGCAAAATGACTGGGATTGTTAACCCTATTATATAAAAGCCCGACTTGCAAATTGTCTACCAATGTCACTAATGCATTATCAAACCACACAATTTTATTTCACGGATTTAGTTGCTAATGTTTGTGTGACATCTAATACAAGCAGAACGAAGGGAAAAGCCCACATATTGCCCAATTATACGCACAGTCAGGTGTGATACGATAGACCTATTTTTTTTGTCAGAAATACGACATTGCGATGAGCTATGGTACTTTAGTCAATGTTTTACTGCCCCCTACTGTACAAAACTGGAATGTGCGCCAACACAAGCGATTTGTCAGTGGTGATATTTTTCCTCTGTAGGCTCTTGTGGCAGGAGGTATCCACAGCTACCTTGCACTCGTTTTGGGTGAAGTTTAATTAAACACATAAACAACGTAAATATAGTATAATGAAAATGGTTTCAAAAGGTCGGATATACCGTCTCCCTTTCTCAGTGTGGCTATTTTGTAAGACTATCAGTAGGAGCATGGATTTGGACAGCAACCTACTTGCAAATCCCTTCACTCAAAGATACCCAAAGATGATTAAATAGCAAGCAAAACGTGTTCTCTCTTTAAAATAATTTATTCTTCATTTGTGTGGATATTTTTGTTACATGATTAGCATATAAAATATTTACAGAGCAACTCATTGGTAAAAATGACAAATCCTGATGGAGCAGTATGTGCTTATATTGGAAGGCGGTAATATCAGCAATTTTCAAGAATTTCTGTTATCAGTTAAGAATAGCAATAACGCTCTTCTGCTGAACCTCCGTGTCCCATGTTGTCATGTGTAAGACAAGGGTGACAGCAGGAATCCAGCTTTATGATAGACTGCAGGTCGAGTTTTTGGTTTCTCTCACCTGTAATGGAAAGAGAGAGGGGGGGGGGGGGGAAATCAGTTGGTTGACATACACAGAATGCTTTTTTAAAGGGCTATTACATGGATTTTCATGGCTTTTAAGGGCTCATCAACAGCTCATGTGATGCTACAATAGGAGCCCTTTCAGAAGTAATCCAATTTGAAGTCCATGAAAAACATTCCTAAAAAAAAAGTGATGAACAATCCCCACGCTGCACATAATTTCCCTCTTTAAACGTGAAAAGGTTTTAAAATCAATCATCGTCATGAAAAAGAGTGATTCTTGGGAAAATAAAAGCTCCGGTACCTAGGCGGCCTCCTGTTAGCATGCTAGCGGCGGCGGCTAAGCTTTCGGGGTACCTGCTGTCTCTGCTGCTGCCGCCGGAACTCTTCTTCGCTGGCGGCCAGCGCCTGAGCCAGGGCCAGGTCCTCCTGCTCCTGAGGGCTACACCACAATCATCATCAGCATCAGCATCATCATCTAGGATACCAAATGTTTCAGTAAAAAATACTCAAGGACACATTCCACATTGCACCTATTTAACAAACCGCGAATCAAAAAAACGACGACAAAGAAGAATATGAAACAAGTGTACGCTATGGCCTTGAACAGTTTGTTATACATTTCTGTAACGTCTATTTCTGTCATTAAACAATAACATGTGTTAAACAATAACTTTATTTTAATAAAAAACGGTTTCAACATAAAAGCTGTCCCTTATTGGAGCTCAATAGTTCTATTCCATCAGACACCTTTTGCACACTTTGCAACAGGAGCTGCATTAGGGTACTTGAAGAACAACCTGGGTTTAGTTTCAACCATACGTCTAATCCCTTTTCTAATGCCTGCCCGGGTGTCGGGAAGGACACCGGAGGGTACCATGTGACTGAGGGAGGGAGGGTTTTAGTGACTTCAGTGAGACTAGGATAGAAACAGGCCAGGATTGTGTTACTGTCTGGAGAAGGGATAGGGAGGGGTCTGCTTACCTGAGGGTAGGTGCTGGTCTCGACTCGGCCAGGGACATCTCCAGTGCCCTCTGTAAGGCCTGGTCCTCCGTCTGGTGGAAGGCGAAGCAGAAGAACAAGAGTCAGAATCAGGACATGCTTGGCTTGGTTTCCATAACCACAAGAGTAAGCAAAGGATTAGCTTGGCTTCCATAACAATAACATGCTGATTAAAACAAGTCTGATCTTAAGGCGGTGTAAGTGAGTCAGGGAGAGCTTACCAGGCCTGCCTGGAAGGACGCCGATGCTGGAATTACATTCTGTGCTGAAGGGGTGGACACTGACGTGGGAATTCGTCGGGAAGCACTGCAAAGGGAAACACATTAAAGTGTTAAAAAACCAAAACAAGAAAAAGATTTAAACCTTTTATTGTTACGATATATTTAACATATGTCAGATCTAAGAGCAGAGATAACAAGAGGGACTTTTTTAGTGGTGTTTAAACACAGTCTTCGACAACTAACTTCATATTTTTCAATAATTACCGAACAGTGCAAGAAATTCTCATGAAAAGTTTAGCACTTTTTTTTCCCCCATCAGAATAGGGACATTCACGAATGCCTGCATAGTCAATTCATCCAGAATCCAAATCAAGGCTATGACAGATTGAATCAGAAATATACCCCATAAGCTGGGCAGGGAGAACCTAACAACACTATTCATATTGACATCAGGGTAATCTGGGGTCCAGCAGTCCTTCTATGTTACAGCAGAACCACCGGGGGGGGGGGGGGGGGGAGAAAGACAGCCCAGAGCCTGGGCCAGTCCTATGTCATAACAGAACCCCTGCTATGATGAAGTATTTCTACATTGGGCATCCTCCAAGTATCCACTTAGCATGGCATATCAAAATCCGCCTACATTTGATCCTGTTTGACGTCATTCCATAGAAAAGGAGAACGAGCCATTCAGCCCTGTATCCTCCGAATTCTTCACGCAATTTACGCTTAAAAAAAAAAACCCTGGCGACAGCTGAGCCACACAAAACACTTGATTGCCAAGCTTCCATTTTCAATATGTAGCGTGAACGGCACTAGATGATGACCTACCCACTGTTGTGGCTCCGGGCAGCGGCCGTGCCGGCGCTGTACGAGGCAGGCCTGGAGAGACCCTGACTGGAGGAGCTGGAGCCCGAGGCAGTGTGGGCGGGGACCCCTTGGGCCCTCGATAAAGCAGCATTCCTGTAGCGGAGGGGATTAGGGTAGGATAATTTTGCAGTCTATTTGATGAAGAAAAATACACACTTGGGAGGAGAGAGTACTACAATTAGTACTTGCACTTGGTTCTATGAACATCTTTACTGTACCGACGGTGATATATTGTTTCACTTCTTCTGACAAATGTACTTATTGTAAGTCGCTTTGGATAAAAGCTAAATGCCCAAAATGTAAATGTGAATGTAGAGAGAGATCCCTAAATCATTCGGATTTGTAACGAGTTTCAAAGTAGGCAACGATATTACACTGTTGGCCTGGCAAATAAGGGTCAGCTTCACATGCTTCCGAGTGCTAAGCTATGTTGACATTGATAACATTGACATTGTTGAGCCATACCCAGATTTGGAGGAAGGCTTGCCGTCAGTTTTACAGTCATGGTCTAGTGGATGCCGGTGTTTAAGACAGTAGTTGAGGTGGCATTGGTCACACGTGACGCGGATCATCTCCTTCTGCTTACAGCCCCCGCGCGAACACTTATTTGTGAAGATCTACAAAAGAGGAGACAGAAAAGGTACGATTGCCGTCTTCGTTTAGTGCTTCAGAATGTTGTTAAAGGTCCTATGACATGCCACCAGATTAGCCGTTACAAGCCACATTTTGGAAACCTTCCCCTTATGACATCACAGGTGGGCGTGTCCATCTAGATTCACACCTAGTGTCACACCTAGTGTGACGGATAGATAAGCAACGTTTGCTACAGTCCACTGGGCAGGCTGGTAGACTGATCTATCCAGCACAGTACACATTTCCAAAAATGGGACCTTTAAACCAAATGTTGTAAATGAAGATGCCATGTTCACGTTGATGAAACCGTGCACACCAACCTTTCTTTTTCGCTGAGCAGGGTCCGACTTGCAGTCCCGATCGATGTGTTCTCCGACTTTGATGTCGGGCGTTTCTCCTCGTTTAATGGGAATGGGAATGTTGCACAAGGGACACACAGGGACCTGGACATCCTGTACAAAACATTCAAGGAAATTAAATCACACTGGCGGTTGTACATCTCAGCTTTAGTATAATGGGACAAATGGGAGTGATATACTATACTATACTATATTGAACTAACTTTGAATCACTGATTTATTTGGAATAATGACAATGTAGGAAAGATTAACTGAATTATATGTTGAAAAATACACACATAGAAATATGAACTACCTTCATGTAAGCGGACGTGCATTTGTGGTTTGCATAAGTTATGTGGTCTTTACAGAAAATGTCCTCACAGGCGTCACATTTCATCGGAAGAAAATCTACAAGGGAAACAATTATTGTTATTATGCTGTCAAAATTCAGGTCACACACGCACACGCACACAGCTTTTAAAACTTGCCTAAGCGTTTGCAGGTCTTTTCAGTACAGTGCTCGCCCAGATGAGGAAGCTCCATGGTATAAATAAGTTGATGTGGCCAAATTAAACAAAATCGATGTATCCTGGGAAGATCTAAAAGAAAACATGCAAAACATTACATTCAATACAAATCACATAAATATTCACTAATATACAATAACTCACCTATCAACTAAAGTTAGAGAGGATGACTAAGCCAGAAAGTCCAAGTAATAGCGCAGCAAAACTAACACCAAACTAATCAGGACTCACTGCTTAAAAAATGGCACCCTTGAAACAATGACAAAGCACCAAAGCCGATTTTGCTTCGTCATGCAACAACCATAAGCTTAATGACACACAACCAGCAAGCTAAATATTGATAAGTCATGCTGACATGTAAACTAGGCGTGGTAAAGGCGTGGACACCAACACGATGGTCATCTGTATTACATTATGTCCAGTCGTGGTCAGTGTCGTAGTGGGAACCAGCATATTCACACTAACGTTACAATAAAGGCCCTGACACACCAACCAGATTATCGGTCGTCGGACAGTCTGGCGAGAAAAGGCAGTCGGAGACGATTTGGTCATGGCCGGTCATGCAATCGGCTATCCGACGACCTATAATCTGGTTGGTGTGTCAGGGCCTCTTCAGAAACACCGAGTCAGAGAGCCACTAGGCTAGCAGCAACGTAGCGCTACACTCCAGTCGGGTGTCGGCGATGTGGCTCGACTACAGATCTACAAAACGATCCACCGACCCGCGATGTTGTGGACAGTCCGCTCCGTTCATCAAAATATCAACCGGATATTGATAAGTAGCTTAGGCGCTCATGCTAACATATTAATTGGCTTGTTGACAGCTAGCTAGCCCACTAGCTAACGGGCTAGCCGTTATCGATGTGTGTATGTAGGATCACACGGCTGTTAAAATGTAAGAAAATACAAGAATTACTTACAGAATCACGCTGTCCCGCTACCCTGTTACTCCGGAAAAGGTGGCTGTCTATTCTAAGATAATGGTTAACGTACAATGCTAATATCTGTCGCTGTTGTGGCTTTACTTTTTCACTTGTTGTTGGCTAACCTGAGAGTGATGCAGCTAGCCCGTCGGCGGACTGTTTTGATGCCGCTCACACCCCGCCCACCGCGCAGTGACGTCATCGGGAACCCCTCCCCCTAGCCCCAAGAGTAGGAAAAAAACAAAAACAACACGCCCTCCATACCTTACACAGTGTTTCCCACAGACCAGATTTGTTGACGGGGGGGGGGGGGATCATGCAGTTGAGAACTTTCTGAGTGGTGATGATAACATAGTGAAGTATTACACAGGACTTGCAAGCTATGTAATGTTTCAGACACTTCTATGCAGTCTCACCCCATATCTGCCTCAAGGTAGGATGAAGAAACTCTCACCCTTCCAGCTTGTCCTGTTGACTCTAATGCGCCTCAGACTAGACCTGCCAGTAAAGCACATCAGCCATCTGTTTCGGGTACTCAGGACAACAGTCAGTGATGCCTTTCACCATACCCTTGGAGTGATGTATGCACGGCTGTGTCCATTAGTGCACTGGCCAAGCAGAGACTGTTTATTGACGAGTATGCCACACCAGTTCGTGGAATCGTTCGGGAAAAATGTAGCCGCCATTGTGGATTGTTTCGAGGTGTTTATTGAAAAACCCTCAAATGTACTGGCAAGGGCACAGACTTTCTCTCAGTATAAACATGCATACACCATGAAGTACCTAATTACACCTAAAGGGTGTAATTTCTTTCATATCCCAAGGGTGGGGTGGGCGCACTAGTGACAAACGTATAACAGAGCAAAGTGGTTTCCTCAACAAACTGTTGCCAGGTGACATTGTGCTGGCAGATAGGGGCTTTAATATCAGGGAAAGTGTGGGTATGATGTGTGCTGAAGTTAAGGTACCTACGTTCACAAGGGGTCATGCACAGCTGGATGCGAAAGATGTGGAGGAGACTAGGGCCATAGCACATCTCAGGATTCATGTTGAGAGGGTGATTGGTGTTGTGCACAACAAATTTAAATTCTTACACTCCACTGTACCTGTGAACATGCTCATCAAATGTGAGGGTGAAAACCTAATGCCGTTGGATAAGATTGTCACTGTTTGCTGTGCCTTAACAAATATGTGTAAAAGTGTTGTTTGAGTGCCTCCTTACTGTTTCGTGTTGAAATAAATTCTTGAAACAACATGATATGGCGTAACATTATTTATTGAGAACTGTTAGAATAGAAATGGAACTATAAATTGAATAAATAGAAATTGACAGTGCAACATTTCAAAAGGTTGAAACAGTAAACAGTGCAAAAGAACAATGTGCATTTAAAAATAAATATTTAAAAATAGCAATAAAGAAATCAAAAAGAAATGTGCATGGATGTACAATTCCTTGGCCTCTTCACCACGGTCTGTGGCTGTAGTTCACGAAGCACACTGGGGCCAGGTGATGCTTGGGAGGTAGGTGGTATCGAGAAATATTGCACCGCAAGTTCAGGGAGAGCCACCTTCACAAAGAATTCCTGTGCCTTCTGAAGCCGTGCATTCCAAAATGTTTTGTCTGGAGCTATGCGCAGAATCACACAGTCCTTCAATGTCCACACTACAAAGTCACAGTAGGCACTCTCTGTTACAAACAGTTGGGTCTGGACCTGGGTGTAGTACTGGTGGTTCTTCTTGAGGTGCACCTGACCATCAACAGCATGCAGACAGAAGTTGCGGTCATCTGATGAGTACGCACCAAGGATTGTGCTGTCCTTGTACTTCGCGGGGCATTTCTCCACCATCTCATATGATGGTTTACCTAGAACAGAATAATTAGACTATGAAAACTCAATGTAATCAATGCTTTAATTACAATCAATGCTTTAATGCAATGTACAATGTACAATCAATGCTTCAATCAATGCTTTAATGCAATGTAATCAATGCTTTAAGCTTTTACAGAAAATGTGTTAGTTAAGCTCAAAACAATCATGGGAAACACTAATGTCATGAACTGAATCTCAACTAGTTTTGTTTAAAACAACATTAATGGTTGGGCCATCGAGCATTTTCTAAGAAGCAACAGTTTGTTAGGTAGCTAGCTAGCTGCTAGAAAACAACTTCAGATGCACTTCAGGGTTCGCACCAACATAAGGTACACTTCGTGGCTTTAAGAGACGACAACATAAACAAATTTAAAGACATTTTTAGAGAACGTACCTGAGTGAAAATGCAGAGAACACTCTTATCGACTGGGGAATGTTATCGAAGGTAAGGTCCTTTCTTCTGATTGCAGCCACCCAAGAAATCCGACGTCTCCTCGTGATGTCGGATACTTGCTCTCCTAAGTGTGTTCTCCATTTAGGGAACCTAAAAAACTGTAGCCCACTGTTCTTACGGTTTCCTCGGCGATCGTGTGAGGCATTGGAGCAGTTTTTAACGCAGCAGTTGCTTCCAGGCATTGTTAAAACAGTAAAGAATTTCAACAACCTCCTCTGCTAGCAGCTACCGTGTCAACAATAACGCAAAGCTCAGCTGCACTCGGAGGGGCGTACCTACCAACATGGCGGAAAGGGGGGGGGGGGGGGGGCTTACACGGCTTACTGTGCCGTGACGTCAACTCCTCATTCCTAAATGAGAACACAATTCGGTGTTTAGCTAGGCTAGTTGCACACGTCTTTTTTATGTAGATTAGCCTAGTCAAGGCCTGAGGTTCGATGAATACTTTTCTATTAGATGTAGGTACCCAATGTGTTCGCGTTATCCATACAGCATGGCCTTTTCATGCATTTTAATTGCCCATAGATAGGCTACACCAGCGGTCCCCAACCACCGGGCCATTCAGCTCTTAGCAGATCTTAGCTAGATTCCTGACCGGGCCTATGGCCGGCGGCGGAACCCCGACCGCTTGAGAGCTAATATCTGAATATTAGCCCCAGCTTGATGATTCGGATCTTAGATTATGGTAGGTGAAAAGTTTGGACCCCTGGGCTACACTATCCATTGGAAATTGACACAGTTTCTCGTCGGTGAGTTCGCCTTAGCACTACAGGCATCATGCACTTAGCACGTGATCAGACCACCAGAGTTGTTGGTCGTAGCACATTGAGACTAGTGCCGCGGTCAGTCGACCGCCTATTTATTTTTGTTCTCCCGTCAAACGGCTCACTGTAAATTCACCTCCGCACAAGTCTGTGCGCTGTGCGCGCCCTGCTGGTTAATCTGCTATCCTCTTTCTTCCCCCTCCCCCCGCCTTCACTGCTTTGATATGAAAAATGGCTGAGGCAGGTGAGTCCTCCGAATCAAGTCGAGTATTTCAGGCCAACTGGTAAAGGAGTGTCACGGCTTTCAAACACACAAACCATAAAGCCTATGGACGCCTCAGAACGAACTAGTCAACGCGCTGCGGCATCACTCGGGCAGGTTGGTGTGTGTGTGTGTGTGTGTGATTTCAAAGTAACAAACTCAAAGCCGATGCATGCGTCCAAAACTATTCGTTTAAAACCAAATAAACAACAAAAACAGCGTCCCTTATTCGCTTTAAATACTTTATTTACCGCGCCGTATTAATTCCCAAGTTTTGAAAAGAAAAGAAAGTATTTGAAGCGAATAAGCGACGACACACACGCACGAACACACGTGCACGCACGTTCATTCACGCAAGCAGGCACCCACTACAACCTGGAGAGGCTGTAAATGCTTTTAAAAATGATAATGGCTATAGACAATTTTTGTTACAAATTCTCCAAATTTACTTACTATTCCTCTGTACATATTTGTTTTTTCCTGCATTTTACAGATTTGTGAGGAGTTTTTCTGTATTACAAAAAAAGATCTACTCGGAACATTCAGAGCTGCTGTAGAAAAATATGCGCCCCTACTGCTGAGTTTGTACCGCGCCCGAAAAACAGAGTTTGGCAAGGATCTGAAGGAGATACTGAGAAAGCTTGATGATGAGGTGTGTGCACATTACAGTACTATACAATACTTTTGCCCAGATGAAATTCAATCTGTTGAATTACAATTAGTCTTGCTATTATTAGAGCTATCTTTCTGTTTTTTCATTTTTTCTTTGAGACCACCAACATCGTCAGACACGGCAAGGAAGCAGCCATGAAAGGACTTCCTGTGTTCCTGCGTGAAGATCCTAATCTACTTTTCAAGCAGTGTCTTGTAAGTATTAATGGTCATTAATATAAATTTTACAAGCATAGAGATACAATTGTAAAATGAAGATACTGTAATTGAAAATACTAGAAAATCTGAAAGTTTATTTCTGTTTCGCCCTCGGACTGCTTGAGAGAGGGAAGGGAAGTTAATTGCCTGTCTTATATAAAAGCTTATTGGTTGTGAAGTGAGTCCCTCTAGCACATTTGACAGGGGTTTCAGATTATACCATGAGGAAGATGCTGCTTTGATATACAGGTTGTTGTCGGCAGATGTTAGACCGAGGCTACCTGCTTTGGCTAGAACTAGGGGGCTAGATCACAGCCATATCACTCACCACCTGTCAGGTCATTCTTTTGATACTAGTGATTAGGTCTAGGCCTGTACAGGCTACAAGCTATTATTTTTCTTACAGTCCGAGTCAAATGTTCTGGGCCACATAACTACAAGGGTGATATACTCTTCTACATTGGGTTGGAACCATTTCCTTGGTTTTGTGGACATTGCAGGTTATGCTGGTGAGCTGGCACGCATCTCACAGGGGTGAATTATACCATAGATTATAGATAGATAGATTATACCATGAGGGAAGATGCTTTTATTGAGCTGGCTCCTCTTTGCTCTTTTATCTGTTTAAATGTGCGCTATGCATGATGGTGGAAGTTCAGTTTGTATTATTTGTTTAAATTTCTTGGTTGATGCTTTTGCCCAACAGAACGTAGAGTAGGTTTAAAGTTTAGGATCACTTTGAATGTTCTTGTTTTTAATGGAAACACACATGAGTTATCCTGCATAGGAAATATAGGAGACCAAATCGTGTCTTTATTCATTTTTTCCAGATTCATATAGCGGTCTTATCATGGTAAACTAGCTCATTGTCAGGTGTTTAACAGCGACACACACTCGGAGACAGTAAAGAAAGACAGGTCCGAGCTGCTACGCGCGTTTGATGTGCTCTCACCGTTCTCATGCACACAATTGTTTTTTTAATACATAAATTAAAGGCTTGCGGTTTGTCCACGATGCGGCCTATATGCGGGAAATTACGGTAGTGTAGTTTACATAGTTTTCATAGTTATCAGCCTACGTGCTGCTGACAAGACCAGAGTTTTTTTATAACACCCTCCGGGGTCGCATAGCTATTGGATCATGAGGAGATATTAGCTGAATGCTAGGAAATGTTATTTGTTTAAAGGTCCCATGGCATGCTATTTTATGGATGCTTTAATAAAGGTGTTAGTGGGCCCCTAATACAGTACTTGAAGACGTTTAAGAAATTCAGCCTTGGTGCAGAGTTACAGCCACTACAAGCCAGTCCCACAATGAGCTCTCCACAAACGTGCCGTTTTTAGAGGCGGGTCAAGGTGGAGGGTGGGGGTGTGGCCCTGAGCAGCTTGCAGCCACGGTACCATGCGCTAGTGTTTACAGTGGAACACTGAACACTCCGGGTGCTCCGGCGGGAGTCCTGGAGCTCTATATCTAAATAATATCATATTATATTTAGATATCTATATAATATATATTATCATGGTCAAAAGTTGTTTGCGCCTCCGTATGATATTATGAATCTCAAACGACTGCGACGGGTTCTCAGACGCCTCTGGTTCTTCCACTTCCACGTCAATATTAAGTAGGCTACAGACTCAACGGAGAAATGAAATGGAGGAGAAGGGGATTGTTGCCCGCGATTGTTGCCCGGGGTTGTCTGCGTCGGGTTGGTTGAGAAGGAATTGGGAACCGCGACATGGAGGAGAAAAGGATTGTTGCCCAGGATTGTCCGTCGAAGCCCCGCGGAACGCTGGCCGCCCCCGGGGCTGCCCGCCCAGCCCTGCTGCCACGGCAGCGGTCCGTCTGAGCCACGCTGCCCGCTGGCCACCCCCGGGGCTACCTGCTGAACGCTGGCCAACCCCGGGGCTGCCCGCCCAGCCCCACTGCCCGCTACAGCGGGGCTCCGACGGACAATCCTAGGAAACAATCCTTTTTTCCTCCATGTCGCGGTTCCCAATTCCTTCTCAACCAACCCGACGCAGTCTAGTCTTTTCACCAAATGGGAGCTACATGCAAGCTTGCGTTATTGTGTTGCATGTTATGCGCCATGAAGGCCGCCTCATACCTCCGGATCCGGACGAAATTTGTCCGTCCGTACTAAACGTTGTCTCCGGGACTACCCTTCATACCTCCGTCCGGTTTCAGTGTTATGGATGTTACGCAAAACAACCTCTAGAGGGCAGTGACTGTCGTGTATAAAATGACCGGCATCGACAATCGCAAACATGGTATTTGTAGAGGAGATGATTATGCTCTGTGTCATCCGGCACAAAGTGTACGTGGAGGTGGCATGTGGCACCCCTCACCAACCTGCAGATTCTCTGCTCAAAATTTAAATTCAAAAAAGTTTTATTGGCATAAAAAATATACATTTGCATTGCCAAAGCAGGTGTACAATAAAATTATAAGGTCAAGTATATAGTATAATATAAGTATAAAACGTTAAATACAAAATATATATACATATCAGTTATTATAGGCCTACTACTCTCGTGGTTGGGACTTCTGCCTCTACTGCCGCCTCGATCTCCGGTGGTAGTGCTCCGGTTTGTCCGGAGCACTCCGGATTCGTAAGCTCAGAGGCGACGGACCCATTGACGGACGACCTCCAGGACCAGACAAAAGCGTCCGTATCCGTATTTACCGTAGGGTGTGAATGGGCCTTTACACCAACAGCGGAACGGTTATCCAAATAACAAAGAACACTTGCGTTACAGTGTGTATTCACACACACACATGTGGCGCTCGCACGGTCCTAGCTCATTGTCTCATTGGCGGGCCAAATTCTCTGGGCGGGCCAAGCAGAGAAAGGGGAGGTAACATGGCCTCATATGACGTCATATGGGGCCGGAAGCCAAATCGAAGCGTTTCAGCGATCCTTTTTTCAAAGACGGCGCAAGATAGCTACTTCTCGGTTTACACCTAACGCAATTTTTAGCTACTGGGGGACCATAGGGAGGCTAGGGGAACTCGGCTTAATGTTAGAAAACCTCAATGTGAAAAATTTTAAATGGCTTATAATTCATAGGGCTCCTTTTTAGGTATAGGCCCATTTGATTGTTGTTTCTGCTGATCAGGTGCACCAACCCATTGCAGCAGCAAATTTGATGATGGAGGTGTGATTGCTGCTCTGCAGCGGGTGCATCACATAGCCCTGGGCAGAGCCGTATATAGAGAGAGTTCTGCCAACTGAAATCATGGGTGCCATCTTGTAGACCCAAGTCAGCTCACTGTACAACGTCTGCCAATGGAAAGAAGATGGGATGTTGCAACAAATCGCTCATTATCATCATAAACTGTTTGTGAATGTTAAAAGGTTTCTCATACTTTGCTAAAATATAAACGCTTTTACAAATATATCACGTTGAACGTCTCGAGAAGACAGACAATTATGCCTACATCACCTACAGGGCTCCAGACTAACTTTTTGACAGGTAGCACTGGTGCCACCTAGCTTTTCATTTAGTAGCACCAAAACAAATTAGGTAGCACCATATTTTTCTTTGTAAAGCGTGTTATTAATACATGACCTTATGTTTATGAAAGATTGACAAATAAATAGATAAAGAATAAAAATAAAGATAGATAAACGCCTTAAATTAAGCACATAACATGGAATATTTATATTCACACACACACACACACACACACACACACACACACACACACACACACACACACACCTCTGTGTTTTTATAAGATACCTGGGCATGATGGCATTAAATAATAATTTAATTCTAACGGAAATTATAATTAACCTATAGAGCATTTTTCCATATAGTTATTATCATTTGGCTATATGAGACACACTCCTTACCTTCTGCATGGCCATGTTCAACCACAATATGGCCAATAAGAATATTGGTTTTCCATCTTCAACGATACGGGCATATATATTCTCGCACTCTTTGGTGGATTTGTCAGTGGAACCGTCAAGCATGAACGAGAGGTAGGGGGCGGATGCGACTTTGTCAGCGGTCTTTCCCTTGAGTGTGTCTGCTATAACTCCAGACACGCAGTGTCGTTGGAATATGTGGGGTTGACGTTCAGTTCGTTATTCTTCATCATTTTGTGAACGGGAGTTCCTCTTTAGCGATGTTGTAGGCGGTGTTAAACTTGATGATCATTTGTTCATTCTCCGCCGAGCGATTGGTCTCATCTATCCGATTAAATGAGGTGGGGAGAGACTGGGAGCTTCATGTGATGCAGCGGTCCCTGCACGTCTTGTGCTTTTGGCTTTCATTGTGTAATTTTAATGACTGAACTTTGAATTGTGTAGACCAATTTACAAAATGTGTTTTGCCTGCAACGGACGGGCCACATGTCCTGCAGTACACACACCATGGTTTGTCCCTCATAACGCAACCATGGGAACTGCGCCAGCCATTTTTGTTGAAAACAATACTTTTTTTTTTTTCTCCCCACTGCCCCCCGCCTCTTTCACCAACCTGTCACTGTCCTCTTCAGAATAAGAATCTGAGATTCTTTTTGCTTCCTCTGCTAACCCTTCTCCAGCACCAACAACAGCCTCATTTGTTTCCTCCTCCGAGACATTTTTCTTCTTAAAGACCGGGTAAACCAAGAATAATTATGGGTTTTGAGTTTATAATACCACAGGAAAATATATTATTAACCACCCTGCCAAATTTGAAGGACTAAAAAAATCGCGAAGTATATAAAATTATGCTTCAAAGTTGATGAAAAATGAGCAGTAATCCCTGGCTCAGGACGGTGGGGGCGTGTGCGCTGCAGGCCAGGAAACCACGCCCATCACCGGAGAGCCAACTGCAAACTGACAATTCAAACCAGACTCGTGAGCGGTAAAACCATAGACGGGTGAAACCACAGAATGCTAGTGCGCGGTTAATGTATTTATACCTAGAGGGCAGCAGGGGGCGGGTTTATGTGAGTATGACCGCTTTACGTAAAGCGGTCATCGATGTAGACCCGCCCATTTTAAACCTGCACACAGAACATTCTCTGAGGCCTAGCTCCTCAAGGAAATGATGAATGGGAAAAATATTTTTTACATGTTTTGAGGGACACATTTAAGGCCTAATTAATATGATAAGAAGAAAAATACTGAATTTGGTTTACCCGGTCTTTAAAATAATCTACTATCGACCGCTTCATATCTGCTCGTCCTCCTGCAAGTAGCACCGGAGCGACCTCATTAAATTTTAACTCACACCTTAAGAAATTAGGTCGCATATGCGACCTAATAGGTCGCACTCTGGAGCCCTGATCGCCTATCAGTGGAGCCGCGTTCACCTTCTCCGATAGCCGTCGCCGTGTAGCCTACGATTACTTATTGAGACATTGGCTAAAAATTACAACTTCTTGGTTATTTATTTTAATCTAGACTGTAAATATTTCCCCTAAACATCAAATTAACCCTTCTCGTAGCCTACTTAGGTGTCATGATCAGACTGTGTCTATTGTTAAAAGTCTGACTGATGACTAATGCCCAAGGGAAAAAAGACCATACACGTATGATTTTGTTTATCAATTAAAGAGTTTTCTCTTTCATAAAAAATGAATCAGACGTTAGAAATATAAAAATAACTTTGGTTACTTCTTAGACTATAACTTATAATACATTCTGAATGTTTGCATTCAAATCCTAGCAGTACTCAATTTGTACAACATTTAAACAGACTCTCAGGAAGATCCTCCAACAGGAACATTCATATTCAATATTCATATTAAAATATCAACAGTGAAATCAGGGAAGAGCCATTAAAACATCTCAAATATTACGGTAAAAGTATACATTTTGTATTAGACAATCTTTAATATCTTTACTTCTTACACTATATAGCGTATAATACATTCTGAATACATTCTGAATGTTTGCATTCAGAGATGGTTCATCTTCAGTCCGTTTCGTTTGGTGGGTCTGCTGGGCGGTGTCGGTGGGGTAAAGACGAACAGTGTTGGGATGGAATTTGGCTTGAGCTTCCTAACACCATCAGCTCTGTGACTCTAACTGTGTCTCATCGAAGTGGTCCTACAAACGGAGTCAGACATTTTAATGCAATTTCAAAGAGAAAGTAAATGATGGTAATGGATTTTCACAGAATGGCATCTAACCAATGCATAGTTATTGCATGGATTACATAAGCGCTTTGGCACCATGCTGTTTGCACTAGACTCTAGACAAGAGTAACATAAATCTCTCCAGCAAACATGAACTGACCATGTATTATCTGTAACTCGAGAAATAGCTGACCAAGCAATGCTGCAAAAGGGCATTTGTTTGCAATATATCCACATGATTTCCATGCAAAGTTAATCACAATCTTTCTGACATGCATGAACATAAACAAAGACAATGCAGCCGATGTTTTGAAAGAATGCAGGGTAAAATGCAGCAGTGCAGAAAGATAGCACATCAAGTAGGCTAGCCTTGCAATGATGTAGTATTAATAGTTGTCATTATTCTAAAAATTGCATAGATTTTCACAGAATGGCATCTAACCAGTGCATACTTATGCATAAAAGAGCCTGGTGGAAAAATACAGACGGCAGATGCAGGTTGTTTGTCCCGGAGTTCAGTGCTAGCATTAGCATAAAAAAGGCACAAAGAGCTAGCGAGCATCGTGTAGCTTAACACTACTAGGCTAAGTTCAAATCAAATTCACTTTGGTTAGTACTTTTTTCGAAGCATGCCATGAATTGATGGGGTACAATAATATTTTCCAAATGTGTTTTCTTTACAAAGTCCATGATAGAAATGTTCTTACCTCACACAAGCAAAAATTATTCGGCTTCCAGTTCATCCTTCTGACCCTCTGCTCCCACAATTTCCTCCTAGTAGGGTCCTGAGGGAAATGATGCAGACGTTTACCACGTCCGGGCCTTAGAGAGCAACCATAGGCTACACAACACGACATTTTCTTTCAAAAAGTAATGATATTACAGATATATATTCCTCTCTTGTACGTTGTCGCACTTGCCTTGATAGCATGGTAATGACGATTGATTAATGTTTGGTCTGTAAGATGGCGTACACAAAACACGTGACTACCTTTGAACCAATCCACGACAGAATTGTCCTGAACGTTCTAAACAGAGTTGGCGGAACTCTCTATATACTCAGGGCTCTGGCCCTGGGAAGAACTTGTGCTGAGGGATAGTGGATGTCACATATTCTACTCTGGCCACCTGTGATCGGTTCTTTTAAGCAATCTTACACAAGATGGCGTTCTTGAATGTCATTGGTACGCAAAGCACAGCTGTAGGAACGAGGCGCTTGCGCCGAGTTCCCAAGTCCTGTGCTTCAAGTACCAATAATGACATTCAAGAACACCATCGAGTGTAAGATTGCAAATCAATAACACAAACCATCTTCATTATCAACAATATTGTAAAATGTTTTCATATTGTGGGTTAATTTGCCCTCAAATTCAAGCTTTCTGCCAGAGTTCATCTCTATCAGAAAATAGTTCCTATAGTAAAAGCGCCTCGTTCCTACTGCGCAAGTGAAACAATGTAACAGTTGAACGTTGTTATGGAAACTAGGCTCATGAAAGTAGTTTCAGCTAGTTAGCGTAGCAATACTTTCTGTAATTAGGCACATTATTTTTGTCCGTTCTTTCACCAGGCATTTAAACACACTCTAGAATGGGAATTGACCAATCGGAGTGCTTGCTTAAACTTGTGTGTTATTGAATACCACATGTATATACCACAAGTCAGCTTTACAAATTTTCTCATTTTTCCCATGGACAGCACCAGATAGGCTTGAATGACGGGGATATGGATCAGTATACACCGGAATGGTCCTTCAACAACAAAGCTAAAATGACAGACAACTTCATATTGGATATGACAATCCAATTTGAGATGCCTGGCTCCCTACAAGATATGTAGTATGTGATGTGAGTTTGAATTGAAAATCATATTTCTTAATGTCCTAAACAGGAAACTGATCCAGATGACGTGGCTGCCAAGGGAGTCACTGTGGGAATTCTGTATGTCCTGTGTGGCTGAAGCCTCATCCCCCAAGATCCAAAACATCGCACTCATCTTAGAGGAATCCATAGTAGTAAAGGACCTTCCGGATACTCCCATGGCCTACCTTCTCGGCCTCCTTTATGCACTCAATATTTTCTATCCGGAGGACCTTAAGTACAGCTTTGAAACACTTGTTCCTGGATAATGGCCCAAAATGCTCTGTGTGCGATCTCTAAAGAAAAAGCTTTGTCTTGTCTAAACGTTGCAAAAAGAAAAGTGAAATAAAGAAACAGGTTTTCCCTCTTGGAGTCAGCTCTGATTAGCAGCTGTGAAATTTGACAAGTTCACATAATTGTTTTGTGTTGTGTTCTCAGACTAATTGCTGGTTAATAACTCAAAAGTTTGTAAAATGTGTGTTACACCCATTTGTAAGTTATGTAGTTATTGCTAATAAGGCAACGTGAAATTTGACATTGATTTATTTTATTTATATTTTTCTACATTGTTACATTGCTACATTGATTGTTCTAGCAAAATGTTAATGCAGAATGTATTTTCAAGTTAGACCTGTGAAGCCATACGTGTCAAGACAGCTGTGAATGACATGTTATGTGAATTTTAACAGAACTTTTTCATGTTAATTCTCTTGATGCCCATAGTCATCTCTGACCAGCAGCTGGCAAACTAATGTTTTAAGTGTTTATCATACATTTTATTGTCTTAAATTGTATTTTAGATGCATCTGAGCAGGGATTATTGTTCTAGCATAAGTGTAACTGCAGAATGTTTTTCAAGTTATACCTGAATATTTGGCCATATTGTTGATTTTGAAATTCACACTTTGATCACTGACTAGCAGCTGTGAATGACATGTCATGTGAAATTTAACACTGGACTTTTTCATGTTAATTCTCTTGATGCCCATAGTCATCTCTGACCAGCAGCTGGCAAACTAATGTTTTAAGTGTTTATCAAGTGAAGAATGGGGAGATCGCACACTAGGGCTGAGAAGTTCCAAAAGTATTTTAAAAGCCGAAACAACAATTACAGGACACATAAACAAGGGGAAACGTTTCGGGTCTAGCCCTTCATCCGTGTTCCTTGTACGTGATGCTTCACAGGGCGCAGCGGCCTTTTATAGGCTCGCTTGCCAATCACCCAATCACCCCAAGACACATGAGTGTGTTTGGGGTCACAGTGTATCCAAATCACCAAAGTTACACCACAGGTACTATAATATCACGATTATATACAAACATGTACAGGAGATATAACATTTGTATACAGAAACATATAGTCACATTTTAATAGTGATGCCATATTTAAATTTAAATGTAAAAAAAATAATATATATATATAAAACATAATATTTAGAAAAAGGTACACATCACCCTTATCAAAAGCAATATCATCATAGCACATTAGGTTATCTTGCGTCCATGTTGGCCTAGTCCATTATTCAACCAACTATTCTAATTACAACAGTTACAGCGAACATGTTAAGGTAAATTCATCATTGATACCACAGAGACGGTCTCTTAAGACCAGTTCAGACCAAAGATTCGCGACGCAACGAGACTCTTTTGGGACGTCGCAGGGGAAAAGTTGCAGCAATGTGAACTGGTCGTCGCAAGTTGCAAGGAGTCCACAAAGATTGAACGTCAAATCGTCGGGTCCAGTTTTAGAACGCAACGATGTGGCTATTTCTCTTCAGCCAATCAGGACACAGCACAACAATTTAGGCTTATTAAATACAAGTTGTAGATGCTAACGGTATTATCTTTGGTTTTACACCGCACTGCCCTGCAAATGTATAAATCAGTGTTCGAATTACGTGGGAGCCAGAGGGAACCGAGCTTCCAAAAAGGCAAAGTCAAAAAACTGAGGGGTCTCATATCTGAAGGTGTCTGCCATATTTGGCATTGTAATTTCATCTTAAACAACACTCATCCATCCCCGTGCAGTCTCTTACCATTAAAAAAATGGTAAGAGACTGCCCCTCCCCCCCACAGTCAACGTTTACACCCGCGGACCCTGCTATGTATGCATTACAAGATTCTACAGAATCTCACGCCAGTAATGTAATGCATTACTGAACTGGTCGTAGGAGACCATTCGGGAACCATGCCTATGTAGGTAAACAAATGATACGTCTAAACGTAAAAATTATTCTATAAAAAAAATCATGAAAAAAAAATTATCAAAAAAAAAAAATTAATCTAAAAAAAAATTTATATAAAAAAAATTAAATAAAAAAAAATTTATATAAAAAAAATTATTAAAAAAAAAATTATATAAAAAAAGTTATAAAAAAAAAATTGGACCTGCGCACAAAAGTTTTTTTTTGGATCTGCGCGCGCATCTTTTTTTTGACATGCGCACGCGCATCTTTTTTTGGACATGCGCACGCAGATCCAAAAAAAGATGCGCGTGCGCATGTAAAAAAAAAAGATGCGCGCGCATCTTTTTTTGGATCTGCGCGCGCATCTTTTTTTTGACATGCGCACGCGCATCTTTTTTTTACATGCGCACGCGCATCTTTTTTTTTACATGCGCACGCGCATCTTTTTTTTACATGCGCACGCGCATCTTTTTTTTTACATGCGCACGCGCATCTTTTTTTGGACATGCGCGCGCAGGTCCAAAAAAAGATGCGCGTGCGCATGTCAAAAAAAAGATGCGCGCGCAGGTCCAAAAAAAAACATTTGTGCGCAGGTCCAATTTTTTTTATTTTTTTTATTTATAAATTTTTTTTATAATTTTTTTTTATATAATTTTTTTTTAATATAAATTTTTTTTATACAATTTTTTTTACAATTATTTTTTTTATACAATTTTTTTATATATAATTTTTTTTTCATAATTTTTTTTATAGAATTATTTTTTTTTATAAATTCTTTTATATAATTTTTTTTTTATACCATTTTTTTTTCATAATTTTTTTAAATACCTTTTTTTATATAATTTTTTTTCATATATTTTTTTTAATCTGTTTTTATATATATTTATATATATTTTTATAATTATTATTTTTTTATTATTTAATAATAGGTAAGACCGCACGGGGATGGATAATGAGCGTTGTTTAAGATGAAATTACAATGCCAAATATGGCAGACACCTTCAGATATATGAGAGACCCCCTCAGTTTTTTGACTTTGTTGCCTTTTTGGGAGCTTGGTTCCCTCTGGCTCCCACGTAATTCGATTTATACATTTCAGAGCTGCCAACTTGCACGGTGCACCGTGTGACACACGTTTTTGCCTGCTTACACACGCCACACATCCAATTTCTCACGGCCAAAAAAACAAAAAACACGCGTCCCCCCGTCCCCCCCCCTCAATCCCGATCGTCGGTCCGTCCGTCCCCCCCGTCAACAATCACGATCGCCCCCCCCCCCCCCACAGTCAACATTTAAGCCCAGTTCAGACCAAAGATTCGCGACGCAACTGCTTGCAACTCGCAACTCCTTGCGACGAGACGGGCTGAGACGTTCTAAAAACGGGGCAGTTCACACTGCTGCACCGGGCGGCGACGGCAGGTGGTCTCCCTAGCAACTGTGAACGCTCTGGCACAGCTGAGAGCCGCATCAGCATCACTTCCATCCTGCTAAAAAGTAACCTAACTTAGGTTTGCGATTAGTTTTATTTTGGTTGAGAGTAGGCTAGAGTTGCTGTGTTTCGCCATTCTCCACTACTTCTGCATTGTAGTAATTCGCTGAAGCTTGTTTAGATCCCGCTAGTTGGATACATTGCATTCTTTCGTAGTGGCGACTTCTCGACTGCAAGGGAAGCTCGGCTTCCCCGAAAATTCCCCGAAAATTAAATGGTCAGATATATACTGTTGTGTTAACATTTCATTGATTAAAAATGCGTTAGAACACGTCCATCTCGAAGACGTGTTCGTTCAGAATCAGCTGCTTATCGCAGGTCGACTGACTCGATGTCCTTCTCATACACTTACGTGTTTAATTTGCGTGTGTTTAGACAGATGGGCGTGCACACACACGCGCACCAAGCATCACCCGCATTCATTCATTATTTTAAACTCACTCGCGGTAAAACTATGTTTTCTCACGATCAAATACTCATCAATCCTAAAAGTAATGGGCTTGTACACGATGTCTTTGTCAAGAACATATGTGTTTGCTGTACGGTGTTTGCAGATGCATTGATTTAAAAGTAGGCCTACAATTTACCGCTGTATCAGCTGTTCTTTCCCAAATCATTTAACCAATCATTTAGGCCTACCCTAAAACTAGATTTTGTTTTGGAAGCCTGGAATATACTTTCTCGAATGTATTATTGTTATTATTATTATTATTTTAACGCATGGCATAGCTTACTATACTTCATTCATGTTCATTCATGCAGCCCTATGGAAAAAAAAAGTGTTTCCACAATCCACACGCTATTTCTATGCAGTTTCACACGTATGCATAATCTTTGACATCATAATATTTAACATGCAAGTGTAGTGCCTGGTTGCTGCGGGGGAAAATCAGCTTTGCGCCGGGTGCAAACTAGCAACGACACATGCGTCGGTGTAGAAAGTCAATTGCGCCGGGCGCAAGATAGGGCCCTTCATCTGTTTGGCGCACAGGACTGTCGGAATGGGAACATGTCGGACTGGCAGCATTACGGGGGCGCGATTACGGGCTGGCGGAGTTACATTTAAAAAACGCGTTCAAGTAAAAATAAATAAGAAAAGCGGAATCAATTTGTGGCGCTCGTTGTTCAATCTGTGGCGCAGCGCCACACATTGGCCTATGTGTGGGAAACACTGTTACAATTGTATTTAACGATAAGGATGTTTTACATACAATGACAACGGTATAAAACACTG
>NC_140271.1:3184475-3231975 GCF_964030765.1 Micromesistius poutassou | reverse complement strand
TTCTTTCGTATTTCCACGGTTGTCCTACTCTTTCAACCCTCGTTGTATAGGAAGTGACAAAACACATTAAATTGATTATATTGTGCAACGTCCGCTAAACGCATCTATTCACTTTTATATGCTCCATTTGCTTCGGCAATCTAAATAGCCTATAATTGATTGGCCCCTTAATTGCAGCGCGGCTACTATTTATCTAACCCAAATAAATGTACAGCAAGCGTGTGCAATGTGAGCCAAAGTTAAGGGGAACCAACAAAACTAACATCCAAAGTGATCCCGCCCCGCGTTTCCCCCTCTGCGTTTCAATGCGAGCTCCTTCTCCTCGCTGGTCCCCCGTGTAGTTACAATGTAGTTCTTATCAAAGCCCCCCTGTCTTGTTGTGACAGCTCTGATATTGTTTATTGAGGTGGGATGTCAGGTTTAATTAGCAATCGATATGAAAAGCGTTTGCAGACCCCGTCTCTGACGTCAGAGTCGATTACCGTTTCTCATTGGTCTCAAATTCCCAAAGCCGCGGCTAATTATTGGAAGGTTCACGTGGATAAAGTACAGCTCATCCCCTCCCTTCACATCATGTCCCCTGCTCGTCGGCCACGCTCACTGCATGCTTTTTAAATCCACATCGCCGGCTTCAAGACGTCGTTCCCTTTCGCCTGCTGCGGGATGATGGACAGCAGGATACTGGAGCCTCCTCATGCCCAGTTCGGAGGCTCTCTCGGCGGGATGGTGGGCTTCCCGTACCATCTGAGCCACCATCATGTGTACGAATTAGCCGGTCATCAACTCCAATCTGCGACCGCGGTTCCCTTTTCCATAGACGGATTACTTAACGGGTCCTGCACGGCGTCTGTTGTTAATTCCAACTCGCTCTTGTCTGCGGGCTGCGGTATGAACGGAGATAACCAGTATAAACTGACAGGTAAGGCACGATTTTATTATGCGATTTAGCCTAGCCCTTTATTATACATTCACGAAATGCATGGTTGTGCAGACCAACAACAAAGACACGATGCCTTTTATGGAGCAAAGTGGGTCCTTTCCGTTGCATCGCGACCATCAGATGCTAAAGCTGTGCGCAATAACGATGCTGTTGTAGTCACTTAAGTCAAAACACGCGCCTACATGCATCCTTCTTTAACGGGCTATTAACGTATTACGCTTAAGTTTGGTGAAGGCATATCCATCCCCGACATTTCTAACCGTACAGCCTCCATTTACCTCGTTTAACTGCATGCTATTTTATACGCATTTGTTTTGAAGCATGTTAGTGGTGGAAATGCATGTCCTAATGCAGTGCAATGTTGACACTTATCGTTGTGTATCCTCACGTCAGACTCGGGAGATCCAGACAAAGATAGCCCCGGTTGCAAGAGACGGAGAACACGCACTAATTTCACTGGTTGGCAGCTGGAGGAATTAGAGAAGGCTTTTAATGAGAGCCATTACCCGGACGTGTTCATGAGGGAGGCTCTGGCTCTCCGCTTGGACTTGATAGAGTCAAGAGTACAGGTAAATCATGTTTCTTTCCTCCCTTTGCATGTCAACTTTGCTCTCAATCTCCGAGTTTGTGCATGCATGGTTATGGTAGGCTACATCGACGGCTGTACCATTTTTTTTTTTACTATCTGTCTACATGTCTATTTGAACTCTGTTAGAATGCTTAAATTGAAGAACAGATCTGGGAGTGTAGTTGTCATAAGAAACGCAGGACGGTGTTGCTATAGCTCAACAATGGCATCCGACTCTCGGAGACAAAACCAGTCCACACCAGGCAGCACAAGGGGGAATTTCTTTATGTTTTCGTTAATATCCCATTGCTTATTTTTTTTGTAATACAAATATCAAACAATTGACCAAACCAGTGCATGCATGTCAAATAGGTCGGATTCTAAGACTATTATTTTGTTTAGTATATACTTACTTATATTTATATTTAAGGGGGAAAAAGGGGAAAAAACTGAATATACAATACTCGATTTTTGTATAGCAGCCTATTATAAAATAAAATCATAATACCTAAACATTTTAATATTTGTATTATATTGCATGGTAATGCAGCCATATGTGTTACATGCATTTTAATTGTAAAATTCACTATCAATTATTGACAAAAATATATATTATATTTCTATATTTCATTTATAATATTAATATTGCAATGTGTAGGCTATAATATCCTTTATATACATAGAACAAAGGCCAAAGCACACAACATGGCCCTTTACAGTGTTCATCAACCAAGTCACGTGCACAATAATGTACTTTTGGGAGCAACGCACCGTTTTGTTTTGTTTACATTAGATAGGTCTTATATTTTGGGTTAAAATCGTGTGCTGCTGACTAATGCAACATTTCCTTGCCTCTGTAGGTATGGTTTCAGAATCGCAGGGCAAAATGGAGGAAAAAAGAGAACACAAAGAAAGGTCCCGGGCGACCGGCGCACAACTCGCACCCCACCACCTGCAGCGGGGAGCCCATGGACGCGGACGAGATCGCCCGGAGAGAGCTGGACCGGCTGGAGAAGAAGAAAAGAAAGCAGGAGCGCAGGCTGCTGAAGGCGCAGAATAAGCTCCTCCACGGGGACCTATTTCACACTCCCGGCTCGGACAGTGACAGCGGAGTGTCCCACGTCACGGACAGCGAGCACACGGGCGCCCTTTTTAACCCATCTGCGGGAAGGAACCAAACGCCAACGAGCTGTGACCAAACGACCCATCCTCACACCCATAACACCACCACCACCATCACCACCCCCACGCACAACCAAAGACAGTCGCACCACCACGACGCTGGCGGCTCCGAGCTGGACTCGTCGGACAGCAGCCAGCAGTCGAGCTTGTGTGCCAACAGCAGGGCCTCCGGCCTTCAGAAACTCAACCCCTTTAGCGTCGAGAGCCTCCTGTCCGACTCCAGACCCTGCAGGCGCAAATCAAACGTGGACGGATTCTCTGCCTTACCCCCGTCGCGGCCTTTGATAGGAAAGGGACACTTCCTACTGTACCCCATCACCCAGCCGCTGGGATTCATCGTCCCACAGACTTCGTTGAAAGCAACCCCCACAACAATAACAACAACAACAACAACAAAAACCGACGTCATGGACGATGCTGAGCGTGGTCGAGGAAATCCGGCCAACTCGGGATGTAAGAACCGCGCCATGGACTATAATTGCGACTCGACACAGGACGATGACGCGCTGTCGATCAGGGGACAGGGGGTGGCTCTGCCGGAGAGAATGAAGACGAGTTCCCCACAGAGCAGTCCGTCCCGGGCCACTTTTCTCAGTGGCAAAAGTAGTCAGTCAGTCAGCAGTGGTAGTAATAGTAATAGTAGTGACACGTGTTTCCCCAACGACGTGCGAGAGTCCAGGCCCCTAGACCCCAGCTCCTTACAGGCAGACGCAAAAGAGCACCTCCAAGATAAAGACTATTGTGACCATTCAGAGTCAGTTATAACTTATAGTCCAAAAGAAACAAAGACAGACTCCTGAAAATAGCCCTAAAAAGTATAGCCTCAATCGGAAGAATTGTTGATATAGATCGAGGGACGAGATTCAGTAGGCCAAAGTTTTATCATAGTCCACCAGAATTGCATTTATAATCTAGGCTACATTTTCTCAGCTAATATCTCCATTATGGTGTGTTAGCAAATAGATCTCTCTCTCTCTCTCTCTCTCTCTCTCTCTCTCTCTCTCTCTCTCTCTCTCTCTCTCTCTCTACCTCTCTCTCTCCTCCTCTTGTGTGTTTGTTTCGCGGGTAAAGGTTTGATATTTAATGTCTGCTAAACTGTAAACAAAAAAAAACAAGACATCAGAACCACAAAAATCCTCAAAATGTGTAAAAAGGTATTATACTATTTATATATGTAAGGTTTTCGTAAATAAATCTATTGTATACAAGCCCCTCAAATCGTGTGTGTGTGAGACCTTACATCCAGGAGGGTCTACAGTAGGAAGGGCTTTCTCAAGAAATCTCATGTTGTACTTTGTATATTGCCTTAACAAATTTATTCATCTATAAGCCCCACCGAAATGAGGTTAGGAGCCCGAGGCAAAGGACCCGCTCGACTCCTGCAGAGTTTGGATATGAAAGTAATTATTTTCCCGGTGGCTACTGCGGGGATTCAGTTTATTTTAGCTCAAAGGGTTATAATACATTACCGATTTCTAGTGATATGAAATCACATAAACTTCCAAGAATAATAGAATTAGCATGAAAGGCTGGGGTGTCAAATTGAAATAGGAAAATAATAGCCTCGGCAGCTGGGAGTGTGTTTGTGCATATTGGATAGGAGATGGGAATTCGTGGGGCGGAATTTTCATGAGCTTTTCACTTTGTCAGGGGCCCTTGTATCCGGCTATATTAAGATAGATGTTCGATGATATCCCTCATTGTTCTGTCGCTTACATTGATGTTTCTGTGTTATCAGCCTATTGATCATGCGTCGGCTGTAATGGGAAGGGTGAAGCGAACGTGCCTATTTACAATAGCAGAACACATTTGTTCTAATAGGGCTCGGGCTCCCGGGGGGATGCATGCAGGGTCTGGGACATCTGCGCCTCCTTCGGAATATTAGCAATGATGACCACAAGGTATAAAAAGCTGAATTTAAACTAAAATCTAAACCAAAACAACACAAAGAAGAAGGTCTTCTTAAACAAACAGAGTCCTTGGAAAAAAAAAAACACGACAGTATTTCCAGTATCTGAAGCCAGGAAGCGGTGTTGTTGGCGTTGTTGAAATGCCCACGAGCATTTGTGGTAGTTTTCTCTTTTTGGCTTCTCGATTTGCAAATAAATTGAAAATAATCAGAGGGGCAGCTTTATGTCTGAGCCGGTGCAAATGAATTTCTGAGCCAGTGTCCTTTTCAAAATATTTACATAATATTGCAGCTGTTTGCTCTAGGAAGCAATTACTTATTAGGTGGGAGGCAGGGGATGAAAAAGCCAACATGGCACTGAATGGAAAAGATCAGTGCTGCGAGGCTGAAGGCTGTGGGTGTAACTATAGCCACGGCGTAAAACACCCTAATGAATACGGTTATTTTATAATAATAAAATAATACAAATCATTTAATGACACAGTTTAAGCCATAGGACGTCGTTTAGGCTATATAAACAGAGCACAACCCCCCCCCCCCCCCCAAAAAAAAAAAAACTGGCAAAGGTTTATTTCCCAGATTGAAGTGAAAGGTCGGTTTGGAAATAACCTAAAATTGATGTCCCTTGGTTAATTCTTCCTCTCTCCCTCCTATACTCTTAGGCTATTTGGAACTTATGCCCAGTTCATCCATAATTCATTAGCTCCCCTGAATAGGAGTATCGCTGGCTGCACATTGGTGGCCTTAAGGTGAAATTAGCGATTTGCTTAAGTAGTTAAGCTTTTCTTGCCTAAGAGCGGCACGCGTGATTCAAGACAAACTATCAATCGATATGCCCAGGCTGCCTCCAGGAGCTGTGTCTTCCATGAATCACACTTTATGAATTCAATTTCTACCCAGAGAAAATTTTCAATTTGAACGCCAGATCATTATGGGAGAGTGTAAATTGTTTTTGCTCTATTATGCATCGGACGCCATCATTTTTTTTTCTAATTACGGAGGTGTCAGGTCGAGCTGTCATGCAGACGCTGATTTTCAATTTAACTGATCATCGTGCATTCATTTTCCCATTTGATAAATATGCTATCTAGAAGCCTCTGCATGCACGGAATGCTAAAAGAGAGGCACAGATTGGCAAAGTAATAGAGGCCTGTGTGCGGCAATAAGTGCAGATCAGGCAGCTAATTTAGCACCTCCTGGTATTCCATTTCCATTTCTCATTTTCAGGTCTCAGAGGAGGAAAAGCAGCCCAAAGGCAGAAAGCAGCCTATTCACTATCGAAGAAAGAGGCAGAGAGGGAGAGAGAGAGAGAGAGAGAGAGAGAGAGAGAGAGAGAGAGAGAGAGAGAGAGAGAGAGAGAGAGAGAGAGAGAGAGAGAAAAAAACACACCAAAGCCTTGTTTCCAACCACACCTTTCCTAAATTAGTCAATCGAGCTTAATTAAGGTTAATGGAGTTTTCTCAATATGTGTTAGTCTTACTTAATAGAAACAAATTTGCGCAATTAATTAGGCCAAAGGCATGTATTCACCGAGAGCCATTCGACAATCTTGCTCACGTACATTCTCAACGACTCCCCAAAAATATGAACTAATATCACCGTATCATAACCTTTTTCAAAAGTAAAATTAAACTTAAATAAATGTCCCCAACCCAACAATATAGGGACAAACACGGCACAGTACATGCCATTATGAAACAATAATACGAAATAATAATAATAAGAAATATGCCACAATCGTTCAGTTCTTTGTTATGATTTATTATTTTGTCAATTATAAACGTTTTATCCACTAGGTGTGGAAGTGCTGATATGAGAATCAAAGCAATACATTAAATCGAGCAAGGTTTTCCTTGTGTAATAAAAAGAGTTGTGTTATTATTAGGTCTATATGCTACGCATCTTGGGTCCCCCCCCCCCCCCCCCCCCCTCTTCTGATCTGAGATCCTGGCACACGCGTGGGCCTAATCGTTTTGCTTCATGGGTCAAAGGAATTTTCTTCCTCAGAATATAAGAGTGTACTTTGTCTTTTAGGATTAGTTCACATTTCACACTCATTAATGCGGCAATGGAAATGATAATTCTAATCTCTGTGCAAACCTGGGCCAGGCCTGGGTTTAGACCGTATACTCGTATAGTGCATTCATTAGGGCTCACCATTTTCTAGGTAGTTGTCCTGCATTGTTTGGTAAAAACAGATATATCCCGAGGCCTATATGGAAAATTAAGAAAAAGCTGATATTTACATCAGTTAATTTGATAAATGTGCATTAGCCTACATAAATAGGCATACCTGTCTATTGACAGTAGTTTTCTACTCTAATAATGAACCAACATTTAGACCTTTGTATGGAAAACGTCATAATAGGTGGTCTGAGTTTTACTTTTCATTGAGTAAAACTGAGATACTTAATGATTATGCATTATGTTTCAACGTTCTCAAGTTGTAGGTCTTACTAAATTAAAACATAACACTTAATGTACAATTGCTTCTTAAAGGGTAAGTGTGTCATGTATGGCCTTTAATCCTTATTTTAGCCTCACTGAATGAACTGTACACATTTATAAACATAAATGGCCTAAAGTAGCCTACATTTTTGGGGGCCTGTTATATTAGGATAAATATAAAATATTTGTATTTTACATAATACATTAATTTTATTATAGCATACTTGATGGGCTACCATTGTGCTATTATTTAAACTATAACCCACTTTCTGGACTAAAAAAACAACGACAATAACTTTCTCCTTTCAAACGTCAGATGTGTCAGACCTCAGCTTTAGATGGTTCTCGTGTACGGGGCTGTCGGAGGAGGGACGTGGCACTAACCAAATGGGTTCTCTGATACGTCACAATTACACATACCTAGCAAGAGCTTTTGAAGTAAAAAGCAAGGACAGGAAACACGTTAGAGGTGGAACTGCGCTCTATAGGTCAATCAATCAAATGTAATTCTGTAGTATTTGTGATGTCACAACTTCTGCTGTTTATTTTTAAATTTAAATTAAACTATAGTATAAGCAATAGAATACACAACTAACACTATTTTAAAGATGTCATTCCATTATATATCAAAGACTTTGCCGAAATATGATATCTATGATTATAAGCCCTATAATCCCTATTATGGGCACTATCATTTAGTCCTATTGTTCAGAACCTTTGTTCTAAATTTACATTGAGTCATAAGTAAATGTGTTACAGTTGTGCGAATTCTAATAAGAATATTCACTCACTTTTCTAAACAACCCAATGACCCCTCACAACCCCTCACATCCAATGAAAACAAACCGCCGCCACCACCGTCTAGATAACACGATGACCATCAAAAGCACAAGCAGTGGACGGATTGAAGAATGGAAGAATGGACGGAATGATATTACAGATGGCGAACAAGTTCCGCCATCAGTGATTTTTTGGAAAATCTAGCGCAGTCATAGTGGGATGCTCCCAAGGCAGCCAGGGCCAGAGCAGGCCAGAACAGGTATTACTCCTTCTCCCATGTGTGTTTGTGTTATAGGTCCTACCATTCATTTATATTGTTCAAAGATGTCTGATCACGAGGCTAATGCTTGTCCTAGCTAGCTAGATAGACCTAGTAGATAGGATATTCTGAGCATTAGCGTAACTGACCTCAACCCATAGCATAGCATGGCCATCATGACGCCTATCTTAACTCAACCTCAACTCTAATCCTCGACCAACCAAAACAACAGGTGTACCTGCGCTCCCTGGAGTCCAGGAAGGCTAGCATCAAGATGCTACTTCTGTTGCTGCTCGGTATTCAGTTAATCAGTGTGTTCCTTTTAGTGGATCATTGTCTTTATTCATCAGATGGTGTTCTTCATGAAAACGTATGCAGCGCGGCTCTAAATAAGATCAATCCAAAGCGTTGAGGAAGAAACGTGGGCTGCACTACCATGGAAACGTCGTTCCTTGCAACCCAAAATCAGGCACATTGCAAGGACAGAACAAACTAAAAAAGACATGTGAAGCTGAACAGAGAATTGGTTTCATTAAAGCACAGTTGGCCATAGGCAGGCATGGCATCACAAAGACATGCACAGCCACATCTATCTCACAATATTAGTTCATCAGTCAATGACCACCACATCACCACTGATCATCGTCATCAGCGGAATGGTCTTGACTTGACTTTCTGTAATGCAAACCTTGAACTTGGAGTCCGTAGTTAGCAGGATCCTGTTGATTTATTGTGAGGTTTCAAGGTTTCCCACCTTTAACAATACACACAATCGAATAATTGCAGGTTAAACAATTCGGTAGAAAGAAGTGATATGTCCATCGCAATGAATGGTGATACAAGAAGGCTCAGGTCAAAGAAATGGGCCTCAATTTCACCACCAGCTGTGAGTTTGATATGTCATCACACCAAAATGTATGATAGTTAGCTCAACCTACTAGCCTACCCAGTGGACTGTTACTGATAGGTTGATATATCCATCACACATCATAGGTGGACACTACATACTGTCATGTTCCTTAAGCTCATAAGAGTACTGTTTAGCTTGGAAATGATGCATGCTCGAGGAAATAACAACAACTTTAAGATTTAAACTTAGAATCTTTAAAGCAGGAAGCAAAAGTTGACTCTTTCTTAATGAGCTCAGATGTTGCTACTGTGAAAGTTTTCTGATAGACATGTATTTTCTCACCAACTGTATTCTACTGGTTCATACACAAGTGCAGTTTCTAAAGGTAGGTAACAGTGTGAGATTTGTTTTGTAGGACTTTTTCAGTTAAAGGGCACTTCTAATTAATGAGCAAAGATTTCCCCTAGAAAGATTGTCTCTCATTATCTCCTTGTATTTTCTAAGGCAGCAAATATTGATTTTAGCTAATTGTTCTGACCTACACCAACCAATATTAACACTAACCAGCATGGTATTTTGTGCTTATTAAATAACTGCTTTTTCTTTATCCCCTTGTGTAAATAAAAACATATATCCTTATTAATATGATGACCATTTGTAACAAATTAATGTGGTATGAACTTCCATCATAAGGGGTGGATATACCACGACACCACAACGCATATGTGTTAATGTTCCTGTAATGTTGACTCAGACATACAAACTTAAACCCTCCAGGGTGTACTTTCATACTTTAAAAGCTATATATAGTTACACTGGTATGTTTAAGATGGCTTACCTCAGGCCCAGCCATTGGATATTGCCACAACACACTAAGAAGGCTTCCAGGCTTTAGCTCCCGCTACTACCTTTACTCAGAATGACTCAAATTACTGTTCAAATACACTGAGTATTTACAATCCACATACATCCATGTCCATCCACCAACCCACCCGCCCATCCACCCACCCACCCACCCACCCATCTAACCATCCATCCATCCCTTCATTCATTCATCCACTCATCCATCCATTCCTTCACCCATCCATCTATCCATACGTCCATCCATCCACCCATTCATCCATCCATGTACCCACCCACCCATCCAACCCTCCATCCATCCATTCCCTCACCCATCCACCCATCCATTCACCCATCCATCTC
Source organism: Micromesistius poutassou (assembly GCF_964030765.1). Taxonomy (NCBI): domain Eukaryota; kingdom Metazoa; phylum Chordata; class Actinopteri; order Gadiformes; family Gadidae; genus Micromesistius; species Micromesistius poutassou. The sequence continues at coordinate 3,221,836 of NC_140271.1, read as the reverse complement.
TCCATGCATCCGTCCATTCATTCACCCATTCACCCAGCCACCCATACCCACAGCCCTCATCCTGTTCTTACTTCAGTATGGTCGTGTGTGGTGGTATACGTAATAAGGGGCAAAGTAAACCTGCTGTGAACATGAGATGTCGGGGGTGGGGGGGGGGCATCCTAAATGGGTCCCACTCACACACCAAAAGCCAATTCAGGGTTTATTCCATGTACGTGTATATGTATAAATAAAGTACATTGTAAAGCAATTGTTGTGGAAAAAATGCATTTCCACAAGCCAATTATGTCTCTATGGATATTGAAGGGGTTTCAGCAAAAGGTCCTGCTGTTAAAAACGATGACAGCATTTGGTTCACCCAGCTCCTTATTGGTAAAATCTCATTGTCTATCAACCAGTATGGTTTGAGTACCTACCTACATAGTATCTACCTGTATTTATCTGATGTGTGTATATATCTACTGTCTATCGCTCTATCTTTCGATCTCTCTATCTTTCTATCTCTCTATCCCTCTATTTTTCTATCTCTCTATCGCTCTATCTTTCAATCCCTCTATCTCTCTATCTGTACATCTTTCAATCTCTCTATCTCACTATCTCTCTATCTTTCAATCTCTCTATCTCTCTATCTTTCAATCTCTCTATCTCTCTGTCCATCCGTCCGCATCCTTTTCTAGAATTAGAGATAGAGACGTCTGACTCCGAGACAGACATGTTCCAAGAGGCTACTTCGAGAAATCCTTTTTTGTTAATGGATTTGAAGAAATGATGACACAATTAATTCTAATTAATTATCTCTTGATCTGGGTCATGCCAACAGCAGGACATCAGAGGAGTTTTGCTATGGGGTGCAGTTAACCTTCCAGATGAATAGGTATCGTTTCAGTCCACACAACGCCGCCTTTCTCCTCTCTGCTCGACAGACGACATTAATCTCCTTAGAAAATGACTGGCTAATTATTAAAATGTTATTTTTGCCTGTATTATCCTCGATTTAATAGCGCGCATCCTGAACAAAGGAAACAAATGATAATGATTATAATACATAATACATACATTAAAACCAAATAGTAACCTGACTAATATAAATAATAACATTAAAAAACAATAATAACAATAGTAATAACAACAATACTACTAATAACAACCACACTAAACCAATACATAGAAGAGATGGTAATCCTGAAGCTAATAGCATGAGCTCAGATGTGCCTAAAGGCCTGTTCTTTGATGGACCGTTCTAGTTGCAATTATAAAAGGCTCCCGAGAAAGACTTGACATGTCCTCCCTCGCTCTCCTCTTCCACTATTAAAGTCATGTTGCAGATGTACTTAGCACGTCAAGGCCAAGACCCCCAGATCTCACTATTACATGCGCATTATTTCATCTTTTGTCTTCCCTGGTCCGAGTATACTGACACATACAATTTCTGCCATTAATGTGGCAGTAAGCTAAAGGATGAACAAGACTCAAGAAGAGAGCGAGTCAGGGTCCAGTTTTCTCCGGTTAATGGCCCAGGGGAAATAGGGTTCAACTGGGCCTGAAATGTTACCCATCAATGTGCCCTGTGGAGGAGCATGTTATGGGGGGGCTCCGTCGCTGGTTGAAATCGATCCTGTTAGAGCAAAGGAAGTGGGGCCTATTTGACAGCCAGGAAACATTTCAGTACCGCCACTGTGTGTCTGAGAGCTTCAGGCGCACACACGCACACACACACACACACACACACACACACACACACACACACCAACAATGACACACACACACACACACACACACACACACACACACACACACACACACACACCAACAATGACACACACACACACACACACACACACACACACACACACACACACACACGCACGCACACACACACACACGCACACACACTGAGAGCAACACACTTACACACACACACACACACACACACACACACACACACACACACACACACACACACACCAACACCGACTCACACACACTGACACTGACACTGACACACACACCTGGCAAAAAAAACGACAAAGAAAAACCCAACAAACCAAACTTGAACGTATCAGTTGTGTAAATGGGTGTGATTAGTCATAAAAGAGCTTACTGTGCAAAGGCTGGAAGCACATTAGAGGTGATGGCGGGACAGAATCAATGGTGGTTACTTCTTGGAAGTGTGAGCTTATCCATCAACAACACGCGAGATGACGGAGGACAGCTCGTCAACACCACCACCACTATCGACAGAGGGAGAGGGAGAGAGAGCGGGACAGAGCTCGATGAGTCCCTCTCGCGCTCTCTCTCTGGTGTAACATTCATTCTGCGCAATCAATGAGTATCCCGGTGCTTTCTAAATAAGAGATTTAGAAGAAGGGAGGAGGAACAATTATAGCGCCGTGTGCAGCCTCCTTAGACATAAACATAAACAATTGGTCACAATCAGTGCCCTGAATATATTTCTACATTTTGGTCATTTCTGCAACATCCCAACATAATTCAATTAATCTTCCTTAACGTGGAGCATCCCTTTTTAAACTGCTTATCTTGTCATGCCGAACCCATACGCACAGAGTGTGAATGAATACACACACCGACAGAAACACACACACGCACACATACACACACAGACACACGTGTGGGTACGAGCACGCACACGCGCGCACAAACAGAATGTGATTTTGCGGAGACCTCCCGACGGGGAAATGCTACGAAGAAATCACAGGTAGATGGTTAATGAATTTGTAAAGACACTTCTGCCTGGACAACGGCGTCTGATGTGGCTCTTCTAATTAGATTTTAAGTACTGCACAACAGGGATCAACCGTTTAGAATCTCTGTAACCAATCCCCAAGTGACGCTTAGTGTTTTGTTTAACATTGAAGAGAGATTGTGGATCAAAATGAGCTCTTCAGATGGAGGGGAAACAAGTAAAACATTGGTGATTTTGGTTACATGACGCAGTTCTAAAAAGGGGGCAGGATAGTCAGGATGGGTGTTTGACTCCGAGCCAGAAGGTTGTGGGTTCAAATCCGATGGTGTCTGCAGCCCACCGTTGAACAAGATGCCTAACCCCTCACGTCAATGGGGTCGCCCGACATGCAGATGGCGTCGCAGGAGATATATAGGCCTGAATATACCCCAGAGGGCCTCTCCGGGGCCCACGGCCACAGACTTATGCTGGTATCCATTTGTATGGTACACCCGTACGAGTCGTAAGGTGTAAATCTCCCAGCTATCTTGCGGCATTTCACGCAGGAACACCCCCTTTTGGTCTCGTAGTTCTGAAAGTAGAGTGAATTAGAACGACTCGACAACAAAGATGGCTGCGCCCGTAAAGAGAATTATTTTCTTTATATTTGTACCACGTTGGTCGATTTTAAATGCTCTTACACGCTTGATTACATTGCTACGTTATTCCGGTCACCAATTTATGCATTGCACGTGTCTTGCTGTGCGTGCAATACATTGTAAAGTTGTGTTGTTTGTTCTCGAGCTAGGAAATGACATCACGTTCTTGCTAGAGCAGTTCGGAAGTACCGGCTTACCATACAAATGGATAGCAGCATTAGATGATCTCCTCATTGTCATCACTTTTACAATTTCCAATGGAAGTAATTTAGCAGACAGACTTTTATGCAAAGCGACTTAGGCTGAATAGGAATCTACCTCAGGAATGACATCTAGGCGTCCGACATTGGGGATCTAACCTAGTACCTTTCTGCTGGGAGTCAAACCCCCTCGTCACTGCAATATTATCTCCCCCAGGTTTATATTATTATTTGTGCTTGTAATTTGTATGCACGTCATACAACAAACTGATTGGCTTGACACATCCGTCAAGCCATTGGTCAAGGGACACAATCGCTATCATCCACACCTTCAGATTGTTAAAAAAGACCAAAGCGCTTTCTACCTCACCATTTGACCCCTGATGTCTGTCGATTCACATTGATTAATAAGTAAAAGTGTTTTAGGTCAAGCATTAGCTCCTGGTATAGATGATTCCCTCCCGTTTAAAAGCAGGCCCCTGGCTGCTGCAAACAATGGTACACTTTTAACGCACAACGGCCTCCACAGAGCCCCTTTTTATCCAAGCAAAGTAAACGCCATTAGTTGGTCTACATTACACCCCTCATCGGGGTTAGAGTGCCGAAATGAATGGCGGGCACATTAATTCAGACGCTGGAAAGGTTGTATAGTTGAAAACACTTATACCACAACTCGCATTAAGGTAGCGCATGTGACCTACTTCCACGCCACTATATTCCACCGAGAACCGGGCAGTCCTCCAATCAGGAGGGAGGGGAACGTGTCCTTGTCTGGGGGCAGTCGCTGACCCTTTGCTTTACTGCAGATGACACGCTAAAGAGTTAGCGGAGTCGCCACGTAGCCTTCCCAATGTCTGTGCCCAACTGTGTGAAGACGTGAACGTAGACGGCCGGTGTAGAGAAGAAGTGCTTGGAAATGAGCTTGAAAAAAAGAAAAGAGAAAATAATCAGGCCATTTCTGATGTGATTGATGTGTCAACTTTCCGATTGATCAATGTTATTCTCAAGTGTAGAGGTAAAACAAGACAACATCAAGACGAGACGATACCCAGATGGAAATTGAGGGCAGACTAATTACGTCTGCGTGAATCTCTTTCTTATTGTTTGCTATGAAACAGCACATTTAGCATATAGGATCAAAGTCCTTGTATCATCATATCACTAAGCATTATGTTTAGACCGCATTGGAGGACCGTTGACAGTTGTCAGCGGTCCTCTCTTGAGAAACTAGACGTTCATGGTTTGTTTTTTCGTTTCAGAAAAAAATGCTCTGAATCAGATTTATTAAGTCAAAAAACAAATCAATCTTACACACACTACAGGTTAAGTGCGGTACAGGTTAAAGTGCGAATCCTTCAACTGTACTAACACACGTCCCTCTTTTTCTCACTTCAACACCTCCTTCATGAACAGCCTTCAATGGACTCCATACAATATCCACATGTTGGAGATATCTGCAACAGCAAAGCCCTTCTTCCCCCCGTTAATCGCTACAACATGAGCAGGGGAAATTATTCCTTGAATTTCTCAGGGAAGATAATGATTCTTGTTTTTATCAAGGGTTTATCTTCTCAGGTCAAGATTAAAGTGAAAACTGAGGTGAACCCCCAGTGTCCCCAATTAAAAAGGAAAAGGGGGCGAGAGAGGGAGCCTGTGAGTGTGAAAGGAAGAGCGAGAGAGAGAGAGATAGAAAGAGAGCGATAGAGAGAGAGAGAGAGAGAGAGAGAGAGAGAGTGTGGGCCTATATGTGTGTGTGCGTGTGGAGGGTGGGATGTCTTGTGTAAGGGGTGAGGACGGGAGGTTGAAGTGGTTGGGGGGAGGGGGGGAGGGGGGGAGGGGTCAATTCTAGATCTCTCTACTCTCCAGTCCCCTGAAGTATACGAGGGAAGTAGGAAATAACACAATTAAATTACGACACCTGACTTCTGGACCTCAGTTCAGTGTGAATCATAGTGGACTAACTGGCGAACGTGCGATCCCATCAGATGATTAATGTGATCACACACATTAGCATCTATCTGACGTCACAATTTAAGATGTATTTTGCTCGATTTGGGGAAAAGGATCAGTTTACAAATGAATACACTTACTCAATGAATGCACTCAATACTTGGTTTACACAAGCTAACAATGCTAGACATGTGTCCTAATGGGAGGAAGTGAAAAAATTGACTTATCAATATACTCTTACATCAACACTAAAATCATAATGACAAATTGTTATTTTTTTGTTGCTGCAGCAATTTTATTTTTACCACCAGATACTTAATTTCCTTTGGGTCCTTTATTTAAATGGAGGTTCTCTCAAGGAAAATGTTTAATGATACATTCAACAATAGGGTCTACTTGGACTTATTAACTAGGTTATAATTTTACCAGACATTAGCAAAGCAATGTCAGCTAGCAAACACATCACAGAGGCAATGAAGGAGCATCTTTTGTTACAACAATATTCAACAATATTGCTTTTATAATAAACTGTCCAAATGTATTTGACCAACTGATTCATTGATTGATTTACTATCACATTTGAATGGGAATAATGTGATACATTTGTAGAACATGTTGCAAAAGAAGACCTACTCCCATACAATGTATATTTTCAACTGAATCAAGCATATGTTGTTATAAACTATAAATGCTGTGACTTCTGACATCTGTTTTTGTGGTTTGTGACACACTGTAGTTATTATTCTGTGGTATTTCCATGTATTTGGTAGCACCTAGCTAGCAAACATTGTGCTATGTGGCTAATGCTGTAATTGCCCATATTAACACTGCAATTGTTATTGTGTGTTGTGTATTTTTGAAACCAACTGGAAGCCGTTTCATTAAATGTATTTCATTCTTAACTATCTAAATAAGACAGCTACATACCAATTGCCTGAAATAACACTTTCTAACAGTTATTTGGGTTCTGCTATAATCCTAACAAGTGCATCCACTCATAGCCTCATAATAATATATGTATTTTTTTTCTCACAGACGTCAGAGGGCAGGGGTATCTTCTCAGTTGCACACTTTGCTCAAGGACAGTCTTGCAATATTTGGGATTTTTTATTTATTAATTTTTTACCTTGAGGGCAATCTGAAATCCAAAATGCCTGAGCCTGCTGATATGTTTACATTAGTCCTTGTCAACATTAAACAGTAAACACACCTGGAATATGTTAACCTGAAGGTTATTGAGTTCTGGGCAGTTGCACATTTTTAATTATAAAAAGATATGCTATTCAAGGTCCACAAAATATTTCACGGATGTACCTCAATTGTATAAGGCAAAATAACAATTATTCTCAAAGGCACTGAAAATCTGAGAGGGAAGTGCAAATTGTAAGTAGTAGCGTAATCCTTAATCGTATCTGCAACAAATCAAAGTTTGTTGTTTTAATCGTGCATCACATCAAAAACTTAAAATAACATTGCTTTGGAGCTTTCAATTAACCCTATTAAAAGAATGGTTGTTTCCCCCCCCCCCCCCCCCCGTGTTTCAATAGGCAGGAAATAACAACCCTGTAATAAGCAAACACACTCACAAACGTGCACGCAACACACACCACACACAACAAACCTCCCTCGCACCTACACATGGTCCACACTTAGATAACAGGCCTCCTTTGTTTTCCACAAGAGACGGTTCTGGTTCAAGCAGTGATTCAAGCATCCAGGCAATCTCAAGACATTAGTGCGACACATTTAATTGCTATTCCATGACACTGTATGAAACCAGAAGAATAACTATATGTTATGTTATTAAAGCAAAAACCCACTTTCTCTAATACAATTATGATACTACTAATGCTATAATAATACTTTTTCCAACCATAGGACCAAAACAATGCTGGAAAAAAAGAGAAGTATATGCAATAATGTGCAGTTTGCTTGTGTTAAATTCAAACCCGGAATTAAATGACGTAAATATTTAACCAAAATTTAGCAACTTTTACCCTATCCCCACTACCTGCCATTATAAGTTAATATGTGTGTAGCTGAAGTGACACCCAGGTAAGAAGATGTCCGAGTTTTTTCTAATTATGAATGTGTTTTTATTCATATTTCAGATGCATCCTGGATAGCTAAATGTCAGACCACGGATGTCATTATATCAGAGTAAATTCAATATCTACATTATAAGTATATTAACACAAGTTGAACAACCACTTCATGGCTGATATGGTACCGCATACAATAGTATGAGTCACCTGTGCCTCCATTATGCCAGCATTAGAGGAGAAAATGATTGCATGGAATCAGATTAAAATTCTCTCATAACTGAAAAAAGTCAATAGACATAAGCAAACAAACAAACCAACACAAAACACACAGCTGTCTCGGTGATGCCGCACCATCAGCTGCGGTTTCGAACCATTTGCTGTGCTGAAGAGCTGCCCTCTTCTATTCTAAACAATGTAGATGAGTGAGATACACGGGACGCCCCAGAAAGCAATCGTGCCGCGCCGCGCCGGTCGTCCAATCGCAGGCAGACAAGCGAATCCTTCGGTGTGGAATCTTCAGTTGAGGCTGCATTGATTTGGCAGCATCAGTTGGATGTCACACACGCCGCGAACAATGCTCAATGACTTTGCCATCCTATTCCCATTTAGATTGCTTCTACGTTTCCTCTCTGACACCTGTTTAAATCAATGCCATCCTCGGCAGGTCATGGGGCTGAATGTACTGAGGCTCACTCTCCCCGCCTCTCAAAATCCACTAAAATCAACACAATAATTGAAATATTTTCAAGCTGATTACACCGAAGCCCGGGGCTTGGCTGGTTGCTAAGAGTATGCTCCCTAGTTGCTAGGGGGAGTAAATCATCTTGCATTATTTGATTTTTGTTACTGATATGAAACCGCTAGTCCCTCGATTAAATGTCCCACAGTCCTACACCTATGGGGATGGACACAGGGGAAAGGGGGAATATAAGAGTCAGCTTGAACCTGTAAAATAGCATCTACAACTTTTTATTCCTTCTCTTTTCCATAGGGCTTCAACACAAATTGATCAGCTTGTTTATTTCCGTCCGAGGCGGAGAACAAACAACACACATAGCTAGAGCTCATCTCTCTCATTGAGGGAGAACAGAGACGACAGTGAAATGTCAGGATTCTGGCTCTCCGCTTTGGGCTTTGCTGGGATCATGAGGAATCTATTTATTTCTCAGATATATGAAAGAGATAGCCCAGTTAAAGCCTCGTATTTTAGTAGTGGTCACAGTGTGATTTGTATTGCAAACCACCTTTATAAATAACAAAAGGCAAATATTGCAAAGGGAGAGGGGGGGGGGGGGGTGGGTGACTGAATGATATGCTGACACATTTGGACAAACTCAGACATCTCACAGTTTCATGGTCCGACTCCATCAATAATACAAATTTAATCCCTAACACGATATAACAGAAAAAGCTATTTTGTCTTGACAAAACCTTGAACTTGGTAAACCACTGACTTTCCCTTGTGAAAGAACTCCCCTCACAGCGGAACAACACCCCCACCCACTAAAAACATTCCCTCAGCATCAAACCGGATGACAGAGCACCACCCATAACGCTGATGTTCACCGGTGAACATTACAGCCGTCCGCTTTGCCATCAGCTTTGTACCAGACCTGGGATTTTCCCTCCTGTGTCTTGTCAGACAGCAAAGGCTGCGCCACAGAACAGCCTTGTCAAATGAGATCAATCGTCGGCCATAATGGTGAGGTCAAGTGGACGGGGGGCAAGAAGCCCATCCACTGGCCCTTTCTCTCTCAGTCCGGCCGTCTGACAGCGGAGCCTCATAGCCCCGCGATGCACCGTACACGTACTCTGACACGTCGATCAAAGCTTAAGATGCTATGTAAGTATGCGCCCAAGGTGTGCCAAACAAGTGACATCCTAATCCCTCTCCCCTTCCTGAAACGAGAGCCAGTTGAAAAATGTCTAATCTTCTTAAGCAACATTACGCTTGTGCGGTCTTAGGAAACCAGCTCAACTTTTGCAGAATAAAGAATATACAAGCTGTTTAAATACTATATCCACTTGACCTTGGCGAGCAAAGCGACATTCCCACTCTCATTCTTTCAGGAGCGCCAGACAAATAGGAGTGGAGCTGACGTGACAGTTCTAATAGAAAGGAGGGTCACTAGTGATTAGGGTGCGAGCGCTAAATAAAACGTCTAACCACTGAAACAGGATTCTGTCATTAGGCCTTGCCGTTTAGGGGCCCCCACAATCATTGTGTCGTTAGTGCCTTATAAAAGCAGACTCTTAACTCCTCAACCACTCCTTATTTACCAACCAGTCATCCAGTCCCGTCTCACGTAGCACCGGGCTTGTCTCCCAAACCCTGCCGCCGCTGTTTAACTGTTTTATTCAGACCCTCTGCCTCTACAAGGCCATCTGGTTACCCCCCCCCCTGTACCCCCCGTCCCACCATCCCACCCCTTCACCCACCCACCCCTCTGTCCTGTAAGTCTCTTCTAAAGCGCAAGGCCTGACAAGCAAGAGATATGTCAACGCGCTGCTAGGCACAAAGCAACATCTGCCATGCCTCACGCCCCGCCATTGTATGGCCATTTAATCTGTCCCCCCCCCCCCCCCCCCCCACCCCCACCTCCACCTCCAACTCGGACCCTCCCCCCCTCTAGCGGCCCTACAACAACAGTTTTCCTCCCGTATTATGTTTTGCCACTCAATTAGCATTATCATTTCGCGGCTGAAATAGAAGCCAATTTACCTTTAATGACGTGATTGTCAGATGAGTGACAGCGGTCGCCACCGCCACACACCACCGTCACCGTCGCTATCGCTCGATAAACGGAGGCCAATAGCCCCCCCAACCCCATCTCCCCCCCCCCCCCACCCCACCCCACCCCCCCCCCCACTGCCTGTTTTCTCCTGACTGGTCGTGTGGAGAGAGAGGGGTGGGGGGGTTTCGGATGTGACACAGGCCTAGCCAATCCTCCGACAGGCCCGACCTCCCACCCCACCACCTCCGCCCCCCTCCTCCACGCCCCACCACCACCAACACCAACATTGTTTCCGTTCCCTTCGTCGGGGCAGCGTGGTGGAAAATTGAGTCCAGATTCATTAGGTTTTCAGTGTGCCGCTCGAGTCAGTTAAATTGATACATTTCCTAACAAAATTGAAGTGCTTTTGTGGGGGGGGTGGGGGGGGGTGGCAGGGTGGGGGGGGGGATGTGGGAGTGTGCGGGGAGTTGGGGGGCCGTGTGGGCGCGGATGGCTGGTGACCCCCGCGCGGGCCCGCTGAGCAGCCGAGGCGAGCCGATGGATCCATTAGAGCGCTTAGACTGCTTATTCCTCTCCCTCCGTCTGACTGACACTGTAAATCTGAACCAATTTCAGACTCTAATCACCATTACAAACCCCCTTTCCACTGTCCATTTGTTACTCTGCAATTCGAATACACTACACAGATTGGTTCGGAAATACCAGTTTAGAGAGTGGGGAATGGGGTGGGAAAGGGGGGGGCTCGCGTTTTCCCCTCTGGTTAAATGGTTCATGACTGGCCCAACGTTTTCTTTTTTTTTCTTCTTCATCTTCTTCCTCCTCCTCCTCCTCCTCCTCAGCGGAGAAGCGACAAGGTACCAAACCAGAAGACCTCTACCTTCTTACACCCCACCCTCAAGATAAACTGGAATTAAGGAAAATGTCACGTAAATTAATAAATACTTGAAGAGGAAAAAAAAACACAAACACACACAAAAAAAACGAATGAGTGTGAAATTGGGCGGGATGACAGACGGGCCTGCAGGCCAGCCTACCGGTGGTTGGCTGTGAGGCTGTCCCTTGAATAACAATCATCGTAACACCTCCAAAACATTTCCCTCATCCGCTCGCCAGCTTTTTTTTTTTTTTTTTTTTGCCCAGCTTTTATCTGCTCAGTGGACCGCGGTGCACTAGCGAAGCGGCTAGAGGATATTATTTCCCTGTTGGGGCTCCAGTCATATAACTCTCCCTCTGCTTAATATGCACTCTATAATTCAAGAAACTCGAATTATAACCCGGGATATGCTCGCCTCGCCTCACGTTATCTATCTAACCTTCAACTTTGCTCAACTTTGAATGCGCAAGGCTGTGTGTGTGTGTGTGTGTGTGTGTGTGTGTGTGTGTGTGTGTGTGTGTGTGTGTGCGTGTGTGCGTGTGTGCGTGTATGTGCGTGTGCGCGTGTGTGTGTGTGCGTGTGTGTGTGTGTGTGTGTGTGTGTGTGTGTGTGTGTGTGTGTGTGTGTGTGTGTGTAGATGAAGCCATTACAGGTAAAATAACAGGTCTCATGAAGAGTGTGAAACTAAAGGAAAGCCCACACACCCACCCCGCCCCCACATGCATTATTTATGCCATTAAATCATAGGCGTTCAATCGAAGGGCTTACGTATATTGAAAATCGGCCATCAGTCTCCACATCTAATTAACTGCTGCACCTCATATCCTCCAAGAGCAGGGGAAACACGTTTTAATTGATATTGAGATGTTTATGCCCTCAGAAAGTAATTAAGATTTTCAATTAATCCCGTTTAATTTCTCGGACATCTCGTCTTCTTCCCGTCCTTGAGCATCCCGCCGATTAATTCCATCCCAAAACCTCCGACAACCGGGGAACTTCAATTACTCTGAGTTAAGGAAGCACAGCCCTTAGTGACCTCGTCCAAGGCTGAACCACCGCGATACAAACAACGTGTGTGAACACCAACACAATGAGATCACACGAAGGCAGGCGGCTCCACTTCCACTGACCCGACACTTGAAGGAAATGTCTGCTGGTGGATGAGAAGTGAGCGAGTGAAGTGGTCGGTGGGCGTTCAGATCCACAGATCCAGATCCAGCTTCTTTGTTTCCGATCGTCGATAAATTCTGCCCACGTAGAAAAACAATGAGTTTGATGTTTGCGATCAGAGGGGGAAAACAAGTATGAACTACTGTAGGCTATATCACATTTTGAATTTAGACATGTATGATTGAATGTATGTTTTGACCATTGTCCATACTATTCAACAAAAGTATAGTATTTTTGAGACTATTTGAGAATTATAAGTAGGCCTACCATAACACAACCAATCAATCAACCAATGAATCCATCCACCCCGCCAACAATTCTTCCCATCATGCACTTCCAGACACAGTCCCATTGACTCGTGTCAAAACGCAGCGATCACACCGCCACACACCGTCAACAAAACACCTCCAACACATAATCCACCTCCACCACATTTGTTATACCTTTCGGAAAATCACATCTCCCAGAACCCCGGGATGTGTATATAGAATATGACAGCACTCTGACCCCCTCTCGAACCTCCTCCCCTACCACCCCCTCCCATTGTAATGCCCAGAATAAATAATAATTTCTCCTGGCTTGCCCCTTTTTGGCGATTCTGTATTTTTTTTTTTTTTTTTTCTGCTCACACATAGAAATCACCTGCCCATCTAAACAGGGGGGGTGTACAGATGCTAGGCTGCCCTGGGGGGGATTAGGGTGACATCATCTTAGCGGTTGCCTGTGTGAGTGGGGGTCTGAATGGAGGGTCTGAAACCCTCTATGCCACACCGAGATAACATTTGTCACTAGGGGAGGGGGGGAGAGTGGGGTGGTTTGCCCCTATTCATAGATTAGTGGACCTGCTTCTTTTCACAAAATGTGGAATGGCTTTGGCACCTTCGCGTGATTTATGAAAAAAAAAGAACATGATAAATATATAATAAACTCGTCCAGACCTCCGAGGACCGGGGAGAGAATCTTGTCTCTTTTCTTCGAGAGCTCAGCACCTTGTATGAGTATTTCAATCAGAGGGTGGCTGTAGTGTCAATGGACGACGCTGGATATGGGAGGACAGGCTGCCATAGATTGTTCCAATGCTGTGTGCTGCTATACACAGATGGCATTCTGTTTGCATGACAGCAGAGATAAGGCCATAATATAATCATTTAAGAAAGCTCAAGAAACTACTAAATTGTTTACCTTGTAAAGTACTCTTACCAAACCCCCAAAACGAGAATTCCCCCCAATAAACCACAAAGTTATATTCATCGTAGGCTCTCTAAATATTACGTTTACGATGAAACCACAATATGGGATTATTGAAATGAGGGGACTACCAGGTGTCCGCTGTTTCATTTCTGTGTGTCAACATCCGCGCGGTATAGCCTACTGTGGGCCTAGTGTTTGAGCACGCTTTAAAGCCGCTTTAATCAGTTCCAGCGGTCCCTGCAGTTACCGTTTCCAGCGAATCTATGCATCACAAAAAGGGGGTCGGCGTGGGAGGGGGGGTGCGGGGCTCGTGTAAATGAGATGTGACATTTTATTTGTGCGGGGCTATGCGAGCAAATAAATAAATATCACGCCATGACAGACAGAGACTGTTGGGAAAATCGTCTCCTACACCGCGCTCACTGGTTAACTGTCATACCATTAAATTGTCTTTCGCGTTTGACACGTCGCCTTGCGATTGGTTAGCAGATGTAAAGAGAGGGGAATACTTGCCAAACACTTTCCGGGAGCATGAAATTGATATTGTGAATCACATGTGACAGTGACTCCTCTGCCCTATAATTGATCTACATTAAGGCTACAAGGCGCTGCTCCGTGATTGGAGAGCCGGATACATCACGAGCTCCCTGTGTGTGTCCCTGGCAGGCAGTCAGTGGAGTTTATTCTTTGCGGTGGAAAGATTACATCTTCAATTTTACCTGGGGTGGATAGACCTCAGCGGGGCCGGCAGATATCTCTCTATAAGTGGGGCCTTACTTATTGCTATTTGAAGTGGTGGATCTATCCATCCGCTGTAATTAAATTGAGCTTTTTAATCTGGCTCTTCTAATCCAGAGTCAAGTGTGCTGGGACTTGGGTGATGTGATTCCTGAAAGGGAATACACTTGATTCACGGAAACATTGTTATCTCTTCTGCTGCTATTGAAATAAAAACTTGAAAATGATGGTTTGTGCACTTAAGCTGGTGCGCGGTGAGATGACCTAAACTTTGTGCGATGGAGTCCTGCGTGCTCTCCAAAGCTGGGGAATATAATAGAAAGGTAAAACCTTTCATTGATACCGTTCTTCTTAATGTAATGATATGAATAATGTATATATATATATATATTATATATATATATATATATATATATATATATATATAACAAAGACAGATAAATAGAAAGGGCTCAAGGTCTTCATTATTTTCAGATCTATTCTAATCTATTCTAGTTATTCAGTAAAACAAAAAGTACTATTTCCCATATACAGGACGGGTTCGGGGGAGTGCTATTAGGCCTATTGGATTGGAATTTGTTTCAATGTTTTTATTTAGCCTTGAAAAGTTGGATTTATTATCACAAAGTATCACAGAAGGAACAAGGTGTAACATTTCAAATGATAAGGCATGAATGTGGTAGTCAAACTACATGTCTAAATATATCAGACATAACTCAGTAGGGATATAAGCTAATATATTTAGACATGCATGGTGGAAATTCCCCCAAAAAGGGGGTGGTATAGGCTAAACGAGAGGCTATAGACATTTTTATTGAAAGAAACAAAATACAAGTAAAACAATTCATGATCAATTCAACAATAAATAAAGAAAAATATATTCAGTATCCCCCCCCCCCCCCCCCCCCCCCCTTTCTTCTATTGTCATGAATGTGAACCATGGCCCCACTGCAAGAGGTCACCCTGGCTGTGAGCGACATCCTGATCCGTTCGACCCAACAGCGCCGGCTGTCCTGAGAGATCTCATGGTCCATTGGGCCGCCAGGTAAGCCTTTCCATCTCCTGCAGATGCAGCGCTCCACTACATAACCCACTCTGGCGGCAGCGAATTCGAGCACTTTCAGTCTTTAAGATCCAGATCAGGAGGGTTCTTGATAAGGCTTGTTCTAGCTGGGTATCCGGAGATAGGCGGTCTTACCTATGAGTCATTTTCAGCATGATCGCCCTTATCTGTGTTGAGCTAGGCTCCCCTGGCTACCCCGAAGCTTGTGTTTAGCTCCCCCCCCCCCCCCCCCCCCCCTCCACCACCCCCACCTGGTCCTCACATGGCCTCACACCTCCCCCAAAACCAACACACACGTACACACATATACAACACACAACACACATACACAAATATAAACAACGACAATACTTCCTCTGGCAGAGAATGGGGTTTGTTTGTGGTGGACTCAACTTCAAGCCATTCTCTTGGCCTCTCACTGCTGTCCGTAGCCTATATGTCTGTGTTGTTTTTCTCTGCGTCGTATGCGGCCATCATTCTCACCGTTGAGGGTCATTTTGCTGGTTGTGAGCCCGTATTTCGTGTGTAGACACATTCTACATTACATACTAGACCTATATATAGAAGGGCGTAAACTTTGCTGAAAGAATTGTCAGTCTTCATTTGTCCTCTAAATGACAAAAGGAGTTTCAACGCCTTATGATGAGTTTGAAGTGTGGGAAACGTGGATGTAAAATAGCATGTTTTGGAGGAGATTGAGTTCATAGGTGGTGAGGATTCCCAGCAGGACGGACGTAATGGAATACAACAGAGTGACACTTCTTTGTTGAACTTTAGAGGGCAGACTCAAAAACATCTATTTCAAATACGGTGGAGTTTTTAATTGGGCATTTTAAGAGAGAAGGAAGTGCTTATTCCATTTCCAATTTTAATTGTGAATTACAGGAATGATTTGAGTCTTTGACGATATTGCCAGAGTGCTGAGGGCACACGAAAATGACTCTCAGCGAAGTAGGCTACATTTGCTCCAAAATATGTAGCTGTAGGCCTACAGCATCTAAACATCCATTGTAGTTGTATTCGTATTAGAAGAAGTTCAGTTTTAGGATTATTGCACAACCTAGTACTACTTACTACTACAAAAGCAACAACAAGAGTACCAGTACCATTAAACGTTTTGGCACCGCATATCTTGTTTGTTCTGACACCGTAATCGTGTATGTTTTTCGACAACAGCAAAAAACAAATCAGTCCGTCAATATATTTACAGACTCAAGGATGGACTCAACGGGGTTAACTGTCTGGAGTGTTGTGTCTATGGTAACCATATAAGTAGTATGTAGTATATTCACATTCCCCGGGCATCGGGGGACGGGGCAGACACAATAAGATATGGGGGCCCCTCCGGGAATACACCTGTAAAACTAATCATCAGGCGCTTGAAAGCCGGAGCCCACATCTGTGTGTCTCCCGTTGTATCCCAGAATACACTTTAGCAGACTAATTGCAGACATTAGTGGCGCGGTTGACATCCACTGAGACAGGGGGTGTGTTTCTTGTGTTGTTTTGTTATGCTTTGGTTTCAAATATCACTCTGTCCTCCTCTCCGACGCTTATAACCCCCCCAAAATATGAATCGTCTGATTTGTATTTGATCTGTTTTATTAATATGTCTGCGTCATTGTCAAGGTGGGGTTATTGTGTGTGTGTGTGTGTGTGTGTGTGTGTGTGTGGTGTTGGTGGGGGGGACCCTCATTTTAGGCTGTGATTAAGGTAATTGAAGGGGAAAAAAATGAAAAAGAATCCATCGCCTTGTCGGTTCGCATTCATTAGGACTCACCGACCATTTCCCTGCTCAACAGTGGCTGAATGTATGTCCAGACCCCACAGCTTTGGTGTAAACAAATAGCAGAGGGGGTTGGGGCAGTGTTTTGCAGACCCTCCAGGGGTATAGCCATGAGCACTTCTCCATAGTGACAGGATATGATCAGGAAATTCCACACTGAAATGCATCCAGGCGTCAACATAGCAATTGCACATGGAGAATATGTGTTAGGTAAGTGCGTATGTATGTATGTGTGCATGTATGTTTGTGTGTATGAATGTAAGGCTGTATGTCTATATGTCTGTATGTCTGTATGTCTGTATGTATGTATGTATGTATGTATCTATGTACGTACTGATGTATGATGTACAATATATACGTTGAAACTTCAACCTGGTCGTACAGCTAGGAAGACATAAAGAAAATACAAATGGTAAAGAAAAATACAAAATTTACGAATGCTAGATTTTGTATGTAAGTATTTGTGTGTATGGTAACATGTATCATGTATGTATGTATGTAGGGTTATGTCTGCCACTGAGTGTGTGTGTGTCTGTGTGTGTGTGTGTGTTTGCATGTGCGTGCATGTCTATGCTTCTCAATGTCGGTGTATGTCCGCACCTCTGTGTGAGTTTGCGTGTGTCTGTGCCTGTGTGTGTACCTATGTGTGTGTGTGACTGTGTATCAGCCTCTGTATGTGTGTGTGTGTGTGTGTGTGTGACCTGTGTGTCGGCCTCTGTGTGTGTGTGCGTGGCTGAGTGTGCCTGTGTATGTGTGTGTGTCTGGCGCCGTGCGTATATGTATAAATGTGTGTGTTCGTGGCCTGTGTCGGCCTCTGTGTGTGTATGTTGTGTGTGTGCGTGGCTGTGTGTGCCTGTGTATGTGTGTGTGTGTGTGTGTGTGTGTGTGTGTGTGTGTGTGTGTCTGTGTGTGTGTGTGTGTCTGTGTCTGTGTGTGTGTGTGTGTGTGTGTGTGTGTGTGTGTGTGTGTGTATGTGTGTGTGTGTGTGTGTGAGTGACCTGTGTGTCTGCCTGTGTGTGTGTGTGTGTGTGTGTGTGTGTGTGTGTGTGAGTGACCTGTGTGTCTGCCTGTGTGTGTGTGTGTGTGTGTGTGTGTGTGTGTGTGTGTGTGTGTGTGTGTGTGTGTGTGTGTGTGTGTGTGTGTGTGTGTGTGTGTGAATGCCTGTGTGGCGGTCTGCGTGTGTCAGGCCAAGAGGGAGCCAGAAGCAGAGGCAGCGCTCAAATGGAATGGGGGAATGACAGAAGGACAAAAGCAAGTATTGAGGTCACACTGATGATGGGCAATGAATTGTGATGTGAATTGAATGCACTCATCTTTAAAACACCACGGTGTCTCTACCCTCCTCCCCTTATTGCGAGAATAGCCATATTAACACCCTGTTTCCTTTCGCGCAGTCAAACCCATATCCGATGATGATTGGGTATGGGAGAAAAAAAAAGTGCTATGATGGGAGAAAAAATAAAAGGATGGAGTCCCATCGCATCCCCATCACCATCTCATACCACATTGGCATATGCGGCTCACTGCCTCCCTCTCAGTTTTGGCTAAAATTGAAGAGCTTGCGACGGAGAAAAATAAATAGACGGTCCGACGGCGTCTGGCCTCTGCAACCGAACCTTTTATCAGTGGGAATCTAACAGCCGTGCCATTTCAGATTTTCAGTTTAGCATCCGATTACGCTATGTCCCCGCATTTTATTCCCTACATCTCTATGCTCCACAGCCCTCAAACACTCCTCGGTAACTGCCTATTATCTAACAGTTCCACTCGGGCGACCCTGCCAATAAAACTTTTCATATCCTTATAAATGAACTCAATTGCCGCGTTCTAAACATTTACACTGCACTAACAGATCATCTCCACACCTTGGAATTGGCTAAATTTCCCCCTTTTTTTCTATCCCCCCTCCTTATGAATATATAGGAGGAGATTAGATATGATGTGATAGCTTTTCAGATTGCCGCGCCCGGTGAAATTAGTTTAGCGGGCGTTTACAGACTAAATTGGAACCATTAAATAGCGGATTGAATTGATGGCACATTCATTGTCTTTCCATCGGTATCACTGTAAAATCAATTAGCCGTCACTTTTCCATTCTCAATAAAGTGTGATTGTCAGCCACGGATGAGCAAAGGAGACCCTGACAGCCACTCAAAGCGGGGGCACGTCGTGTGAAAACAAATCTGTGTGTGTGCGTGTGTGTGTGTGTGAGAGAGAGAGAGAGAGAGAGAGAGAGAGAGAGAGAGAGAGAGAGAGAGAGAGAGAGAGAGAGAGAGAGAGAGAGAGAGAGAGAGAGAGAAATGGGGGTGGAAAAAGTGATCTGTAATTGAGGGGAAAAGAGAATCAACGATTGTCTTCATCAAAAGACCGCTCTGGATAGAACGGGTCATTAGTTTAAAAATGTGGCCCCGCGCTAGGAGAGCTAGTGAAAAATATATTGAGAGAAGCAGCAGGATTTGTTTCAATATGAGAATAATGGAAAATAATGCTCATTGAATTGTTTACCGCTCGGGAATAAATGTTTCCTTTGCTTTACATATTTAAATCCGGGCTGTCATGCTGCGATGGGGCTAGAAATGGTGCTGAATGCATGTAGGCCTATATATGGCTTGTGTCCATTCACTAACTTATGCCCAGTTCTGGGAAAATCTTCATTTGAATACCTTCCGAATGTTGGTTTAAGATAGTTAGCATTCATGGTCATTGAACATCTATGACTCCATTATAACAACATTATTACACACAGTTGTAACAGCATTAGTAGAACATAGGCTACTCCACCATTGCAGCTGAAATGTTTGTCATTTATTTACGTTTACCTGCGAGGTCCAAACGATTTAAAACATACATCAATAAGACATGTTTTTTAATTAAAGTATCTAACTCATCACCTCAAAACCTGGATTGGATCAATTATACATCTTTCAAATCTATCGTCAAAATATTCCCAGTTCTTCTCAGCTGTTCATCTCTGTGGCTTCGACTCAATGCGTCATTCCGCCTGTCAATCTGCCCGAGGCACTGCTAAATGTCCTCGGAGATCGGAAGGTTCCATCTAAATTCCTCGTCCTAATGAAATTAAATGGCGTCCTCCGATATCTCCATCATAATGAGGGGTCTCTGAATACACTGTGTCTATACGAGGACATATGAACGGGCATATGATGATGATGACCGACGATCGCAGCGGCCCATATGGCGACAGAGCCCATCGATTGGCACAGGGGTAGGTGTGCTAGCCGAGGTGCTGGGGCATGCGTGAATTGGCGTCCATGTTTTGGTCACGTCGTGCCAAGAAACCATTGGACAACAGTGAGACAATGTGGCCAATGGTCTGAATGATTGTAAATACACACCATGTTTTACATAGTTTGCCAAAAGCCCTGATTCAAGTTCCCAAATGTATGTTATTTACTATTTTAGTTAATGCATTTAGCAGGCGCTTTACTGCAAGCGACTAACTAAAGTGAATTCAGATGTCTTGTTGGTGGCATGTAGTGGTTAGGCATCTGGCTCTTGTGTGCCTATAAATAGATAGGAGACTTTGGGGATTGAACCCTGTATCTTTTGGCTGGGAGTCGAACGGCCTAGCCCTACCATTGCCTCTGTGAACCGATGCTAATAAGCATGCTGAAACATCAGTGTTTACTTTCCCCTGAGTAAGCCTGGCAAGCTGAGGTATTCCTGGTCGTTTTCAAGATCACAAGGATCTGGGAAAACAATGGAGTCTCTCATTGCAATTACACACGTTGGACTTAACAAATCAAAGCACTGATCCTGGTGATCGGGATTCTGTTGCACCTTGGTTTGAAGTTAATTAATCTCCGTGCTTATGCTGCAAGTAAACATCTCAAATGGTGTTGTAGATAAGCCAATAAAAAATGGAGGGGGAAAAAAGAAGAATATATTAGTGCCAATAATAAGGAAATAATTCCAAACCCTGATGGAACTAATTATATGTTTCTAATGCAGCATGCTGAGCATGATATGGAGAGAAAGAGGGAGAGGGAGTGAGAGAGAGAGAGAGAGAGAGAGAGAGAGAGAGAGAGAGAGACAAAAGGAGAGAGAGACAGAGCAAGAGAGAGAGAGAGAGAGACAGACAGAGAGAAAAAAACTATTTGCCATAACAAATTGTACATATATTAAATCCACTATCAGGGCCGTATTCTTCCAAATTACAAATTAATGAATCCTCTTCTTTCCTGCCTCAATTATCCTGGTCTGCACACACTACTGGCAAAGGCTGGGTAATCTCCACACAAAGTAAAGAGCTTTACAATCCTCAGATGAAAGGTGATATGGAAATGTGATCCACTGTTATTGCCTCGTGTTATCGACACTTTAGCTTCAACACAGTATCTCTATATGTATGCACAATATAGTAGAATCTCATCTCCAGGATAAATACATTGATTCCATGAATACAAATGGTTGTTCACCGTGGGGCTGTGAAGAATTCAATCTATATCAATGTGGTTCCGCAGACCATTCCGCGGTGGTACTTGTAAAAACAACCAGCCGGATCCATAGCCAGCCCTCGTGTTCCAATTCGGCGTGTTTGAAGTTTGAAGGACAGAACGGATGAAATCACAAACAGGAGGAGGCCTGTTTGGGGTGATTTTCTGCCATTGACCAATCGCTTGTTTGTTTGACTTCCGTGAGATTGGTTGTTGGTGTTTTTAAGGAAGGTTTTTTTTGCACAGGAACGTTGGTATCCGAGGCCAGAGAGATCATGCCAGCCATGAGGCCGGTAAAACCTAAAAAAAAACGTCGCTTCAGGAAGAACCTGCAGGGAAGAATGATCGCTTAGTAGGGGCTTTCTCATGAACCTGGCTGAACTGTGGGGAGAGACTGTGTGTGTGTGAGTGCTTGTGTGTGTGTGTGTGTGTGTGTGTGTGTTGGGGGGTATGAGGCCCAGACAGGCTTCTGTGTGGATGGAGGAGGAACAGCTGATGACGGGGGTGGCGGTAGGGTGGGGTGGGAGTGGTTTGTGGCCGTGTGGGCCCACAGGTGCTGCACAGATGCCTCTCTCCGAAGCAAAAAGCCGTAAAGCAAAAAGCATGGCACCACCAACACCACCACCACCGTCACCACCACCACCACCACCATCACCACCACCATTTATAACCAAAGGGAGGCTATGGATGCTCCTCATTCACCCCCATCACCCCACAGCCCTGCCTGGGGTGGGGGGGGGGGGGAGGGTCCCGGCATCTGCTCATCTGCCGGGTCTCTGGGAGTAATAACTCACTGCACCAGGGGAGGGGGGGGGAGGGTGGTCTCACATGATGAACGCCATGGAGACAGGAACCCCAAATGAAACATGGTGATTGGCCAGGAATCCCCCATTTTTTGGGGGGGTTGAAATAAGGGGGGGGGGGGGGTAAAATAAGCGATTTAATGGAGCCTGATTTAGTGGTGCCTTTTAATTACTAGAGCAAAAAAAATGATATGGTGTCCATAGAGTATAGCATGGCAACAATCTACTGTATTCATGCAGCAGAGAGACATTTAACTTTAGCCCGCTCTACTAAAAGGCTGTGAAGAATAAATAAAACGCATGAGGAACTGTTGTTCAATTGGTGTGCTGATAGCTATTTGGCGGATCCCTAATTACCGGCATCACAGCCATCAGATAAAAGCATCGCAAAAAAAAAGAGAAAACGAAGCAGTTGGATTTGGTAATGGGAATCTGGCTGGAGAGAGAAACAGCTCCTAATAAGTAATTTTGCCTAATAAACTATAACCGATTTAATCTTCACCTTATCAGGCCAAGATTTCACCACTTTCCTTTTTAATTGGCTATTTTGTAATCCTGATTCCCAACAGAGGGGATGGTGCGCGTGGCTCTCATGAGACTTGGCGTGAAATCGGTTTGAAACACTGTGTCAATCTTATTGCTGGAGTGGCCATCTGGCCAGCAGTACAGAAAGCTGAGAATGGCGCGCTGAAAGCACACCAGGGCTCTGAGAGGCAATCACCAAGCAGATTTACACAATGTGTTAATGCAAATTTAATAGAGCCTTCCTTATCGACCACGTTTAATCTCCAGCGGGCGTCCTTGGTGTGTAGGCCGCTATTCGAGTTTGTTGCCGTGACCCGGAAGCTAAGCTAGCTTGCGTGTGTTTCTCCACTGGCTAAAAAAAACCGTTGTGGGTTAGGCTTCTGACACCAGGCTTGTCTATTGAGCAACATCGTTAATAAATGTCTTTACTCGCAGTAACATATCCTTTTAGATGTACTGTATATCTACAGTGCTCTGTACATCAAAATGGTTCCCCCTTGCAGCGACCAATATCTGTTGGAGATGGACCAATAACAGTTCTTAAACAATATTATTGCCACATGAATCAGTGGTGATCCTTACATTTTATTTTGTGAGTTGTATTTATTGTTACTGCCCATTCTATGATGTCCCCTGCTAGAAAAATATTGGTTTTCACTTCTGGCTTTAGTGTCATACTGCTTTAATTGGCCATATAGACCTAGGATAATAAACTGCAATTGTTTCATTTCTATCAAAACAAATGTTTTCAGTTGCTTATGTGATATGTTTTTTTTGTGTTGCATTATTATAGCATGTTTAAGAAGCTAGATTCATGTTTAAGTCAAGATATAATACAGTCAGATTGGTTTGTTGCTAATATGCTTCCATTGGTTTAAGGGCATGGTTGCTTCAACTTTAACTAACAGGAACTATCTACATCCATTATGTCACAATCAAGTATATTGTAATGCTTTAAGATGGTAGAGGATGTATTGAAGCTTACATCTCGCTTGGCTAGAGAAGTTACAATTTCAAACTTTTGTTGGAATTGGGACTAAACTAGAAATCACACTAAATAGAACAATTAGAGCCAGAAATAAGATTGAGAAGTTCAATATTCTGTTCTTTGAACTAACATCAACCTACATTGACTTCATCAATCAAATTAGTAATAAATGTACTGAGATCACATTAATTAGTTCTAAATTAGTTCTAATAAGCTTTCCACAATTATGACCTAAAATAGGCCTCCCTATTATCAATCATTAATGTGTTTTTAAATTGGTATTATCAGCCTGACTTCAAGTCTGACAGTATGGATGCCAAAGTAATGGAGCTGTCAAAGTAAACACTGTAATATTACCACTCAACAACGCATCAAATGAATGCATCTACACACCCATAACAGTAAGAGATGTGTGGAAATGGGATCAGTAAACCTCTATATTCCTTCATACTGTATACAAGCATGGAATGTCAAACCAAGTGTCTGAAAACAGACTACGAAAACAAAAGGACTACGAGCTCTTCCGTCAGTGTCACAGATGAACCGTACCGGAACATTCTATGACCACTCCACCCTTCACTACCACTTAGTATCACACTTCACTTATTAACCGCTCAACTGTCAAACAGCAATACAGAATACACACAGAAACACACCCACACACACACACACACACACACACACAGGATACTGTGTGGAGACAGCTCTCGTCTCTCTGGAAACAGTGTTAAGCATTGTGTAGATATGGCACCAAAGCGGTATTAAACAAACTAGTTAAAACTTAAGTTGCTCCTCATTTAATTGAGTGTTGATGTGCTCCATCCTTTTTTTTTTTTGTCTGCATAACTTTTCGAAAACGTTTCGAATTTTAGTCGTATCTGCTCTTTGGTTTTAAGGCGTTGTAAAATGTTGTTTGGTCACGCCGATTTCCAATGTAATTAAAACAGTTGAAGGAAAGCACAGTGTGGTTGAGAGAGAAACTGGCAATTCCCTATCTGGATAAGACAGGAAAATGAATTTGTATGAGCCATTTAGAACAGGTAAATACAACCCCTTTGATTTAATTTCAGCCCGAGTGTTTCTTAACAAAAGAGCTGAAGAATAAAATGGATATCGAAATGTAAATTTTTATTGTCTGGCTAATTGGATGGCCACTTTCACTCAACTTATCTCTCATAGCACAACGGCTTCAAGTAAACTGTGGGGATTCAGGGGGGGAAACAACTTTTTCCATCAATCCAAAAGCCAATTTTTTGGATTGGGCAAAAAAGAAGCCGTAATATACAATTAAAATATGTATCTACAATAAACCCTGTACATGTGTAGAGAAAATAACCGTTCAGACTCATGCCAACTCTACACACATTTCTACACATGCCTTTCAAAGATAGTATTCAATTGAAAAAAGAGAGTTGAAGAACCAACAACAAAACACCTACATATTATTATAAGTATAATATCTGTTTTATTCTGACATGCAGGATAAACGTCCACCCTGGAGATTGTCTCTAAGTAAGTCAATACGACCGGAATCATGATGGAGGACAACGTGTAACCATGACCACGAGCCAACTTAAGAGCATAAGTGCTTTTCATCCACTATAGCCTACAAATAATAGAAAGCACCCCTGCCTTATTGCCCATTCCACCCAGCAGCTATAGAAGTCTGACATTAATCCCAACTGTCTGTAAAATTGAAGCAATAAAAATTGTGAGCATTGCCTTTACACTTCTCCGCGGTGATGCGCCTCAAACATATAGACCCGCCAAACAAACTGCCACGCCCTTACATTTGATTGTTTTCGGTAAAGATTCCAGGGCCCCCCCTCGATTTACACCGCGCCCCCCTCCATCTCCTCTTTTTGTTGTACATGGGAGAGACATTAAAACCAATGGCGGAGTATGACCTCGTTTGGCGCGTGCAGAGACAGAGAAGAAGAGAGAAATTTCATTAACAAGGCAAACAGTGTCTGCGACTGTGGCTCTGCAGAGGCCCCGGGAGCGCAGCCGGAGATGCATCCATTAGACAAAGCTTGACACCTTCTAGAGGCTGACACCACCGGGCCTTGTCTCTTGCTGTAAAATCAATGTATTTACAAGGCTTTGAAACAGTCCTTCAGTCCTCTCACACACACACACACATGGAGGCATGCTTGGATGCACACACACACACACACACACACACACACACATTCACACAGAAAGCTGCACGAAACACATACACACACACACACACACACACACACACACACACCTTGACACACACGGACACACACATGCACACAAACACCCGCACACACACACACCTCACACATCATAGCCAACAGCTCTGTGACACCACTGCGGTTATTATAGGTCTTCACTCTGAGAGAGCTTGTGTCTTAGTCACTTCCTCAAGATGCTGCTGATCAATGCATTTTTTTCCAATAACATAAAAAAGAACCGCTGAATCTCCCAAAAGGTTGCTTTCAGAGATAACTGAAGAAGATACTAAAAAAAAACTCACTAGGCGACGGGAGTGTGTGTATTGAATTATCTCTTCTGTTGAAATGTTACCATGGACCATATATCTATTTGAACTCGCACATCCCCAAAGTAATCTCAACGGAAGTTTATTGATACAGATTACTCAAAAATCAGTACCAAGATGCACAGGATATAAGATAAGCAACAAGCTAGCAGTTTGAACAGTAGCTTTCACAGACCAAACAGCAGTTTAGAGTTGCTGGCTGATCGGCCTTGGAGCACAGTATTGATCACCATCAATAGAGCGCTTTTGTATTGTTCATACACACAGAGGTTAACTTGAGAGCTAGCATCTTTAGCATCCCTGCTCATTTTCTTCAAATGAAGCTGTAGCGAAGGTTCAGACAGGAAGAACACTTGCCCTTTAAGTCACAAGCCTGCACCCTTAGCAAAGCTCTCCTGGACACCACTACACGTACAAAGTCTTATCTTGTGGGCTATCTTCACCACATTCAGGAAGAACTCATTCTAAACCAATCACAATGATACCTGTCTGTATAAGTATGGCTGCTTGCTTCGGTTCTCTGTGTCTTTCAGATGCTACTTTCTTGCTAACCCACCTCCTCCAAGAGGCATTATTTTCAAACCTACGCCAGATAAACAGCAGTTCCAGCTCCATCCCCACCACCAGCCTCAGGACTCCACACTACACCATATTCTTAGAGTTGACCGTGTCATTCCATTCATGGAGTCCTATCACCAAAAGACTACTGTACTTAATTCATTTCAACCCAATAGTCTCTCCTGATTGAAGCAACATTGATTGTTTCATTTTCCATTCACATCCAAATTGAAGAAGTAAACTCTGGGACGAGTGACTACCCTTTCTCTCCAACCACTTTGGATATCTTTATTTTTATAAGAAGAAAGGGGCATGTATCGCTGTCCAACTCCACTGTGCACTTAAAAGTAATAAACCGGCAAAGGGCGGGAGAATTACACCGCATAATTCTGTTGGAGGAAAAACAATAGATAGTCCCACTTAGTGTCGCCAAATCCGTTATATATTTATATATATAGAGAGAGAGAGACAATTCACCCTTCGAATTTCCTCCACAGGAGTATATATAATTGGTTTCCCAGTATTATTAAATTCATTGCTAAAGTGAGCTGCATCCAAACTTCGGCAAACAAATTTAAGCCTAATTTGGAGGGGGAGATACAGCCGGCCCCGGTGGCAGTGTTGCAGCTCCAATTACGATAAGGATTAAGCACATGCAATCAAAAGATAGAACAAGATAACGCGAAAAGGATACATTTAGCGCGCGAGAAATTAATTGGAGAGAAAGCATGACACCCCCGACTGTTAACCAGAGGAGAGGAGGCCGCGCGTCTCTGCACCTCCGCTGCTCTTCGTCGCTCTGCGGAGAGGCTTCTGATAATAGGGGGCAGGATACTGTGGTGGTGGATCCATGTTTGATGCCCGCTTGGTTTGAAAAAAAAGGTTCTTGGTTCCAAAGCCCGAGCCCCTCGCCCGCGTGCCGTCGTACTCGGAGAGACTGCCGATGATTCTCAAACCGATACGGCGAAGGGATAGCGTAGCGGTTAGCATGTTTGACTCCGAATGAGTTGAAAGGTTGTGGGTTCGAAAAAACCCCAGCCTTTTAGGATATTTGAGGTCAGGGTCAGGGTGTTGAAAGGTCCAGGGTGTTGAAAGGGGCAAGAGGCATTACCCCTCCAACCAACTCCTTGGTTCTAAAGATCTAAAGACCGAAAGATCTCCCTCTGAGTCCCTTTTGATGAAAGTGTCTGCTCAATAGTAGAAGAAAGATACTATTGTGAGTTAACCGTGGTCATCGTACAATATACACAGTCCTACATATGAACTAGGCTGCCCAAGTGTACGCTGTTTTCGGACCTTTCCGATCTCTCTCTCTCTCTCTCTCTCTCTCTCTCTCTACCTCTCTCTCTACCTCTCTCTCTCTGTACATCGTGAACCCAGGAGGCAGGCTATGAGTGGTGAGTTCACCGTGTGATGAATGAACATCCTGTCATTGTTGTCATGACCCCGGGAATGATCGTAAGTGGTGATTGAGGTTGTTTTTTTTATTGGGGGGATAACAAGAAATCTAACTTGAGATATAATCAATTGACAGCCCGAGATGCACCCCCCCCCCCCAGGGTTTATAACTAAATAAAATATAAAACTGTGGCATGGAAGGCATGGCATGGAAAGTAATCCATTAAATTAGCACTTAACGTTAACTTAATATTGACAATTGGCTACCTTGCATATAGTCATTCTTTCTCTTTCTCTCTTTTATATATACATCATATGCATATATACATACATACATTCATGCGCACGCACACACTAACACACACACACACACACACACACACACACACACACACACACACACACACACACACACACACACACACACACACACACACACACGTGTACACATGCTGTGGTTGAAGAGATTTTCCTAGAGATGGAGTTGAGTTGTGACAGTCGCAGCAGTGTCTTAATTTGTTTAGCCGCTACCTGTCCAAAGTGTGGGGAGATAATAATTGGATTAATTAGGGGGAGGGGGGGTGGTTTTGGGGGGGGGAGGGGTTGCTACGGCTACTGGGGGAGTGATGAAGCTGTCAGCATCCGGCTGCCTTTGAGTGATGATAACTGCCTCGTCTTTATCATTGTCAAGACTTCCCCGCCTCTTTACTCTTCCTCTGTGGCATTAACTCTGACCCAATTAGAACCCCTGTGTAAACACCGCCCCCTGCTGTGGTCGCCGGGGGGACCACAGGGGGGGGGGGGGGCGGGTATTGGAGTTTCCTCCTGAGATCTCTTGGCGAAATGAAACCACACGTTTTTGTTTTTTTTGTCGTTTGTATCAGCGCATCACAGGTTTGGGAAAAGTCAACTTGACAGAAGCCACTTGATAAACAGTCTATCTAGGGCACACACAGCTGTATCGCAGGTCTCTCAGGGGGGCTGGGGGAGACGGGGGGGCGGGGGAAGATGGGGGGGGGGGGGGGGGGGTGGAGGGGGGGGGGGGGGCTGCGTCCTCATGGAAAAACCCCAAGACATTACCGGGAGAAAACCCAAAGCAAATTAACTTGACATGGATGAAACAATAGCAAATTGGACAAATGATATCGTTTGAGTCCTATAGGCCCCAGCAGAGACAGGCTCGGGTTCCGCGGCACTCTGAGGGATTTGGAACTCAGGATATAGTGTTGGATGCGAAAGGTCAGGGAAGCAAGTGCTGCCCCCTGTACAATGCGTCTCCGGGCTCTGCAACTACAGTAGCCGGGCCCCCTAGACGCTTCCTCCCCAGGCAAATGTATTCATTATTTTGTTTCCTTGTTCTATAATGTGTGTATGAGGAGGGGGGCGCGCCGGGCTGTTTGTTATTCAGCTGTGTTTTCCTCCAGTTCCTCCAGAACACACGGAGAACCCGAGGATTAGCGGAGGACTCGCTGCCAAAAACCTGGGCTGTTTGACGTCCCGACTGCCATAAATCACTTCTCTACATTTCTGACACAAAGCGTTCCTCTGGAGGGATATTCAGCAGCCGTTGCCTGATTTCTATTCCTCGCGTCGCACGATCCTTCGACGGGAGCAAACAACAAGCCGACAACAAGCGCAACGACGAACAACGGGCCGACGAGATCCAAGCACAACGCGCACCCACGCACGCGCGTGCTGTCACCGGGTCCCACAAACTAGTCCAAATGCTCGGCTGAAAAGATGAGCGGAAAACTTTTACTCCCTCTCCCCGCAAACTCATCACATTTCATTAGAGGGAGTCGAGGAGGGATTTGACTCAGGTAAAAGTCGTAAAAAAAAAAACCACAGAATCAATTAGTTATTCGGTCAAAGGAACACCGGTGCGAAATAAACGAAGCAGCGCAGACTAGGGGGTCTCTGTGGGTTTCTTCAAGGGGGTACGTGCGGAGACCCCGTGGTGGGAGACCATGGAGGTATGAGACCTGAGTGTGTGCACTTCTTACGTCTCAGCAGGTGAGGGGCGGTGTGTGTGCGTGTGCGGGGGGGGGAGGGAGGGGGAAGAGGGGAGTGTGGTGGTCCATTAATCACCCACCAGTGACACGGAGCACCTTGCGGCCCCTCGTAAGGACAAAATAACCTCCAACAATGAGAGGAACTAAGTGGCCAGAGACAATGGGATATTGGCTGCTTGTTTTATGTCCCTCCGACACCACCACCACCTCCTCCTCCTCCTCCTTCTCCTCCTCCTCCACCACCTCCACCTCCTCCTCCACCACCCCCTCCCCCATCACAGGGAGAGGGCGACCCAGTGGCGGTGCTGCGGCGTCGGACGATGGAGCAGAAGCCATTCGATCTGGCAGCCTGAGCGCCCGCGAGCGGCAGCAGCAGCCCGGGTCGGGGGGCAGGGACGCGGGTGGGTGGATGGGAGGTGGGTTGTGGGTGGATGGGTGGACGGGTGGGGGGGGGGGGGTGGGGGTGGGGGTGGAGGAGAGACATTACATGGTCAGCATCCCCGAAGTGTCCCGAGAATTCAAGTAAGTGTGTGTGCAGCGATTGCCGGCAACGCAGGGGGTCGTTTACGTAGATGGGTAGGGGATCGGCCGCATCGGCGAAGGAAAGCAACGACAACATCGCCCGAAGAACGAATGTGTGTGTGTGTGTGTGTGGCGGAGGTAGTGGTGGTGGGGGGGGTGTTGGGGACCGGGGGAGGGAGGGGGGGGGGGGGGGTCAATATAAGGGCTGCCGGGGTTAATGAGGTATGCAACTAAAGTATCCTCAATTGATACCGCTCACAAAGGCATTATCGCCATGACGACCAGACGGTTATTGCGTCGCGGGGCGGCAGGGAGGCGAGGCATACGAGGGTCAGCTCTTTTTTCCCGCCAAGGGCCACTTAGGACCTTATAAAACATACGCCACTGTGTCTCCCCTTGCTTAACACCCTGTTAAATAACAAAATGTTGCATTCTCCCCATATTCATTACAGCCACAGTTTCGATTTCCGATGTCCGCTGCCAAGCTGAACCACCAGGCATCCTGCCCCCCCCCACCACCCCCACCCCCCCCGAAGTACATGGATCCGAATCCGCCGTAAGTCACGCAAGGTAAACACGTCTGGTAAACGATACATTCATTACACAGTCGTGAACGGATGGCCGGCCACCGGAATCATCAGAATCAAGTGATGCTTGCTCCTCACTCTAGGTAGTGTCGGACCGCATGCCATACTGCTACTTATCCACAGTGAGCGGGGGGGGGGGGGGGGGGGGTTGGTAGGAATAGCTGTAAAAGACGCAAGAGGTGGACCTTCTGCTATACCGAATACATTCCTCCGATGTCGTGTTTTCACATTCATCAGGTTCGATGTCCGCACGATACAATTAAAACTGATTGGAGCCGGGACTACATGTTCAATTGCGATGTGTAGAGATTCTCTCTCTTTATAGTAGCTATAAGTGCTTTTGCTGTTGAATCAAATGGGACAGCTGTGGTTGCTAAGCTAAGCACCCAAAGTATTGTAACTTTATCTTGCTTTCCGCTACTAAGCGGTCCATGGGCTCCCGATGAATCTTGATACCATATTCAGATTCAAGTAAATAGAACTTCAAAAAATTTCATTGTTTTTTACCCTGTAAACAGTAACTTTGAGTTGGCTAAATTACTTGTTAGAAGGACTATTTAACAGATGGAGCATTGAAGTGGTTTTGAATACCACTTCAGGACCACGTTCAATGTAACGTTAAACTCAAAAAAAGCCAAACAAAGGTTTTACCAGGGAGAGACCTGACAGAGATGCTTATCTACAGACGGAGACACACTAGAAATGGGACTCTTAGCGATAACCAGCATTTGCATCCTGCTCCTTGGGAGAGTGCCTGTAGCTTGATGGATTAATAGAGACAGAGCACGCCAAGCCACATCAAGCCCTCTGCCCAGGTTAAGTGGTGCTCAGATTGTTTTATAGAGACCCTGATTAGAGGATGAAGCCAGAGAGCCCGTTCTCCTCTAGTCCCCTGACCTCCTAATCGCACTAGGCTGTTCGATCCAAACCTGGCCCCAAAACAACAGCCAATCGGACACACTCCCCTCCCCCCACAACCCCCGCGAGTTACAGGTTCTCTACGGGGAAAAAGAAACGGAGAGGGGGGAATTAACATACGAATGAATTTATAAGTAGCATATCAGAGAATTCAATTGTTCCTATGTTAATTCACAACAGCTGCATTGGATGAATTGGGAACCCCGTGTCTTTTGATCAAGCGGATGGGTGGATGGATGAGGCAGAACATTCAGCAGCAAAGATGCAAATAAATAACTAAATAGTTCAACTAAATATGCAAAGCAATTAAATAAGTGAAGAAATAAAGCAGGTGGGTGCCGAAAAAGGAACGTAAACATAGATGTAACTATGTTATTAATGAATATATAAATAACTAAATAAATAAGGTAGTGAATAAGTCAGTTAATGAGTAGAAACTTCAGTAAATAAGTATATAAATGATTTTTTTATATATCTCCACCCTCCACTCAAAATAAAATGACAAACAAAAAAATACGCCTATTTAATTAAAAAGTTAGCGCTTATCAGAAGGCAATATACTTTCCCAAGAAATCCTTGTCAGGGATGCACTCCCAATCGTGTTTAAAGTTCAAAACCTCGATCTTAAAATATTATTTACACATAATCTGTTGGTCCAACGAAAAACAAACAGCAAAAAAAAAAAAAAAAGGTGGTGTGTAATTTAACCAGCGCCAAACTCTCTAGAGTGCCACATAATTATCTTCATAATCAAAAGCAATTATGAATGCATAAATTGAATACATGTCTACATCCCGTTGTGTCGTGTGTAGTTGTCCTTCACAGAGATAACACGCCATTACCATAACAAAGACGGAGGAATAATGAAGTTGCCCACAGCTGCTCTGAGGGGAACACAGAGGGGCGTGACAGGCCAAGTTAGATGGTGGACACACACACACACACACACACACACACACACATGACAGGCCAAGTTAGATGATGGACACACACACTTGTGCTCGTGCTGCACACATACACACACACACACGCACACACACACACACACACACACGCACACACGCACACACACACACACACACGCACACACACACACACACACACACACACACACACATGCACAAAGAAACTTAGAGAATTTGAATGTGTGTGGTGGTTGAAGATAAACAATACAAAGACATATTTCCGGGGCGGTCTATGATGGTGAGTATCCCCGCCTCGTAGATAAGGATGTTAGAAAGGCAACGTGTGTCTACGGTGCAGACTGACATGACATCGGACGGTTCGGTGGCGTTTAACACCAGTATGTTGACACTGGTAGCTCGGAGAGAGCTGACTTTGGCTTCACCCTGACGTGGGCGGTCCTGTTGGTCATGTTCAGGTTTGAACAGGAGGTTTGTAACAGGATGCTCCCAATGTAGCCAAATCCTCCATCCTGTGTAGTTATCATCTATTGATTTGTGACCAGCATACAAGGACAAACGAAAAGTCCTACATGTGCTATTGAAGCATTTTCATTAAGTAATGTACTTAGTGTATCTTTTTCTATGCAGTACATATGAAAGCATACATAAATGGTATGACATTCCATATTCATAGAATTCAACCATATTGCATATATGTTTTTTTTTTATATTTCATACAAAATTGAAACGTTCCTATATGAAATCCACCACCCAACTCCAACAATAAAACAAGTGACGCGCTGTCAAAGTTCCCCTGCTCTGATGGATAGCAGTCATCCCAAACAGCTCCACAAAAACTCCAGGTGAGCTTACACCAGCTTTTCTCCCCAGCGAAGACACTCTCTCTCCCCCTTGTCTCCACACTCCCCCCCCACCCCCCACTCCCCTCTCATATCCACACTCCCCCCCTCCCCCCCACCCTCCCCCCCCCCACCTCCCAGTCGAGACAGCGTCGCAATATCCCTGGCACATCGTACATCAGGGGACGGCCTCACAGTATTACTCCTCTTCCCTTTTCAATGTTACAGGCTAAGTATTTTAATTAGTTGGCTAATTGTC
Source organism: Micromesistius poutassou (assembly GCF_964030765.1). NCBI lineage: Eukaryota > Metazoa > Chordata > Actinopteri > Gadiformes > Gadidae > Micromesistius > Micromesistius poutassou. The sequence goes on along the minus strand of NC_140271.1, from coordinate 3,187,420 downwards.
TAAGTAATTGGAAGACAACTTCAGCTCAAAGAGTAATCAATCTCCAGCGGGCCTGTGGTCTGTTCTCTCTCCCACATCAAAAGGGAGGTGTAATTAACACCGGCAGGACCGTGGGACGCGCTTCTGACGGGGGGGGGGAGGGGGGTGGAGGTGGTGGTGGAGGTGGTGGTGGAGGTGGTGGAGGTGGTGGAGGTGGAGGGGGGTGGAGATGGTATGATCACAGATAACGGCGAAAGGTTGAGAGGGCGGCGGAGGGGGTGGATCTCGGATGCCCACAGCCATGCTTTGCAGAGAGTGTGTGGGGGTGGAGGAGGTTAGTTTTGCTCAGGATGAAGCACATGCCCGTAGTTGCAGCTGAACACGTTCATAGACAGAGCGACTGTAAAAGTACCGCTGCAGCTACGGTGACGCAAGAAGTAAACAAAGGACACGGGCGATGTGTCCGTGCTGTCCGTGTTAGTATGCGAGTGTCTGTGTGTGTGTCTGTGTGTGTCTGTGTGTGTATGTGCGCGTCTGTGTTTTTGTTAACGTGTCTTTGTGTGTGTGTGTGTGTGTGTGTGTGTGTGTGTGTGTGTGTGTGTGTGTGTGTGGTGGAGTGTGTTTGTGTGTGTGTGTGTGTGTGTGTGTGTGTGTGTGTGTGTGTGTGCACAGCACACCTTGTGCTGCATGAATTATTCTTAATTTGGCAATAAAAAAATGCAATATGAATACATAACCATAACACAACGTGAGCATGTTGCCAGAAACATCCCCAAAGAATATTTGTTAGCTTGAGTTTGATAGCAAAATTGGCAATTCATTAAATGTTTTCATATACCGCATATCAATTTCACTTTGCTTCAATGCTCAACAAAAGCATTAAGAAATTATACATTTGGGATGACAAAGACTAATCATGCCTCAAATTCATCCATTTGAGGACCTTTAATTTCCCCATTGTAGAAAAACAAGATGTATAATGAGCAGTTATACATAAAGTCAATTTCAGCGATGTGCAGAAGACTTAATTAAAATCACTAATGAAAAAACGGACCGCTCAGCGCTCGCCATGTGGAAGTTTACTCATCAATTTCAAAATGAACAAATGCTTTCGTATTCACAGGATATAATGAAAATGACCTGCTTGGCAATGCCCGCCATTTTTGTTTACAAAACATCTTAATGAATACGATTAAATATTAGAAACCCGTCTTTTTTGTCCTGTTCTTCGTTCACTCTGAAAAACACATGGTATAATTGCCCGAAACCGCTGAAAGATATACTTGTACAGCACCGAAAAAAAACCCAGACAAAAACACAAACAACCGTTGTGTTTTGACATTATTTGGGTACGCTATATCATTTTATCAATTAACAAATTCATTCGAGAAGCAGTAATGAACGTTCTGCTAGTGGCAGTCGGCTGAAATGGATAATTATGATGAAGCACGTGAGCCTCTGCACAGCCATTCAAACACAGCCATATTCCCTGAAGTGATCCCCCCCCCCTCACTCTCCTCCCCCCCTCCCCTCTGGCTCCCCCCCACCGCACCCCCACCCACCCCCCTCCCCTCCGTGCCGCAAGGCACAATCCACACAGTCGCACTGACAGATTGACAAATAAGGTTAATAAGTACTTTCCACCTCTCCTCAAGGCTAATCAAATATTAATCCTCGAGGTGTGGTCAACAGGACGGAAAAAAACACACACACAACAACAAACAATTGGTAGGAGGGAAATTGATCGAATTGATCCCTCCCCCTCTCTCTCTCTCTCTCTCTCTCTCTCTCTCTCCCTCTTTCTCCCTCCTCTCTCCCTCTCTCTCTTTCTCGCTCTCTCTCCCCCTCTCTCTCTCTCTCTCTCTCTCTCTCTCTCTCTCTCTCTCCTCTCTCTCTCTCCTCTCTCTCTCCTCTCTCTCCCTCTCTCTCTCTCTCTCTCTCTCCTCTCTCTCTCTCTCTCTCTCTCTCTCTCTCTCTCTCTCTCTCTCTCTCTCTCTCTCCCTCTCGATTGACATGTGAAAGGGGGTCGGGTGATCGGGGGGAAAAGGGCGGTTGATTTACAGTTTGAGTTGGAACAACCATGAGGAATTGCTGATTTAAAAAGGGCTCATATTTATAGATGTAGATCATATATAGGGAGAGAGCAAGAGAAAGAGAGAGAGAGAGAGAGCAAGAGAGAGAGAGAGAGAGAGAGAGAGAGAGAGAGAGAGAGTCGGGGGGGGGGGCTGTGAGTCGGTGCTTATGCAACGTTAAGCTCAGTAACACCACCCCCACCACTGCTGAGGGCTTTAATCGTAGTAGCTTTCGGCCTCGGAGGCATGATGTCACATCACAGCCCCCCCCCCCCCCCCCCCACCGCCCCCCCCCCCCCCCCCCAGTGCCAACATCCTCCTTCTCCCCCGTCACCCTCCCTATTGTCAGCATCCCAGGAAAAGAGGCAAGAGACGTGCGGCCATTAAACACACGAGTAATGGCCGTCACGTCACTGCTGTGAAGATATGGTAACAACTTTGGTATTACGTAGGCTACGCTAGGTTTCTCAAAGGAAAGAAAACGTTTATAAAAATTATTCATTCAATTGTGTGCAAGTGAAATATAAGTCATACAAAATACTTTTGTAATAAAACCCTTTCCCTTTCCTCGCCTTCGTTTTTCCTCCGGAGCCTGGAGAGACATCTCAGGGTCTAGTGGGCCAGACGAGAACGGCTGTCCATTCATGCTCTGCTAGGGCAAAACCGGATCAAGGGGGAATGCAAACGAACTTATCAAACACACAACACTTCCAGCCAGAGCGCTCCGCAAAAAAGCATATGTCAACATCATTTATTAGATGTGGCCGGGGACTAAATTATGTATGATCACAAAACGAGAGGGAAAAAAAAGATAATAAAATAGGATCTCCTCACAGCAGGGGGGGGGGGATGGAATAATATTTGATATGAATATGAAATGATTATTGAAGGCCC